>NC_041390.1:477864307-477903107 GCF_002162155.2 Triticum dicoccoides | reverse complement strand
TGAAAAAGTAAGATATTAGTCGAAGTAGAATCATATGGGTTTCATTTTTTTAAATTCAAAGTGCACATGTTGAAGGTAAACAGAACATGATGGTGGTGTTTTGTACTTGTCATCATACCATGCTGGTCATTGTTTGCTCGTTCTCCTTCTGCATCCGAGTTTGTATGCAAGCATTGACCCGCCTAGCAAACTTGTGTAGGTTCTGGGTCCCCTTGACAAACCCTTTCTTTAGCACGTGGTTCATGCTCTCGCTTCGTTGTGTGGAAGTCATTCTAGCACAGAAAATGTTCTTGTAATATGCTGAAATCCACATCTTCCTATCACTCCAGAGCTGCATCATCATCTGGTCGTTCTCCAGGTGGTACTTGTGCACGAGTTCAGCCCAGGCATCTTCAAACTCCGTTGGCATCAGCGGCCAATTAAATATAGCTGTGAACTCCTCTTTGAATGCTTTATACTTTTTGTACAGCAACGCGAGGTATTCCCTGTACTTCTTCAATATGTGCCAACGGCATAGCTTGTGGATGGTGTTTGGAAATGATTGTGGTATAGCTTTCGCCATCGATGGGCACTGGTCTGATTGAATTTAAAAAAATGAAACTTGATTCTTTTTTGTACTGATGGTGAACTTATGTTGCACAAGTAATTGAACTTCACATCTAGTAGTATGGCTATCTAAGAATGTCACATGTATTTTTTTCTTACAGCAGTGTTGCTGAACTTCTGTGGTACCAGTGCTTGAACTTCACAGTTAGTAGTATGACAAACTAGTAGTGTCACACTCAAAATTTTTCTTACAGCAGTGTTGTTGAACTTTCTGTGGTAGCAGTGATTGAACTTCACATAAATAACTATATTTTTCTGAACATGCTACATATTTTTATCTAACAGCTTCGTCCTTGAACTTCTATGATTCATGTACTTGAACTTCACATTCATAACTAATTTTTTTTCTAAACATGTGACAGATAATTTTGCTTTCTTGTATTGCTAGTTGGACTTCTGTGCTAACAGTGGTTGAACTGCATTTTTTACATATTTTTTAGAAAAAACAAATGTACCCAATCAACAGAGACCCATAGACTGAAAAAGATGATGAAACTTGAGGAGTTTTTTTTGAACTCACCTGTTAGAATGCAAGTTGGGTGCTTGTTGTTCATGCACCGTAGAAATGTATCGAACAACCACTTGAATGACTTTGCATCTTCGTCTCTTATCAGGGCAACGGCAAATATCATTGACTGCAAGTGATGGTTTGTTCCAACAAACACTCCCAGGGGCATATGAAATCTGTTTGTCTTGTAAGTCGTGTCAAATGTTACGCAATCGCCGAAGTCTTGATAGGCTCCTCGGCAGCTTGCATTGGACCAGAAAATGTTTTTAATTGACTTGTCCTTGTCCACTTGGATGTCATAGAAAAACTCATCATTTATTGCCTTCATGTCTTTGAAGAATGAAACAAGTTTTAATACATCATCCAAATCATCTTTCCTTGCATTCATGGCTTTCCTGCAAATCACACGCCAACATGCATTTGTTATTTTTGCTATCAAAGGGGTTGTGAGCTAGGATGCTATTTTACATTGCAGCATGTGGGTGTTTGAATACTTACTGGTTTAGCAGGTCTTGTCCGGTCATGCTTAGGAAGTAGCTTCCATCTTCATTTTCAGATAGCATGGACATGATTGTTGTGTGCTTGACATCATGGTACTGCAGGAGCTTTACATACTCCAGAATAGTGGGGTCATAATTCTTGTGTGAGTGCAAGAATACCAACATGTCATTAGTTTGCATGAGCTGGTGATTATGATTGTACTCAATGTCCACTGCCACGTATGTGTCATCCTCCTGCACCTTCACCCTCATTCTTGCATTGCAGCCCGTCCTCTGTGATGTTTTGTTTCACTTCCTATTGGCCTCTGAAACAGAAGATGTGTGTATCCCTTGGAAGGCGCAAACAAAATACTTGTGGTTGTCATTTCCACCCGTCTTCCTGATTCCAAAACCAGCGTGCCTGCGTATCTGTTATAAAATTCCCTTGCTTTCTCTACATCTTTGAATCGCATCTTTAGTCTTGGTATTAGATAATCCGGTAGATCGGGCGTCTGCAGAAAAAGAAAAAAAATCCAAACAGCATGTTAAAATGCAGTTTATGAACTTGTTATTCCGAAGGGAGCAGAAAATGTGCAGATAATACAAGATGCGTATATAAATATTTTTTTGTTTCACTTCGTGCGTGTATGATCGCAACTCTGCCGGTGTCGGCTGTTGTCCCTCTGGGATGGGGCATGGCGGAGTAATCATAGCAGGATGCAATAGTGGATCACGAGGAGGAAGGAGGGCTGAAGATGGCCTCTCTCTTGTTTGCGTCCTTTTTGCTTGAGGTGGTTGTGGAGGTATTGCGATCCTGGTCTTGGTTTGCTCTTTTGTTTTGTGAAGCAATCCATCTACCTTATGCCCCGTAGAATTCTGACTTGTAGCAGTGTGATGCCCCAAGACCGGAGCTTCAGATGCCTTCCATGTTTTTGAGTGTTGTCGGGTGATTCGTTCTGGTTCGTTACATCATGTGCATTGCATCATGTCATCATATCATCATATCATAAGTCTTTTTCATCTCAACTAAATAATTTGTGTGGATCTTCGATCCATTTAAATTGAGGGAAGAGTGACTTCTCTTTATAACATTATCCTCCCGATATTAGGGAGCTATATTAAATATTCCATTTTCGGAATCACCTATAACACACTTGCAATTTATCACATGCCTTTTTCCGCTTCAAGTTTGGTCCCCAAACTTTTCCTGTAATTTCTTTCATCACTTCCCCGAGCTCCACCTAAATTCTCAACATTTCTGGGCACTTCAAAACCCTAGCCCTAGTTCAAACCATTTGATTAAATTCAAATGAGTTTACATTCATATCTTCCGATCTTGCCACTTCTAATTTTCTCGAACCTTGCATATTTTTATGAGTTCGGGAAAATTGTCCTCTGGTTTGCCTAGATTCCGCCCCTACCTTCTCTTTATTTTCCTTCTCCTTCTCTGGTTTGTTTTCTAAAAGAAGAAGAATGGAGAGAGGAGCCCAGCCAGGCCTCTGGCCACTTGGGCCTCCTAGCAGAAGCCCACCTAACCTAACCTAAACCTAGGCTGATCCCCTCCTCCATCTCCTTTCCCCTCGCGCCGCCAGGGAGCCTGACTCCCGCATCTCGCTCGAACCGCATCTCGATCCCCTTGCCCTCTCCCCATCGAACCTTTCCTCTCGCTCGTCTCCTTCTTTCCCTGCGCTCGATCCCCCATCTCCCTTCTCTGCCTCCTTCCTCCTCCACCGCGCCAAGCATCCCCTTCTCCTTCCCGAGACTGCCGCTGGCGCCCCAGCAGGCTGTTGCCGTTCGTCTCCTCCACCTAGTGCCTGCGCAGCTGCGCGTCAAGAGAGCCGCCGGCCGCTCCTCCCTCGATCCAGCCGGAATCAAGCGCCACCGAGAAGCTCCCTCTCCTCGAGTACCTACGCTGGTAGCCGTCGCCCTCCGTGCCCGGCTGTAGCTGCTCTTTCCACGCGTCGCTGGACCTCCCCAACCACCAGCGCCTGACTCTGCCGCCGTCAGAACTCCGGAACTCGACGCCACGGACCTCCCCGTCGCCGTCCAAGGCCTGCAGCCGTCGTACTTCTCTGTCGCGCCGGGTCCCGGACCTCCGCTGCGAGCCTCGTCGCCCCTGCGTTGCGCGAGTCACCGATTCCTTGCCTCCCCTACGACCAAACCGAACTGCCACTGCGTCCTCTGCAGCGATCACTTGCCTCCTCTGCATCCTCTGCGTCACGTGACCGTGGCCACCCTCGAACCCTGGATCGATCAAGACTTGTACAGGAAACAAGACGATGGAAGACCACTGTGGACGTGTGCCTAGAGCCGCTCAGATTCGTCAAGATCGCCAAGACCTACGAGAATGTCTTCATGGAACGACGAGTAGCACGACGATCGTTGTTCGCCAAGCACACCTTCGGATACGCCAAAACTCGGACCATCAAGTACCACGACGTCCGTTGATCGCCAAGTACCCCTTCGGATACGCAAGTCCCTCGAAGGTCCACCGATGCCTAATATGACTACAGGACCGGAACGAAGTACCACAATGACCATTGACATGTACCACTACACCGCACCGAAACGCCAAGACTGTCTCGGATATTGCCAAGTACCACTTCGGTTCTGGAACGCGACGAGTACCACGACTACCCTCGAGGACATTGGTTCCATCAAGTTCGACTACAACATGTGTACAACTACCGCCGCCGTGATTTTGGACAAGATGTCGTGTGCCTCTACTTCCACTCCCGTCCTGATGATCACAGATGAATGATAGCACTACTACTTCCACTACGACTGTCGCAAGAATGGGACCGGCAAGTCCGAAGACCCCAAGTACCACGACATCGATGACATGAACATCTACGAAAATGTTGCACGACTACTACCGTTGCTGAAGGCCGTCGACTGAACGTCTACCCACATCGTATATTTGACCAAGTTCGATGACGACCTCCGGAGAACTCGGATTCGCCAAGTTCCACTACCGTCGCCCCCAGGAACCTTGGATTCGTCAAGTACCTCTCCGAAAACGAATGTGAACAACTACTTCCCTCGACAACCCATGAACGACTACTTCCTCTACTTCCCTCGACGAACTCGAACCGTCCCGTTTGCATGCTTTAAAGAGTTGTTCGTTGCACGAAGCCCCTTTTTTGCCTTGCCACCGTCATGTGGGACACCCGATATCCGAGAGCACCCCACCATCCTTGCATGACATGCTCCCATCACTTTTCCTTTTGCACCGGTATCCCCATGGGCTACCGGATCATCGGAATGTTGCTGTGGCATCATTTCCGTTTCGCCGCCGTGGCACTAGTCCCGTTATCGTTGCCGTGCACCCCTTTTGTTTCCGCCACGATGACAAATGCTTCTTAATACACTCTTATCAACTTATTCATAAAAATTGCATAAACTTGTCCATGTCATCCGCATCATGATAACAACAATTAAAATGTTTAAATTGTTGTTGCATAAATTAATAAGGCATATGGGGATTTACCGGATTTGTTGTTTGTTATATCTGGCCTCATTTAAAATTGTTTAGATAGATAATTCCTTTATGCTTCACCTCTTGCCATGCTAACAACATTTAATCTTGTTGGGTACATAAACAAGAGAGAACTAAATAAGTCATGTGGTGTTTTCTTCAATATGCAACTCCGTTGTTTAATGAGCTCCACTTAATTTGTAGGATTGTTTGTGCACTTTTCCATGCCATGCCTCATTAAACTGGACATGCATCATACTTGTTTGCGCATCGTGCCATGCTTATGTGGTGGTTGTTTACTATGTTGTTTGCTTTCTTTCCGGTGTTGCTTCTTCGTGTTAGTTCCGATAATGTCGCGTTTGTGAGGATTCGTTTGACTACGTCCATTTGTCTTCTTCATGGACTCGTTCTTCTTCCTTGCGGGATTTCAGGCAAGATGATCATACCCTCGAAATCACTTCTATCTTTGCTTGCTAGTTGCTTGCTCTTTTGCTATGCCTATGCTGCGATACCTACCACTTGCTTATCATGCCTCCTATATTGTTGAACCAAGCCTCTAACCCACCTTGTCCTAGCAAACCGTTGTTTGGCTATGTTACCGCTTTGCTCAGCCCCTCTTATAGCGTTGTTAGTTGCAGGTGAAGATTGAAGTTTGTTCCTTGTTGGAACATGGAGATGTTGTTCCTTGTTTGGAACATGTTTACTTGTTGGGATATCACAATATATCTTATTTAATTAATGCATCTATATACTTGGTAAAGGGTGGAAGGCTCGGCCTTATGCCTGGTGTTTTGTTCCACTCTTGCCGCCCTAGTTTCCATCATATCGGTGTTATGTTCCCAGATTTTGCGTTCCTTACGCGGTTGGGTAATAACGGGAACCCCTTGACAGTTCGCCTTGAATAAAACTCTTCCAGCGATGCCCAACATTGGTTTTACCATTCGCCACCTAGCTTTTTCTTTTCCCTTGGGAGTCGCGCTCCTGAGGGTCATCATTATTTTAACCCTCGGGCCAGTGCTCCTCTGAGTGTTGGTCCAAACTAGAGTCCTGTGTAGCGCCCCCTCAGGGAAACTCGAGGTTTGGTTTTAGTTGTATGGAGAGCTCATTTGAGTGTGCCCTGAGAACGAGATATGTGCAGCTCCTATCGGGATTTGTCGGCACATTCGGGCGGTGTTGCTGGTTTTGTTTTACCATTGTCGAAATGTCTTGTAACCGGGATTCCGAGTCTGATCGGGTCTTCCCGCTAGAAGGAATATCCTTTGTTGACCGTGAGAGCTTGTGATGGGCTAAGTTGGGACACCCCTACAGGGATTTGAACTTTCGAAAGCCATGCCCGCGGTTATGGGCAGATGGGAATTTGTTAATGTCCGGTTCTAGAAAACCTGAAGTTGACCTAAATTAAAATACATCAACCGCGTGTGTAACCGTGATGGTCTCTTTCCAGCGGAGTCCGGGAAGTGAACACGGTGTTGGAGTTATGTTTGACGTAGGTTGTTCTAGGATCACTTCTTGATCATAGTTTCTCGATCGTGCTTTGCCTTCTCTTCTCGCTCTCATTTGTGTATGTTAACCACCAAATATGCTAGTCGCTTGCTACAGCTCCACCTCATACCTTTACCTTACCCATAAGCTTAAATAGTCTTGATCGCGAGGGTGTGAGATTGCTGAGTCCCCGTGACTCATAGATACTTCCAAAACCAGTTTGCAGGTGCCGATGTTGCCGAGCAGGTGACGCAACCAAGCTCAGGAGGAGCTCGATGAAGATCTTGTCCTTTTTGTTGTTTTGTTCTAGTTGATCAGTAGTGGAGCCCAGTTGGGGTCGATCGGGGACCTTGTCGCATTTGGGGTTCTTCTTTTGTTTTGATTCCGTAGTCGGACCTTGTGTGTATCTGGTTGATGTAATGCTTTATTCATGTATTTGTGTGAAGTGGCGATTGTAAGCCAACTATGTATCTTTTCCCTTATTGTATTACATGGGTTGTTTGCGAAGATTACCTCACTTGCGGCATTGCTTTCAATGCGGTTATGCCTCTAAGTCGTGCTTCGACACGTGGGAGATATAGCCGCATCGAGGGCGTTACAAGTAGCAACAGCAGGATCAAACGGTGGTAGTGTGCAGATCACTCTCCTCCACGTGTGTGTTGCTGTTGGATATGTCCTGGGATCCGGTTTAGTTGCTTCGCTTTGGCATTGATGAGGCACACCAGGATAACCTCCAGAATTACATGCAAGACTTGAGCTAACCCCCTCCTCCATCGGCGTGCTTGGGAGTCTGCTGGTGGATACAAAGAATCCGCGGGGGATTTCCGGCGTCACCCAATTAGGTGGAGGTGCAAACCTGTGCGGATAGGGCTGTGACCCAGCATCTTGGGAGTATCCATGTGTTTCGGGTGTCATCCATTTTTGGTCTGGAGCATGTTGGTATTGGTGTTGGTGCGTTTGAGGTGTGACCCATTGAGGGGGTGGTGCAACGCGTACATGCTTTGGATTGCGTACTTGCTGCTGGGAACTTCTAAGCTTCTTCATGCGTCTCTCGTCTTGCTGACATAAAAGAAAAAAAAATGTCTATTAGCACACAAGTTATATCTGCATATACCTTTGTAACTGAACTTAGCATTATTCACAGCCTGAACTTCTCTATATAAAAGTGGTGAGAGCCATCACACTATGCATTGAGCTGAGCATCTGCCAATGCCTTTGTACCTGAACTGAGCACCCTTCACAGAATGAACTTCACATCATGTTTTTTAATTCTACAATATTTGATTACTTATATGTACCTGAACTGAGCACTCTCCACAACCTGAACTTCTTGTTTTGCAAAGGGGAAATACTGTCTACAGTTAAAAAACTTGAACCTTCATGAGTTTTTGAATGGTTGGACTGCTAGTGCATACCAACCTGACCTTCATGTCATATCACATGCATGTTTTATTTTCCTTTTTTTGCACAGAACCAGACAAATACCAACCTAAACTCTAGCACACTTACTAGTTGAACTTCACATGGCTTTTTGCACATGTGAATGTGAATGCAGGCAGATTTTATAGTGTTTGTAGCCTGGACTGAGGCTCACATACTACCTGAACTTCACATGCCTGTAAGCAGGCAAGCAGATTTTACAATACTGTTTTGTAGCCTGGGGTGAGGCTCATACACTACCAGAACTTCACATGGTTGTAAGCAGGCAGGCAGATTTAAAAAAAGTTGTTGTAGCCTGGACTAATGCTCACACACCACCTGAACTTAGCTGTAAGCAAATAACAAAACAAAGGAAGGAAGAAGTTTAACCATACCCTGGCTAGAAGGTCGGCCAACCTTTTTCCAGCAGCTGATAGGCCACCTTGAGAACAATTCATTGTGGAGGTATGAGAGGAATTCGATGGCAATCCATGTCTTGCAGGGGGCGCGAAGTTCATCTGCACGAAGCAAGAAGGTCAGAGAAGGCAAGATTGAGGAAGAAGGCAAGATCAGGGAGGAAATTCATATACCGTTCTTAGATTTGAAGGCGCCGCCGATGCGGCCTCCACCGCCGAGATGCTTCCTTGGGTGCGCTGTTCGCCGTAGGTTGCGCCTTGGCCGTCACGAGCACTGCCAAGCCATCTGGCGGCGACGATGGACCGAGGATGAGGCTTCCGAAGTCCATGGCGGCCGTTCGTTGCAGAAATCTAGCGGCTTCGCCAGCTCCAGGCGACGCAGGCTCCCTCACGCCGGCGTCCACCGTCGCTCGCTCGCCCGCGCCGACGGTCGGGCAGGAGGTGGAGTCGGAGGGGGCGGAGCTCGATCCAGTCGGCCAGGATCTGGAGAAGGAAGGAGGCGCTAGATCCGGTGGATTTTCGGCAGCGAATCACGGCGGAGATCGAGGGGAGGAGCGGCGAGGAGGGGGTTGGGGAGGGGCGGCTTGATCAAGATCGGGGGTCCAGGTGGGATTCTGTCGGGATCAGGGTCCAGGTGGGATTCTGTCGGGCTGGGCCGGCAGTACAGGGAAGTTCGGGAACCTGTCTTCGGGCTCTATATAGGGCTGCTGTGATCCAAATAGTTATTCTAATCCTGGGATTAGAATAGTGCCACTCTCTCTCTCTCTCTATATATATATATATAATGGACTGAAAGTATTAGAACATTTTCTATTTAATGTAAATATCAACGAGCCTAAAAAGGCCAAGAGGTGGAAGGCAACTTGGGCCACAAAGGCCCAAGTGGAGGTGCCCCCCTTTCCTTGTGTGTGTGTGTGTGGGGGGGGGGTCCTACTGGGGGAAGGATTCCAACTCCTCCCCTAGGTCGGCGCACCAAAGGGGACTCCTCCCCCTTGGTGATTGCCCTCTCCCTCCCCTCCAACCTATATATACTAGGGGATTTTGTCCTTTGAGATAACACAAGTTTTGGAGCCTCCTCTAGTTCTTCTAGTACTAGTTCTAGTTGGTCCTAGTTGACTAATTAGAGCTATGCTAATCCTTTTGTCCTCATAATTAGAAGTCCTGTGTGGTTCTAATCTCCTTCCTCTAATTCTTCGGTGACGATTAGCTCCAGACGGCGAAGTGCTGCCGGATCATGAAGGCTGCACTCTTGCAACCAAGTAGAGAGGCTGTGCTTTTGGTCTTTGGTTCGAGGGACTATTCGTGGGTGGTTTATGGGATCGTTCATCGATAGTTCTAGGGACTCCAAGTACGATCTACACTGACACATTCTTCTTCCACTGCAACTCGGTGATGATAACGACCGTAGCCTCAGCCTCTATGTTTGTGTTTTCATCTTCATATTGATCTTGGGTGATCGTAGGCGTGATTTTTTTGTTTTCTACTACATTTCCCAAAAACGCTATCTTGGCGGGGACTGCAGGCATGTCTGCGGGCTTCCATGCTAAAATATTCTAGTTAGCCCGTAGGAACTTAAGGAGGTCGGCCTCTTGTTCTTGGGAAAGGTCCCCTCCGATCGTTATCGTCTTCTTCGGGTCATTTGAGTGTACTTGGAATTTATTTGTGTCCTTTATCGGTTGGAACATCAGACCTGACCGTGGCTTGGTCGGAAGTGTTGCCGTGTTAGTGTCGATGGACTTCTTGATTTGCTCGAGCACTGCGAAGGCCAGAGCCACCTCTGCGAGCTCTATGTTTGTGACCTCAGCCTCTAGCGCCCTCTCGGGGCTGCCGTGGGCTATGATCATGTCGTTGGCACCGGATATATTAATCTGAAGGTATGCATATGATGGTAGCACCATAAATCAGGCGTATGACGTCCTGCCGAGGATCACGTTGTAGCCACTATGGAACATAGTGACCTCCAACTGGATTGCTTCTGATCTAAAATTTTCCGTGCCGCCGAAGATGACTTTGAGCTCCAACCTCCCAATAGGGCATATTGGTCTGCCTAGTACAAAGATGTGGAATCTGGTGAGAGAAGACTAGAGTCCAGATCAGGAGATCCCCATCTTAGCTAGAGTGTCGGGGAAGATGATGTTGAGGCCGCTACCGCCGTCCATCAAGACTCGCGGGGGGCGGAAGCCCCCGACTATCAGATTCACCACCAAGGCGTACTTGTCGGGGTGGGGGATGTGGAGACGAATGGTCTTTGCTGTTGAAGGTGATCATGGCGTCGGACCACCCCAGGAGCTCTGTTGGGGCTAGTTCAGTCGCGTAGACCGCGCGTTGGGTGAGCTTCTGGGCCCAGCGTTTTCGGCCACCGGAAATATCATGTTGATGGTGGACGACTGGGAGGGCTGAAGGATCGATGAAGATCCATCTTTTTCAAGGTGGGCGGTGGCCTGTGCATACCTCCTTGCCATTCGAGTTGGGTTGGCGTGGATCGTCATGGTGTCACCACGCTTGTCGAACAAAAACTCAATCTTCTCGAGGCGCATGTAGTCGATGAAGGGAGGTGACTTCACATCGTAGAGCAGCCCCCGGGCCCCGGTCATTGACATGAGCTCGAAGGAGGCGAAGGTGAAGGTCTGGACTGGTGTGAAGTTGCTGGGCATAGACAGATCTCTGA
The DNA here is from genome assembly GCF_002162155.2 of Triticum dicoccoides. Lineage (NCBI taxonomy): Eukaryota > Viridiplantae > Streptophyta > Magnoliopsida > Poales > Poaceae > Triticum > Triticum dicoccoides. Next base: position 477,892,051 of record NC_041390.1, on the reverse strand, counting down.
TCTAGGTTTGTTCTTTTTCTAGGGTAGCCCGTGCCTAGTGCGCCAAACTGACAGAGCAGGAAGTCGTCAGTACCCTTGTTAGGGTGCCGAGCGCGGTCAGAAGTACCAGAGCAGAGCCTAGACGCACAATTTACCCGGGTCCAAGCCTCCGGTGAGGAGTAATGCCATACATCGTGCTTGCTATTGTTATTCATGCTGGGTACACCCCGTGCAAGGGATTACACTGAAGTAGACACTACAAAAAAATAGACTTCCGTGATGATACGTGTTTGTCACAGTAGGTCACGTTTTCTGTCATGCATGTACATCCATGACGATTTTATGATAGAATCAAGATAGTCATACATGTGCTGTCGTAGAAGTGTTCCATGACATTACCAAAATTATCATCACAGAAGTGTCCACTTCCATGACGATAAATCGCGCGTCATGGAAGTGCTTTCGTCAAGGGTGGCCGACACGTGGCATCCACGATAACGGGTCGTCGTTAAGCTAATGGGTTTCGGCTTGGATCCGATAACCCGTTAACAGCCCTGACCAATGGAGATTTTCCACGTGTAAAATTCTCATTCAGCAGATAATGCACGTGTCAGCTAATCGTTGGGACAGATGTCATTCCTACAATGGACGGAAGATGGCTATGATATGTCGACACGTGGCACAACCCAACAGTGGCCCATTTTAGGTAAAAAGGCCAGCCCTGCTAAAGGCCCACCAAGTTTTTTCACACACTAGTGGGCTGGACCTTAACAACCAGCCATGTTTTGGGTCAAATTGAGGCCCATACCAGATCAGGCCCGTTCACAGCGTGCCGTGTTTTGGGCCAAATTACGGCCCATATCGGATCAGACCCGTTAACAGGCCACTGTTCTTTTGGGCCCATTCTAAGACAGGTTTGTATTTCAGGCTGTTAAATGCCTGTTTACCAGTTCGGCCCGATAATAGTTTTGGCCTGTTAGCGGCCCGTGGTGCATCTGGGACGTTGTCGGCCCAGTTTAACTTTAGGCCATTTAACGGCCCATGCAGAAACTAGGCCATTTCTTGTCCGAAGTAACTTTAGGCCTCTTAACGGCCCATAGTCTTCATGGATAAATTTCAGCCCAACTGGCCTATCAGCCTGTTAATGGCCCGTGTAACAGTTGGGCCTAACTACTGCCCGTGTAACAATTGGGCCTAACTACAACCTGCTTTGAATCCGGCCTGCTTATAACCCATCTAATAATAGCCTGTGACACTTTTGGGCCTATGGCCCACGTGGATACCGGCCTGCTTAAAGCCCATAATTTTATTGGGACAAACAGGCCCGAGATATATTTTGGCCTGTTAATTGCTCGTCCTATTTGGGCCAAACATGGGTCTTAGGCAGTTTCAGCCTGTATTGGCCCGTGAATTTTTCGGCTCAACGCTAGCCCAATCTAGGTTTTAGCCTGTTAAAATCCCATGGTATTCTCTGGCCCAGCTGGCCAGAGCTTTACGCGGCCTGTTAAAGGCGGGAAACTACTATAGGTTTAGATCTGCTAATGGCCCAAGATGATTATAGGCCCATGTTTTGGCCCATATGAGTAACGGGCCAGCCTAAAGACCGACAACACTGAGATCCACTGAACCTTCCAGCCTAAATTACAGCATACCAACTAAGAATAAACCTAGACTATAAAATAAAGAAATTACGACATATTACATCCACTGGGAATGAAAGTTTTCTACCGGTGATACTAAAGCGCAACGTGACCACGAATTACATACACTGGGCATCAAAGGTCGCCACCAGTGCATATAAACGCGCCGACAAAAGAATATACAAAACTGAGAGCACTTCAGAAGGCACTAGGCCTGGCCAAGACGGGCTCCGCAGGCAGCTGCACAAGATGATGAGACCTCAGTTGTGTCAACGATAGATGCTCCATCCCTAGCTTTATAGCGCTATAGTGCGCAAGGCAGTCCCCTGACATCTTCATTGCATCTTTGACTTCAAGTCAGAGCTGAGCTGGAGCAAGCCTTTCCGCTTTAAGTTGAGACTGAAGAAGTTGAACTGATTGAGGCAGCGACTGCACATAGGTTGTCTCACACCTGCTGGTGAGTAGCTTCAACTCACTGTCTTCATCAAGACAGGACCTTGGGGTCATCTCGCTCTCTTCAAGATGGTTTGGCTCACTATCTTCCCTAAAGTTCTGCCTAGCATAAGAGATATGACTTTGAAAGAGAAACAAGGAGACAGGTAACATGTTTCACAATTATATAAGCAAATAAATGGATTTGTTCTGCATAAGCAACATGTTTTTACAACTACAATTTAAAACTGGTAGTTGTTGCAAACATCCAATCAGATGTAAACAACAAAGTAAACAGTAGTGGAGGAAATGATGCCTATCCAAATCTATACTAGAACAAAGTTTGAAGGCTTGAGAAGGATGAACTTACATTACATGTTAACATAGGCTGGACAAAGCCCTTCTTCATGTTGATGGAAGGATAATTCAATAAATTCCCCAAAGAAACTTCTTTATAAGCATTGCCATTATTCTACATTTTGCAAAGAGTAAATATAGATCAAATAATATTGGAAGAAACAGAGGATATTGAAGCTCAGGTGCAGACTGATGATACATAATCAAATAGCAATTAATTAAGTACATCATTACAAGGAAAAAGGTACTGATAAGAGGAATGCAGACATCAACGTGTGCAGTGGCATTGGCTTTATTCAACATTTTGGTAATAGTAAATGTAGATATGATAATTTGGAGAAAGTGGAGGGCAGGGCAGATAAGATGCAGAGTAATGCTAGACAATCAACTATCGCGCGATGCAAGTATAGTAATACCACCACCATCCGTTATTACTTGTCGCTCAAATGGATGTATCTAGCACTATTAAGTTCTAAATACATCCAATTGATCAACAATTAATTAGATACAGAGGGAGTACATGACAACAGGTACTTACATGAGCAATCCAAAACTTCATAACCATTGTGTTAATTCTACATTATCTAAGAGTAAATATAGATCTTATAATTTCAAGCAAAGGGAGGATAAAGAAGCGAACATTTACAGCGATGCTACATAATCAAATAGCAATGAGTGTAAGTATGCTGACAAAGGGCAAGAGGCACCGACAAGAGCAATGCAGTGCCCAGTATTGTTGTGAGATCCTATGATCTTTTGAGCAAGGAGATTCATCTGAAATTAGTTTTCATACAAGAGATAAGGTAAGGCACATGCAGAAATTTAGGAGTTCAAATTTTGAATTGATATCATAGACAGTACCTGACGCTGGGCTCTCAGCAGTTCTAATAGGGGTTTGGCCAGTGGAGTAGGGGTAAAGTGTGATACAGTTGGGCCTATGTTTTCTGTGGCCGCTGATCTATCTGGTTTAACAGGTATCACTACCTTTTCCAAATACCTAGTTTGTACTCCTTGAGGATCTGCATTCACCCTCTTCCTTTTGGACATCTATTACGAAAGAACAACATTTGACTGGAAAAACATAGTATGATGACACATGGAATAGGTACATAAAATGGATAGGTATGGCATATACTCATATATGATGCTTAAACTAAGCAGATGGTGTAACAAAGTAGAAGTAATGCAAGAGGTCAGATGCAAAATATGTGCGACCAATACAACCTTGCCAAGTTAGAGCAAGCACCTTGATGGGTGAATAAGATAGGCCATCCTCCACCATGCCAAGTTTGTTAGCCAGTGGATTGTTCCCCAATATTCCTCTCGTACGCCCATTCTCATATTCATTTTGATAATCTTCAATACCTGACATGCATGAAAACATAAAAACAAGTGAGATTATCTTTGTAATGCAGAAGTGATTCTAATCCAATACTGCATCCCTGTAAACCCCTTTGTGCTATCTCTGCAATTCTTTTGAGAGATACCATGCATGCTGTAATTTGGTGTGTGCATTAATATAATATGGCCTACTACTCAAAATATGAGAGCTCCAGAAGCGATGATACTTCACAGATGATAGCTTCAACATATAGTAAAGAAGAACAAGTCAACCTGACCTGACAGATTCAAAATATACTAAGGGAGAGCAACTCAACCTGACCAGTCGACCGCAAATGTCTCTGCTACTCTTCCCAACAAGGAACATACTTATTAGAGAAGAGAAGAGGATCATCTTAAACAAGAGCAGAAGAGCAAGCAGATTGAAGATATTACAAGTCTTTCTATACAATGTCGGTTGCCCACCCATGATGAACCAGAGTGCATAGAGAAATACTATTCCTTCCGGTCTCTCCATATGTGGCTCACATGCATTTCAAAACTAAAATAGGAACATTTAGCTGACCAATTAAACATCTCTCATTTTTACTAATATCAACATAATATCAGATTTGAATTTGTACCACTAAGCTTGTTTAGCTTGATGGGTGGAGCAGTGCTATTATGACACGAACCACGTAGGCTGATCGTGGTCATCATAAAATGGGGAAACCGTAAGCATGATGAGTATAGTGTTGACCGTGGCAATGGGATGGTAGATCTGAAGCTGCAAACCACGCAAAGGGTAGTTAGCAACCGATGTTTGCTTTGAAATAACAACTAAGATTTGGTATGGACAAGAAAGTACAGTCAACAAGTGAGAAAGAAATGCAATTCTTCCATCTCTCTATATGTCACGACATGCATTTGGAAACTCAAGTGGGACCTTTAGCTAACCAATTAAATGTGTCTGTTAACTAATATCAGTATCATATCAAAATCATATTTGAACAACTAAGCTTTGGAATTTTGAGTGTTGTGTTGTTTAGCGTGAAGGGTGTAGTAATGCTAGTACGACAGAAAGCACCTATGCAGATCATAGTAGAGTAGATAAAAGGGGAAAACCCTAAGCATCAAGAGTAAAATCAGGAAAGTGGAACTAGCTGGACCAGTGGGTGGCGCACATGCTTTTCGAAACAAATATAGCAACATTAGGTGACCAATTAAACGTTCTCTATTTTAGTAATATGAGCATCATATCAAATTCATATTTCAACACCTAAGCTTTGGAATTATGAGTGGCATGTTGTTTCCCTTGATGGGTTGAGGTCTTGAGGAGTAGTGCTAGCATGACACAAAGCACCTATGATGATGGTAGTGAATATAAAGGGGGGAAACCATAAGCTTTACGAGTATAGTGACCGTGCCAAGGCAGATCTCAAGGTGCAAACCGGACAAAGCTACTTCGCAACCAATGTTTGCTTTCAACTAGCCACTACGATTTGGTACGGACAAGAAAAGTAAAGTAAACAATTTACGATCTATTTTCCGGGTGAGATCAATAACTTAAGCACATATGGAAGAGTACCACCTCTCTCGCGACACCGTGTAGGCCCCTGCTGGTACATTGAGGGTGCTGCGGGTGCGATGGCTGTCGACGGCACAGAAGAAGACTTTAGACGACAGACGGCCGGGTCGGGGGTAAATCCTGTTGTCGTGGATGAGGCGGTCATGGGAGCGGCAACGACAAGGTGGACGACGGCGCCGATGAAGCGAGAGGACACGATGAAAGGATCCTGGTCCGGCGCCATGGTGAGAGACGTCCATCTCTTGTAGTGGACGACGGGGTAGGGGTAGCGGCTCCGGCAAGGTGGAGGATGGGGTGGCGGACGGAGGAGGCTGACCGCAGTGGGGAGGTTGTTGTGGCGCCGATGGTGTATGAATGGGGAAATGGAGGGGGAGGGGGGATCTCAAACTTTGAGACGCGCTTGTCTGAAATATGGGAAAGTCACGGACTTATCCCCCAGTTAAAATTTCGGACATCATGTCGGTTGGGGATAGGACAGTAATCTCGCATCTCCCAAATATTTGCTGGTAGCGATTTTGGGCGAGGAGAGGGTGAGGGAGTCCTGGATTAGGGGGTGTCCGGACAGCCGGACTATAACCTTTGGTCGGACTGTTGGACTATGAAGATACAAGATTGAAGACTTCGTCCCGTGTCCGGATGGGACTCTCCTTGGCATGGAAGGCAAGCTTGGCAATACGGATATGTAGATCTCCTTCCTTGTAACCGACTCTGTGTAACCCTAGCCCCCTCCGGTGTCTATATAAACCGGAGGGTTTAGTCCGTAGGACACAATCACAACAATCATACCATAGGCTAGCTTCTAGGGTTTAGCCTCTCTGATCTCGTGGTAGATCTACTCTTGTACTACCCATATCATCAATATTAATCAAGCAGGAGTAGGGTTTTACCTCCATCGAGAGGGCCCGAACCTGGGTAAAAACATCGTGTCCCTTGTCTCCTGTTACCATCCGCCTAGACGCACAGTTTGGGACCCCCTACCCGAGATCCGCCGGTTTTGACACCGACATTGATGCTTTCATTGAGAGTTCCTCTGTGTCGTCATCATCAGGCTTGATGGCTCCTTCGATCATCGTTAGCAATGCAGTCCAGGGTGAGACTTTTCTCCCCGGACAGATTTTTGTATTCGGCGGCTTTGCACCGTGGGCCAATTCTCTTGGCCATCTGGAGCAGATTGAAAGCTACTCCCCTGGCCATCAGGTCAGGTTTGGAAGCCTAAAATACACGGACGATATCCGCGGGGACTTGATCTTCGACGGATTCGAGCCCCAGCCAAGTGCGCCGCACTGTCACGATGGGCATGATTTAGCTCTGCCACCGAACAGTGTCCTGGAGACCGCACCTGCAGCCGCTCCGACCTTTAATTCGGAGCTAACTGCACCATCCGAGGGCGGGTGGTTAGACCCCGCCACGGAGGCAGCAGCCTCAATGGAGATCGAACCGAACACCAACCTTATTGAGGGAGTCCTGGATTAGGGGGTGTTCGGATAGCTGGACTATACCTTCAGCCGGACTCCTGGACTATGAAGATATAAGATTGAAGACTTCGTCCCGTGTCCGGATGGGACTTTCCTTGGCGTGGAAGGCAAGCTTGGCGATGTGATATTCAAGATCTCCTACCATTGTAACCGACTCTGTGTAACCCTAACCCTATCCGGTGTCTATATAAACCGGAGGGTTGTAGCCCGTAGAGGATCAACTCCATACACAATCATACCATAGGCTAGCTTCTAGGGTTTAGCCTCCTTGATCTCATGGTAGATCTACTCTTGTACTACCCATATCTTCAATATTAATCAAGTAGGAGTAGGGTTTTACCTCCATCGAGAGGGCCCGAACCTGGTTAAAACAAAGTGTCCCCAGTCTCCTATTACCATCCGGCCTAGACGCATAGTTTGGGACCCCCTACCCGAGATCCGCCGGTTTTGACACCGACATTGGTACTTTCATTGAGAGTTCCTCTGTGTCGTCGCCTTTAGGCCCGATGGCTCCTTCGATCTTCAACAACGATGCGGTCCGGGGTGAGATTTTCCTCCCCGGACAGATCTTCGTCTTCGGCGGCTTCGCACTGCGGGCCAATTCGCTTGGCCACCTTGAGCAGATCGGAAGCTATGCCCCTGGCCATCAGGTCAGGTTTGGAAGCCTAAACTACATGGCTGACATCCGCGGAGACTTGATCTTCGACGGATTCGAGCCACAGCCAAGTGTGCCGCACTGTCTCGATGGGCACGATATAGCTCTGCCGCCGAACAGCGCCTTGGAGGCCGCACACGCATCGGTTTCGACCATTGATTCGGAACCTACTGCGCCGATCGGGGATCAGCGGTTGGACGCTGCCTCAGGGGCTGCGATCTCAGAGGCGATCGAGCCGAACTCCAGCCCCGCACTCCACATGGCCCGTGACTCCGAGGAGCCGGATCCCTCTCCGAACTCCGAGCCCCCCGCGCCCCTGCCAATCGAATCCGAGTGGGTGCCGGTAATGGAGTTCACCGCAGCGGACATCTTTCAGCATTCGCCTTTTGGTGACATCCTGAATTCTCTTAAGTCTCTCTCTTTATCAGGAGAGCCCTGGCCAGACTACGGTCAGCAAGGGTGGGATACGGACGGTGAGGAAATTCAAAACCCACCCACCACCCACTTTGTAGCCACTGTCGACGACTTAACCGACATACTTGACTTCGGCTCCGAAGACATCGACGACATGGACGACGATATAGGAGACGAACAGGAACCAGCACCTGTAGGGCGCTGGAAAGCCACCTCGTCATACGACATATACATGGTGGATACTCCAAAAGATGGAGATGGCGATGGAACAATGGGGGATAACGCCCCCAAGAAACAGCCAAAGCGCCGGCGTCAGCGACGCCGCTCTAAATCCCGCCAAAGCAAAAAACGGTGATTCCGGCATGGGAGATAATACTACCCCGAACAGCGCCGAAGAACACCCACCTCAGCAAGATTCGGCACAGGAAGATGGAGAAGCCAACCCTCACGAGAGAGCGGCAGACCAAGAGGCCAAGGATGATAACTATACGCCTCCCTCCGAAGACGAGGCAAGCCTCGATGACGACGAATTTGTCATACCATCAGATCCCGCCGAACAAGAGCGTTTTAAACGCAGGCTTTTAGCCATGGCAAGCAGCCTCAAGAAAATGCAGCAACAGCTTAGAGCTGCCCAAGATTTGCTAGCTGATAGATGGACTGAAGTCCTTGCGGCCGAAGAGTATGAACTCGAATGCCCCTCCAAGAGTTACCCGAAGCACAGGCCGCTACCCTGATCAGAGGAGGAAGCACCTACATCACCAGCGCATGACATGGCAGACCGGCCACCCCGTGGCCGTGACAGAGAGGCCGCTCAGCCCTCCACCCAAGCCATGCCCCGACGCCGCACAAATAAGGCACGGGAAAATGCGCCCGACCTGCGAGACATATTGGAGGATAAAGCAGGACAAACAAGATCGATCTACGTATCGCGCAGGCGCCCTACGGCATGTGACAATGATCTTCACTCCGGATACAACAAATCCGGCCGGGCCGAACACAACAGACATAGCTCTTCCGAGCTGCATCGTGATATAGCCTAGTACAAAGGCGCTGCACACCCGCTATGCTTCATGAATGAAGTAATGGATCATAAAATCCCAGAGGGCTTCAAACCCGTAAACATCAAATCATACGATGGCAACACAGACCCGGCGGTATGGATCGAGGACTATCTCCTTCACATCCACATGGCACGTGGCGATGATCTACACGCCATCAAGTACCTCCCGCTCAAACTTAAAGGACCGGCCCGGCATTGGCTTAACAGCTTGCCAGCAGACTCAATCGGTTCTTGGGAGGACCTGGAAGCCGCATTCCTCGATAACTTCCAGGGTACTTACGCACGACCGCCGGATGCTGACGACTTAAGCCACATAATTCAGCAGCTAGAAGAATCAGCCAGACAATTCTGGACACGGTTGCTAACAAAGAAAAACCAGATAGTCGGCTGTCCGGACGCAGAAGCCCTAGCAGCCTTCAAGCATAACATCCCCGATGAGTGGCTTGCCCGACACCTGGGACAGGAAAAGCCGAAATCCATGGCAGCACTCACGACACTCATGACCCGCTTTTGCGCGGGAGAAGACAGCTGGCTGGCTCGCAGTAACAACTTATCAAAGAACCCTGGTAATTCGGATACCACGGACAAAAGTGGCAGGACACGTCGGAATAAGCAAAAATGCCGCATTAACAGCGACAGCAATGAAGAGACGGCAGTCAATGCCGGATTCAGAGGCTATAAATCCGGTCAGCAGAAAAAGCCATTCAAAAAGAATACTCAGGGCCCGTCCAGTTTGGACCGAATACTCGATCGCTTGTGCCAGATACATGGCACCCCCGAAAAGCCAGCCAATCACACTAACATGGATTGTTGGGTGTTCAAGCAGGCAGGCAAGTTAAGAGCCGAAAACAGAGACAAGGGGCTGCACAGCGATGACGAAGAGCCCAAGCCGCCGAACAACAATGGACAGAAGGGCTTTCCCCCACAAGTGCGGACGGTGAACATGATATACGTAACCCACATTCCCAAGCGGGAGCGGAAGCGTGCGCTGCGGGACATATACGCGATGGAGCCAGTCGCCCCAAAGTTCAACCCATGGTCCTCCTGCCCGATCACCTTTGATCGAAGGGACCATCCCACTAGCATCCGTCATGGCGGCTTCGCCGCATTGGTTCTCGACCCAATCATCGACGGATTTCACCTCACAAGAGTCCTCATGGACGGCGGCAGTAGCCTGAACCTGCTTTATCAGGACACAATGCGGAAAATGGGCATAGATCCTTCAAGGATCAAACCCACAAGAACGACCTTTAAAGGTGTTATACCAGGTGTAGAAGCCAACTGTACAGGCTCAGTAACACTTGACGTGGTCTTCGGATCCCCGGATAATTTCCGAAGCGAAGAGTTAATCTTCGATATAGTCCCGTTTCGTAGTGGCTATCATGCCCTGCTCGGACGAACCGCATTCGCAAAATTCAATGCGGTGCCGCATTACGCATATCTCAAACTCAAGATGCCAGGCCCTCGAGGAGTAATCACGGTCAATGGAAACACCGAACGCTCCCTCCGTACGGAGGAGCATACGGCGGCTCTCGCAGCGGAGATACAAAGTAGCCTTCTTAGGAAATTCCCTAGTGCGGCCATTAAAAAGCCAGACACCGCCAAGCGCGCCCGGAGTAACCTACAGCAGGACCGCCCGACACACTCTGAGCAAGCGTAGCAATGTGGCCCCAACCCCAGCTTTCGCGACCTAGCGAAACCAGTACCTCGCGTACACAACTACTCCCTTGAAATACCATGGGCACAGGGGAAGGGGCACAATAAACGGCACGCCCAACATACGGCTTAAAACATACTAGGGGCTGCCAGATTCTTTTTTTTTAATTTTTTCTTACTTTCAGGACTCCATACTTCGGACGACCTGTTCGGCAACTCGACTGCCGCACAAACGATGCAAGATCCAGGGAGGCAGACAAGCCATGCCGCATTATGGAACTCCCAGGTGGTCTTTGTTACGAGCGGTATACCTGTTTTAAATACAATTCCTCGGCCTGCCCCTGGTTAGGACATACTGAATAGTCCAATATCTTTTGCTTATTGCACTATTTGTATCGTTCGGCTTTGATAAATAGCCTCTCTATAAACAATTCTTAGCTTCTCGTCTATTTTTTGCATTACTCTATTTTACATATGTTCATTAATGACATGTTGCACCCGTACACTATGGTACGATAAGTACGCCAGGGGCTTCAGTACCCTTTAATATGGTGTGAGAAGTCCGTACACTTTCACAAGTGCGGCACCCCGAACTTATAGTAGTATATGCATCAGCTCCGAATCATGATTTGGGTCAGTAGTTGGGTTTGCCCGGCTCCTATGTTTTGGTGCCTTACGTTCCGCTATATCGGCTAAGGTAGCACTAGGAGAACCACTGCGATTGTGCCCCGGTTGAGCTGGGCTAAGCACCTCAGTGGAGAAAGCTAAAACTGACTGTCATGATGAGGCGAGAGATCGGTCGCTGTTCGAGAGGTTTTTCGGGTCCCTAAAGGCCTATGCCGCTTCGAGCGAGGAGCTGGATAACCCCAGCCAAGGCGTGGATAGCGCCCCGAACTCGGTCTTCCGAACTAGGGGCTTCGCCGAAATTTAAAATTATAAAGTTCTATGGCTAAGTGAGAGTGTTCAAGCATTATAGTCCGATTGCCTGGTTCGCCGTGCTAAGTGCCTCCCTCGAAGGACCCAACTATGGGAAAAAGAGTGCTCAGGTTTATCCCCGAACACCCCAGCACTAGTGGCATGGGGGCAGAAGCCGACGACTGGCCATCTCTCAATTTTTTGATAAACGTCCGCACAGAAAATAATATTTTAAATTCAACAAGCATTGCTTAAGCGCCTATGAACAAGTTTTCAGTGCACAGGATAAACACGAGCAAGTTTATTCAAAAATTACATCCTTGGTACATTCATCTGCCACAAGGCAAGCACCCGCAAGAACATCCTTGTAATAGTTCTCGGGCTTGCGATGCTCCTTCCCCGGCGGCGGCCCGTCCTTCACAAGATTCTCACCGTCTAGCTTACCCCAGTGCACCTTTACACGGGCAAGGGCCCTACGGGCACCTTCGATGCAGACGGAGCGCTTGAGGACCTCGAGCCTTGGACAGGCCTCCACCAGCCGCCGCACCAGCCCGAAGTAGCTCCAAGGCAGGGCCTCTCCGGGCCACAGCCGAACTATGAAGCCCTTCATGGCCTGTTCGGCCGCCTTGTGGAGTTCGACCAGCTGTTTCAGCTGGTCGTTCAAGGGCACAGGGTGTCCGGCCTCAGCATACTAAGACCAGAACACCTTCTCCGTCGAGCTGCCCTCTTCAGCTCGGTAGAATGCGGCGGCATCGGATACACTGCGGGGAAGATCTGCGAATGCCCCTGGAGAACTCCGGATTCGGGTAAGTAACAAGTAGTTTACTTTTATATTTCTGCTTTGCATAAAGAATGCCTTACCCGCTGCTATCTTCTTCATATCCTCCAACTCTCGGAGGGCCTTTTGGGCTTCGGCCTTGGCAGACTTGGCAGTCTCAAGGGCCGCCGCGAGCTCGGACGCTCGGGTCTCTGACTCAAGCTCCAAACTCTCATGTTTTCTCATGAGAGCTTGAAGCTCTTGCTGCACCTCGCCGACCTGAGCCCCAAGTTTTTCTCGCTCGATGCGCTCCACGGCCGTTTTCTTTTCGGCCTCAGACAGCGCCTGCTTGAGGGTCGCCACCTCAGTCGTGGCCCCTACAATAAGCAGTACAATCCTGTTATTTTTGCAATCACACCTCTCTATAGGCACTTATTTCTGTAAGGTATTTCTTACCTTCTTTCTCCTTGAGTTGCCGCTTGGCAAGGCCGAGCTCTTGCTCGGACCGCTCGAGTCCCTGTTTCAGGACACCCACCTCCGCAGTCAGTCGGCGGTGGACAGCAGCGAAGCCTGCATATGCATATTGACTCTTTATTTTTAGACTCCTGCGAAATTTAATAGATCCTCTATTCGGCTTTTCTTTCCGTACGCCAAATAGAGCATCAGGGGCTACTGTCTATGCGATCATATTTTTACATATTTTTACTTACCTCGAAGCCTGTTAGGAGGCTAGCGCAAGCTTCACTCAGCCCACTCTTGGCGGACTGAACCTTCTGGATCACCGTACTCATAATAGTACGGTGCTCCTCGTCGATGGAGGCGCCTTCAAGCACCTCCAGCAGATTGTCCGGCACCTCTGGTTCGACGGAGGTTACCGGCTCAGAAGACTTGCTCCTCTTGGAAGGAGCTCGCCTACCGCGGTCCGGAATCGTTGAAGATTCCGGCATGGTGTTCGGCTTAAGGCCGGACTTGGAGCCCTGGGGGGTCTTGTCCCCTTTACTCCTGGAGTCCGGGAGGTTGCCTTGCGGCTCCTCCAGGACCACCTCCTCCTGCCCCGGAGCTTGTCGCGATGCCACTTCGGCGTCGTCCGCAGTGCGGGGGGAGACAACGGGCGGAACGGAGTTCATGTCCGATGAATCCAGGGAGCTGCTCGACGACTCGTTGAGTTCGGCCCGGGGCGGGCTGCATAAGTATCGTCGACATTAGGTAAAGTTGTGCAACAAAGGAACATCACGAGTTACTCTGATATCCGAACTTACGATTTCGCCGGACGCTTGGCCCTGTCCGGCCACTCCTCTTCGTCTTCTTCGGCGTTGGGGGAATAGTCTGGCGGAGGGGTCTTCCTCTTCCTGGACCCATCGGCCTCCCCAGTTGGGGCGGCCTCCCTCTTCTTTCCTCCCCCCGCTGGAGGGGGAGAGGTTTCTTCTTCCTCCTCCTCGTTTTCATGGGAGGAGGGCGTCTCGGACTCGCCAGATGACGAGTCCGACAACACCACATTACGGGTACTCTTTCGAGTCCCCGTGGTCTTCTTCTTCTTAGCCTTCTTCTCCGGCACCACATAAGGCGCCGGAGTCAGCAGCTTCACCAGTAGAGATGGGGCTGGGTCTTCGGGCAGCGGAGCCGGACAGTTAATCGGTTCGGCCATCGCCCGCCAAGCCTGTCAAAGGCAAGGGAGTTTAGATCCCACATAGAGTCAAACTATGAAAAAAGCTTGAACATCCTGTAACAGGTGTAGATAGCATACCTTGCTAGCGTGACGCTGTGAGCTGTATCCGCGGTCCTCGGAAGCGGATGCGGGAGCCCCAGCGCCCTTGAATAGCATCTTCCAGGCATCTTCGTACGTTGTGTCGAAGAGCTTGCTGAGGGTTTGATGCTGCGCCGAGTCGAACTCCCACAGATTGAAATACCGGTGTTGGCACGGGAGGATCCGGCGGACGATCATAACCTGGATTATGTTGACAAGCCGGATTGGCTTGTTCACCAGGGACCGGATGCATGTTTGCAATCCGGTCACCTCTTTCTCGTCGCCCCATGACAGGACCGTCTCTTTCCAGGACACAAGCCGCATGGGGGGTCCGGATCGGAACTCAGGGACCGCAGTCTATTCCGGATCGCGTGGCTCGGTGATATAAAACCACCCGGATTGCCATCCCTTTAGGGTCTCCACGAAAGAGCCCTCGAACCATAGGGCGTTGGCCATCTTGCCCGCCATGGCGCCTCCGCACTTCGCCTGGCTGCCGCTCACCACCTTGGGCTTGACGTTGAAAGTCTTGAGCCAGAGGCCGAAATGGGGGTGGACGCGGAGAAAGGCCTCGCACACGACGATAAACACCGAGATGTTGAGGATGAAGTTCGGAGCCAGATCGTGGAAATCCAGGCCGTAGTAAAACTGAGCCCCCGGACAAATGGGTGGAGTGGAAAACCCAGTCCGCGGAGGAAGTGGAGGAGAAATACCACCCTCTCATGGGGCCTTGGGGTGGGGATAAGCTGTCCCTTCTCGGAAAGCCGGTGCGCGATGTCCTTGGACAGATACCCGGCCTTCCTTAGCTTATTGATTTTGTCCTCCGTAACGGTGGAGACTATCCATTTGCCCCCCGCTCCGGACATTGCTGGAGAAGGTTGAGGTGGGGAGTGCGGGCTTGGGCGCTGGAGCTCGGGTGCGCGAGAGATGGGTAGGCAAGGGAGGAAGAAGGCGTAGGTAAATAGGGTGGATCCTTATCCCCTTATATAGGCGGATGCGGTTATGCGTCCCCACTTGCCTAATAAAACTCACTTGCCTCCCGAGTGCCGTGATAAATGGCGCGGTTGGGTTACCCACATCCGTATTAATGAGAATCCCGTAAAAAGGGTACACGATCTCTGCTTTGACAAGACGTGCCAAGGAAACCACCTCGCAAAACATGCTGAGGTGGAAAAGTAAAAACAATTCGAGTAGAGGACTTGGCTGTAGTGTGATGGCGCACTACAGAATACGTCAGCAGATTTGATTTGTGTTAATATTATTCTCTCTATAGAAATATGTGGAAACTTATTTTACAGAGCCGGACACTACTCTTGGTGATTACAATCTTCTATGAAGGACTTGGAGGAGGAACCCTCCTTGCAATGCCGAAGACAATTTGCACGCCGGACTCGTCATCATTGAAGCCTGGTTCAGGGGCTACTGAGGGAGTCCTGGATTAGGGGGTGTTCGGATAGCCGGACTATACCTTCACCCGGACTCCTGGACTATGAAGATATAAGATTGAAGACTTTGTCCCGTGTCCTGATGGGACTTTCCTTGGCGTGGAAGGCAAGCTTGGCGATGTGATATTCAAGATCTCCTACCATTGTAACCGACTCTGTGTAAACCTAACCCTATCCGGTGTCTATATAAACCGGAGGGTTGTAGCCCATAGAGGATGAACTCCATACACAATCATACCATAGGCTCGCTTCTAGGGTTTAGCCTCCTTGATCTCGTGGTAGATCTACTCTTGTACTACCCATATCTTCAATATTAATCAAGCAGGAGTAGGGTTTTACCTCCATCGAGAGGGCCCGAACCTGGGTAAAACAAAGTGTCCCCAGTCTCCTGTTACCATCCGGCCTAGACGCACAGTTCGGGACCCCCTACCCGAGATCCGCCGGTTTTGACACCGACACTTATCCTTTGCAAGGCCCGTGACTCCCCATCGCTGGACTCTCCCCCGGACTCTGGACCATCCATGCCCCTACCAATCGAATTCGATTGGGCGCCGATCATGGAGTTCACTGCCACGGATATCTTTCAGCACTCACCCTTCGACGACATACTAAATTCACCAAGGTCTCTCTTTGTCAGGAGAGTCCTGGCCGGATTATGACCGGCAGGATTGGGATGCGGACGACGAAGAAATTCAACGCCCACCCACCACCCACTTCATAGCCACTGTCAATAACTTGACCGACATGCTCGACTTCGACTTCGAAGACATCGACGGTATGGACGACGATGCAGAAGACGAACAGGAACCAACGCCTATAGGGCACAGGAAAGCCACCTCGTCGTATGACATATATATGGTGGACACACCCAAAGATGGCAATGGCGACGGAACAACAGAGGATGACCCCTCCAAGAAGCAACCTAAGCGCCGGCGTCAGCGGCGCCGCTCTAAGTCCCGCCAAAGCAAAAACGGTGATTCCGGCACATGAGATAATAACACCCCGGACAATGCCGAAGACAACCCCCTCCAGCAAGATTCAGCACAGGAGGATGGAGAAGCCAGCCCTCATGAGAGAGCGGCAGATAGAGAGGAAGAGGATGATAATTACATACCTCCCTCCGAAGACGAGGCAAGCCTCGGCGACGACGAATTTGTCGTGCCTAAGGATCCCATTGAGCAAGAGCGCTTCAAGCGCCAGCTTATAGCCACGACAAATAGCCTTAAGAAAAAGCAGCAGCAGCTTAGAGCTGATCAAGACTTGCTAGCCGACAGATGGACTGAAGTCCTTGCGGCCGAGGAATATGAACTCGAACGCCCCTCCAAAAGCTACCCAAAACGCAGGTTGCTACCCCGATTAGAGGAGGAAGCATCTAAACCTACATCCCCAGCATATGACACGGCTGACCGGCCACCTCGTGGCCGCGACAGAGAGGCCTCTCGGCCCACAACTCAAGCCGCACGCCGGCGCCACTCAAAAAATACCAAGGCTCGGGGAAACACGCTAGACCTGCGAGATATATTGGAGGACAAAGCAAGGCAAACAAGATCGATCTACGGATCGTGTGGGCGCCCCACGACACGAGACGATAACCGTCACACCAGATACAGCAAAAGTAAATCTGGCCGGGCCGAACACAACAGACAAAACTCATTTGAGCTGCGTCGTGATATAGCCCAGTACAGAGGCGCCGCATATATGAAGTAATGGATCATCAAATCCCAGAGGGTTTCAAACCCGTGAATATCGAATCATATGATGGTACGACAGATCCCGCGGTATGGATCGAGGACTATCTCCTTCATATCCACATGGCCCGTGGAGACGACCTACACGCCATCAAATACCTCCCACTCAAGCTTAAAGGACCAGCCCGGCATTGGCTCAACAGCTTGCCAGCAGAATCCATAAGTTGTTGGGAGGACCTGGAAGCCGCATTCCTCGACAACTTCTAGGGCACCTATGCGCGACCACCAGATGCCGATGACTTGAGCCACATAATTCAATAGCCAGAGGAATCAGCCAGGCAATTCTGGACACGGTTCCTAACTAAGAAAAATCAAATCGTCGAATGTCCGGATGCAGAGGCCCTAGCAGCTTTCAAGCATAACATCCGCGACGAGTGGCTTGCCCGGCACCTTGGACAGGAAAAGCCGAAATCTATGGCAGCCCTCACAACACTCATGACCCGCTTTTGCGCGGGAGAAGACAGCTGGCTAGCTCGTAGCAATAACATGTCAAAGAGCCTTGGTAATTCAGATACCAAGGACAGCAATGGCAGGTCACGTCGCAACAAGCATAAGCGCCGCATTAACAACGACAATACCGAGGATACGATAGTTAATGCCGGATTCAGAGGCTCTAAGCCCGATCAACGGAAAAATCCATTCAAAAGAAGCACTCCGGGCCCGTCCAGTTTGGACCATATACTCGATCGCTCGTGTCAAATACATGGCACCCCTGACAAGCCAGCCAACCACACCAACAGGGATTGTTGGGTGTTCAAGCAGGCCCGCAAGTTAAATGCCGGAAATAAAGACAAGGGGATACATAGCGACGATGAGGAGGAGCCTCGACCGCCAAACACCGGAGGACAGAAGGGGTTTCCCCCACAAGTGCGGACGGTGAACATGATATACGCAACCCACATCCCCAAGAGGGAGCAGAAGCGTGCGTTAAGGGATGTATACGCTTTGGAGCCAGTCGCCCCCAAGTTCAACCCATGGTCCTCCTGCCCGATCACTTTCGATTGCAGGGACCACCCCACTAGTATATGCCATGGAGGATTTGCCGCACTGGTTCTAGACCCAATCATTGACGGATTTCACCTCACTCGAGTCCTTATGGATGGCGGTAGCAGCCTGAACCTGCTTTATCAGGACACAGTGTGCAAAATGGGCATAGATCCCTCAAGGATTAAACCCACAAAAACGACCTTTAAGGGCGTCATACCAGGTGTAGAGGCCCATTGCACAGGCTCAGTCACACTTGAAGTGGTCTTCGGATCCTTGGATAATTTCTGAAGCGAGGAGTTAATCTTCGACATAGTCCCGTTCCGCAGTGGCTACCATGCACTGCTCGGGCGGACCGCGTTTGCAAAGTTCAATGCGGTGCCGCACTACGCATACCTCAAGCTCAAGATGCCATGACCTCGGGGAGTCATTACAGTCAATGGAAACACCGAGCGCTCTCTCCGAACGAAGGAGCACATGGTGGCCCTCGCAATGGAAGTCCAAAGCAGCCTCTCAAGGCAATTCTCTAGTCTGGCGATAAAACGTCCGGACACCGTCAAACGCGCCCGGAGTAACCTACAACAAGACCGTCTGGCACGTTCTGAGCGAGCGTAGCAATACGGCCCAACCCCAGCCCTCGCGATACAGCGAAATCCATGCTACGCGTACATAATTACGGTCTGAAAATACCATGGGCACAGGGGGAGGGGCACGACCACGACACGCCCCAAAAACGCGGCTCAACCGCACTAGGGGCTGCCGATTTTACCATTTTTTTCTTACTTTTAGGACTTTACTCTCCGGAAGGCCTGTACGGCAGTACAATCGCCGCACACACGATACAACAACCATGAAGGCAGAAAGCTACGTCACACTGTGGAAATCCCAGGTGGTCTCTATAACGAGCAAAATACCTGTCTTAAATACTATCCCGCAACTCGCCCCTGGAGGGGACATGTCAAATAGTCCCACCTCTTGCTTATCACACTATTTGTATCATTCTGCTTTAATGCACCTTTTTCGAATAAACAATGCTTAGCTTCAGTCTATTATTGCATTCTCCATTCATTCCTTTTTATGCATATATGTTCAGTCATGACATGTAGCACCCGTATACTTTGGTACGGCCAATACGCCAGGGGCTCAAGCACCCCATAACACGGCGTGAGAAGTCCGAACACTTTCACAAGTGCGGCACTCCGAACTTATAGCTTTATATGCATCAGCTCTGAATCATGTCTTTGGTCAATAGTTGGGTTTGCCCGGCTCCCATGTTTTGGTACCTTACGTTCCGCTATATCGGCTAAGGTAGCACTGGGAGAACTACTACAATTGTGCCCCGGTGCAGCTGGGCTAAGCACCTCAGTAGAGAAAGCTAAAACTGACTGTCATGATAGGGCGAGAGCTGGTCCCTGTTCGAGAGGTTTCGAGTCCCTAAAGACTTATGCCGCTTAGGGCGAGGAGTCGGCTTTGTCCGGCCTAGGCGTGTATAGCGCCCCGAACTCGGTCTTCCGAACACTAGGGGCTTCACCGAAATTTAAAATTATAGAATTCTCTGGCTAAGTGAGAGTGATAAGGCATTATAGTCCGATAGCCTTGTTCGTTGTGCTGAGCACCTCCCTCGAAGGACCCAAGAAAGGGAAAAAGAGTGCTCAGGTTTATCCTGAACACCCCAGCACTCATGGCACGGGGGCAGAAGCCGACGACTCACCATCTCTCAGATTTAATAAACGGCCACATAGAAGGTAATATCTTAAATTCAAACAAGCGTTGCACAGCGCATATGAAAAAGTTTTCAGCGTACATGATCACAAATGCGAGTTCACTCAAAAATTACATCCTTGGAACATTCATCCGCCACAAGGCGGGCACCCTTCAGGACGCCCTCATAGTACATCTCGGGGTTGCGATGCTCCTTGCCCTGCGGTGGCCCGTCCTTCACCAGCTTCTCAGCATCCATCTTGCCCTAGTGTACTTTAACACGGGCAAGCGCCCTGCGGGCGCCCTCGATGCAGACGGAGCGCTTGATGACTTCAAGCCATGGACATGCATCCGCCAGCCGCCTCACCAACCCAAAGTAGCTCCCAGGCATGGCCTCTCCAGGCCACAGTCGGATTATAAGACTCTTCATGGCCTGTTCGACCACCTTATGGAGCCCGACCAACTGCTTCAGCTGGTCGCTCAAGGGCACCGGGTGTCCGGCCTCACCATACTGAGACCAGAACACCTTCTCCGTCGAGCTCCCTTCCTCAGCCCGGTAGTAGGTGGCGACATCTAACACGTTGCGGGGCAAATCTATGAACGCTCCTGGAGAGCTCTGGACTCGGGTAAGTAACAAGTAATTCACTTTCATGTGCTTGCTTTGCATAATGAATGCCTTACCCACCACTATCTTCTTCATCGCCTCAATTTCCTGGAGGGCTTTTTGGGCTTCGGCTTTGGCAGACTTGGTGCCTTCAAGGGCCGCCGCGAGCTCGGACTCTCGCTTCTTCGAGTCAAGCTCCAAACTCTCGTGTTTTGCCACGAGAGCCTGGAGCTCTTGCCGCACCTCCTCCACCCACGCTTCCTGTTTCCCTCGCTCGGTGTGCTCCATGGCCGCTTTGTTTTCGGCCTAGGACAACGCTTGCTTCAGGGCCACCACCTCGTTCGTGTCCCCTGCCATAACCACAACGATCCTATCATTTTTTGCAACTGCATCTTTTTTACATACTCATATAGACAAGGCATTACTTACCTTGGCTCTCCTCGAGCTGCTTCTTGGCAAGACCAAGCTCTTGCTCGGACTGCTCAAGGTTCTGCTTCAGCGCATCAACCTCTGCAGTCAGTGCGGTAGAGGCCAGCAGCGAAGCCTGCATACACATATCGACATAATTATGTTAGACTCCTACGAATATTATTAGATCCTCTATTCGGCTTTTCTTTTTGAACACCAAACAGAGCATCAAGGGCTACTGTCTATGCGGTAATATTTCCATATATTTTTACATACCTCAAAGCCTGTTAGAAGGCTGGCACAGGCTTCAGTCAGCCCGCTTTTGGTGGACTGAACTTTCTGGATCACCGCACTCATAATAGTGCGGTGCTCCTCGTCGATGGAGGCGCCGTTAAGCACCTCTAGCAAGTTATCCGGTGCCTCCGGTTGGACGGAGGTCACCAGCGCGGTAGGCTTGCCCTTCTTAGTGGGGGGCCGCCTGCCGGAGTCCGGAACCACTAAAGGTTCCCGTGCGGTGTTTGGCCCAGGGCCGGACTTGGAGCCCTTGGGAGCCTTGCTCCCTTTTCGCCTGCAGTCCGGAAGGTCGCCTTGCGGCACCTCTAGGACCACCTCCCCTTGGCTTGGAACCTTTTGCGACAACACCTCGGCGTTGTCCGTAGGGCGAGGGGTGGAAGCGGTCGGAAGTGGCTATTCACATCCGACGAATCCAAGGAACCACTCGATGATATGTCAACTTGGGCTCGGGGCGGACTGCATGATTATATTCGGCGTTAGGAGAAGCTGTGCAATAAAGGAACGCTACGAGTCACTCTGGTGTCCGAATACTTATGACTTCGCCAGGGGCTTGGCCCTGGGCGGCCACTCCTCTTCGCTGTCGGCGGCGTTGGTGGAGTAGTCCGGAGGAAGGGTCCTTCCCTTCTTGGACCCTCTGGCCTCCCCAGTTGGGGCAGCCTTCCTTTTGTTTTCTCCCCTTACTGGAGGGGAAGAAGCCTATTTTTCCTCCTCATCTTCGTGGGAGGAGTGCGCCTTGGAGTCATCGGACGATGAGTCCGGCACCACTGGGCGCCGGGAACTCTTTCGGGTTCCCGTGGCCTGCTTCTTGGCCTTCTTCTCCAGCACCACGTAAGGTGCCGGAACCAGCAGCTCCGCCAAGCGGGCGTCTGCTGGGCCTTCGGGCAAAGGAGCCGGACAGTCGATCTGTCTGGCCGTCTCCTGCCAGTCTTGTCAAAGGTACGGGAGCTTAGATCCCGCATAGAGTCAAACTATGAAAAACAAGTATCCTGTAAGACGTAAAACAGCTTACCGCGCTGGCTTGGCGCTTCGCGCAGAATCCGCGATCCTCGGTAGTGGGAGGGGGAACCTCGGCGCCCTTAAATAGCACCTTCCAGGCATCCTCGTGTGTCGTGTAGAAGAGCCTGTTCAGAGTTTGGTGCTGGGCCGGGTCGAACTCCCACAAGTTGAAAGCCCGTCGTTGACACGGGAGGATCCGGCAGATGAGCATGACCTGCACTACATTGATGAGTTTGAGCTTCTTGCTCACCATGTTTTGGATACTTGTTTGGAGTCCGGCCAGCTCTCCTGAACTACCCCATGACAGGCCCTTCTCTTGCCAGGAGGTGAGCCGCGTGGGGATGCCAGATCGGAACTCGGGGGCCGCTGCCCATTCAGGGTCACGCGGCTCGG
This sequence comes from Triticum dicoccoides, assembly GCF_002162155.2. Lineage (NCBI taxonomy): Eukaryota > Viridiplantae > Streptophyta > Magnoliopsida > Poales > Poaceae > Triticum > Triticum dicoccoides. The sequence continues at coordinate 477,869,489 of NC_041390.1, read as the reverse complement.
TGATGTAGAACCACCCCGATTGCCACCCCTTTTTGGTCTCCACGAAGGAGCCCTCGAGCCATGTGACGCTAGGCATCTTGCCCACCATGGCGCCTCCGCACTCCGCCTGGCGGCCGCTCACTACATTCGGCTTGACATTGAAGGTCTTCAGCCATAAGCCGAAGTGGGGCTTGATGCGGAGGAAGGCCTCGCACACGACGATAAACGCCAAGATATTGAGGATGAAGTTCGGTGCCAGATCGTGGAAATCCAGGCCGTAGTAGAACATGAGCCCCCGGACGAATGGGTGGATACGGAATCCCAGTACGCGGAGGAAATGGGTAAGGAACACTACCCTCTCGTGGGGCCTGGGGGTGGGGATGAGCTGCCCCTCATCTGGGAGCCGGTGCGCGATGTCGTCGGGCAGGTATCCGACTCTCCTCAGCTTCTTGACGTGTCCCTCCGTGACGGAGGAGACCATCCACCTGCCTCCCGCTCCGGACATGGTTGGAGAAGGTTGAGGTGGGAAATGCGGACTTGGGCGCTGGAGCTCGAGTGTGCGAAAATGGATGAGCAAAGGAGGAAGAAGGCGTGGATGAAAAGGTGAATCCTTCTCCCTTTATATGGGCGGACGAAACTATGCGTCCCCACCAGCCTGGTAAAACTCGCTTATCCCCCAAGCGCCGTAATCAATGGCACGGTTGGGTTACCCACGCCCGTATTGATGAGAATCCCGTGATAAGGGGACACGATCTCTGCTTCGACAAGACGTGCCATGGAAACCGCCTCGCAGAACGTGCTGAGGTGGGACAGTAAAAAATGATTCAAATGAAGGCTTGGCGGTGGTGTGATGTCATGCCATAGAATACGTCAGCAGATTAGATTTGTGAAAACGTTACTCTCTCTCTACGATGGTATGTGGAGCTTGTTTTGCAGAGCCGGACACGATCCTCGTGTTCAAACATCTTATATGAAGTATTCGGAGGAGGAACCCGCCTTGCAATGCTGAAGACAATCTGCACGCTGGACTCATCGTGATTGAAGCCTGGTTCAGGGGCTACTGAGGGAGTTTTGGATTAGGGGGTGTCCGGATAGCTGGACTATAACCTTTGGCCGGACTGTTGGACTATGAAGATACAAGATTGAAGACTTCGTCCCGTGTCCGGATGGGACTCCCCTTGGTGTGGAAGGCAAGCTTGGCAATACGGATATGTAGATCTCCTTCCTTGTAACCGACTCTGTATAACCCTAGCCCCCTCCGGTGTCTATATAAACCGGAGGGTTTAGTCCATAGGACACAATCACAACAATCATACCATAGGCTAGATTCTAGGGTTTAGCCTCTCTGATCTCGTGGTAGATCTACTCTTGTACTACCCATATCATCAATATTAATCAAGCAGGAGTAGGGTTTTACCTCCATTGAGAGGGCCCGAACCTGGGTAAAAACATCGTGTCCCTTGTCTCCTGTTACCATCCGCCTAGACGCACAGTTCGGGACCCCCTACCCAAGATCCGCCGGTTTTGACACCGATAGAGGGTGTTTTGCAGCCCACGGTTGGCGCCCATGATGTATGAACGGGGCTGACACATAGGGAGGTTGTGTCACATCTGAGGGAAGTTACACATCTACCCCTATTTAAAATATTTGCCTACATCAATTTCAGACGAGGAGAGTTTGTTTTGCCGCCCACCGTGTATGAATGGGGAAATGGAGGGAGAGACACATGTCTTTCAGACGAGCTTGAATCAAATGTGTTTCGCCGCCCACATTTGGCGCCCATCGTGTCTGAATGGGCTTAGAGGCGGTCGTGTCACGTCTGATTGAAGTTACTAGTCTACCCTATCGACAATAGTGTAAATCTGGTCGATTAGGATGTCAAGTGTCAGGGGTAGACAGTAATTTCCATCTCGCAAACACTTGCTTCGGGTAGCCCACAAATGATAGTGGGTGTTTAGCCGCTTTGTTCAAAACTTGGGAGAATTAGCATTCACGTTTACCCTTGGCCCTGGCAACTAAATTCAAATCCAATTTGTATTCGATTACGAATATCCACAGATAATTCTATGTTTTGTTATTTATTTCTTCAAAACCACAACAAAGATTTATTCCACCTTTATATATGATTATGATTTAGAAATGCCGTGATCTTCGAATTCAGTAGGTTGGATACACTTTGAGTCATACAGTTATTTCATCCAATACAATATGCTCACACTAAAAATAGTTCACCTTATGTCAATCTTACAAGTACCGAGGATTACCTCACCTAAAAAATTCGGATCATTACAACACATGGACAACATAGGGGGTCTTACAACATAATCCATTCAGAGACATGACACAACATGCAAGTACAATAATCTCATGACAATTTTAACTGGTATCTAAAGAAGAACCGGGATTACCCTGGGCTTCAGATAGCAGAAACAACAGGACCTCCTCCGTCTTCAAATGCAACATTCTTACTTCCTCCAATTCTTGGGTTGCTTGCATAATGCGTGCAACTAATTGCATAATTTCCAACCTCAAGATCAAGATCACCTCATTCATGGCAGCCACACCATATCTTTTTGCCTCTAGTAGAGCCTCAAAAACTATAATATCTGTGCTCAGACTGCTCTCCGGCGGTGTTGCCTCTGAACTGCTACCATCTGGTAACATGGATGGCGCACTGCTTCCACAAATTGATTCTGGGGTTGTACATTTTGTCCTAGTGTGAACGGCATCCTGAAAGGTTTCCGCTGGACATAAGTAAGAGATAGTTATCGCATGATCCAGGCAGTAAGCTTACATGGTAAACGACATACGAATTATTGCCGAGCATGGCAAGCTATATTTAAATGGTTCGAAGCAGCATCATCCAAAAAGAAATTAAAATGGTAAGATGAAACTAGGGATATAAGTGGCAAATAAATGACACCCGCCAGTCCCATCTATGTAGTTTTTGCTAGCTCCCTAGTTCATTTTCCTTAAAAAAAACTCTTTTTAACTATCATACCACTAGTGGACTTTAATCGGGATTAAACGGGACCCACTTGACATCACTAGTTTAAAGGGAGTGTACCACCGCTATATTTAAGTTGCCAAGGCATCTAAGCAGTTGAAATAATTTGAGAAAGCACTTAACAGTGTGGCCTCATATAAACTACGAAGACAGTCTTGTGATGAAGTTCATAGGAAAAGTTAAGGACTCAAATGAACTAGGCTTGCATTTCTTTACGATAGTACAACAGGCACTGCTGACATATTGGCCAACTCAGGTATAGCCTAACAAGTAACAAACAAGCATTCGAATCAAGCAATAAAACAAAGCAGACAACTGAACTATTTGTAATTCTGTAGGATTACAGGTTGAGGGCACAAGCCAAGAAAGCAGCCCACACGCATTACATTTCACATGTACTAAAACACACTGGCTTACCATATGTTGCTGTGAAGCCTCGCTGCTGTTGCAATGTTCTTTGAAGATATCGTCAGCATCCCGTGGTTGCAAATCTAGTTGTTGTAGTTTATTCTGCACCCTCTATTTAGGTAAAATTAATTTTAATCGCCTTTCCCCCCTTTCCGCCCTTTCCTCTATTTGTTCGATAGGGTCTTCATTTTATTCGAATTCTAAACCCATTGTCGTCCACAGTTTCCTTGTCGACACGAAGGGGCCAGCAGCCCCCAAACCAAAGTCTGAGTACATATATGAGAGACCGGTGCTAAAACCTTTTCTCGAGATATCTTCCAGATTCTTAGGGTCCTTGCTCCGGATCTCGCCCCCCTGGTGCGAAAGCAGTTGGTTCCGTAGTTTGAGAATTCTACTAATTCCAAGTATTCATTATTATTATTATTAAATAAGAGAATATAAAAAGTAAAGAGGAGAAGACATAACCAGAAGAATTGTGAGAAATAAGTTAATTTATCAAGTTGAGGCATTTTGATTTGGATTTCAAATAAGAAAGAAAAAAAAGAACTGGTTCGAATTGATCATCAATGGTTCATCTAAACTAATGAAAGAAGGGTGTGTGCTTACACGACAATATATGTGCTTCACTCTATTTTTATGCTTGTTCGAGGTGCCAACCCCAAAAGAACAAATATTTTGCTTGATGGGGTTGGCAGCTCCATTATTAATAGAAGCATCAAATTAGTCATGCAACTTGGGAAGATCAAGAACACACAAAAAAGTAATGAACAGAGGCTCGGAGCAGTGATGTAATAGCTAGCATCAGAAAATGTAGGGTAAAACAAATAAAAAGCAGTGGAACCACATGCTAGTTTGCTGATGTGTAATTAAGCATAGAGAACATGAAGCAGTCTGATGGAACCAACAGGTGGCATCAGAACAACACCATTATAATAAATATAGCATGCAAGAAGTAAAATAGTAGGCAGTGATATCTAGGAAGTACAGTAATACTTAGGACAAAACTAAAGCATTGTAACTATATGTGCACTGGTTTGTAATTTAGCACATGTAACATGTTCACTGCCAGAAGTATGGCCCTATAGGTGCAAGCAGAATAACACGTCTCATGAAAAATTGAATGATGCCATGAAGAAATTCAAGGGTGCGGTGCTTATGCTAAGAAAGTGAATGTAGGCGCCGGTCATTGGATAATATTACTTGATTCTCGGTTGCGTATGGGTATCGTTGTCATACTTGATAGCTAAGGGTCATCGATGGTGCTCATGTTGCGGTTGAGTTTGGGCTGGCTGTCGCCCTTGCTGAAGCAGCTCCGGTGCTTCGGCTGCGGTGCTTGTCAACATACAAGAAAGCTCATCTGTGGTAAGTGAATAGTTCCATGATAAACAAGAGAAAAACTAAAGGAGTACAATCAAAATAACCTGATGAGGCTACAGCGTCAGTAAAGCAGGGCTGGTGGAGTTGAATATGGCATCCGTGGAGCGGGTCCAGTGCAGTGGACGAAGGCGTCGGCGGGCGCGGTGTACAGTGCTTTTAAATGAGGCGGATCTGTCGCAGTGGACGAGGGCTTGTATGAAGGGCCAGCGATGGGGCGGACGAGGGAGTCAGTGAAGGGCCTACACTGTGGTGGACGAGAGCGCCGATTAAGCAGACCCGGTGCGGTGGACCATGATGGTGGTCAAGGAGATCTGGAGTGGTGGACAAGCTAGTCGCTGAAGGGGCTCCTGTGAAGTGGTGAGTTGGTAGTTGGGGGTTCCAAGGTGCGGAAGGTAGATCCGACGGGGTGT
>NC_041390.1:477843873-477863899 GCF_002162155.2 Triticum dicoccoides | reverse complement strand
GTGTGAGGTCCACCGCTGTGGCGGAGGACTAGATTCAGCGGCTTGCCGTGGTTGGGGGGGGGGGTCGGGGAGGGGAAGGGGAGGGGCTCTGGGGAAGAATGTTGGGGGCAAAGAGGGGAAAACAATGGAGTTACCAAAGCAGCCCTTTTCCGTTCATGTGGCAGGGGTAAAACAGGAATATTGCAGGGCTAAACTTTCAGGCGCGAGATATTTCGATGTGAGCGGAAAGTTTGAAAGCCTTTGGCGCCTGAAATTATAAGTGTTCTGCTCTTGTACGGCCGACTATGATATCATGGCCGAGAATTTATTTTTTTTGCACGCAAAAAGGTGCAAGTTTTGAAAATCAATGTATCCAACTCGAAACTTGGATTGTCCAATCAATTTCAAATATGGATCATTGAGCTAGTACCAGCAAATACCATCATACGGTCCAATTCAAATGAAATTCCAAATGTGTTTATCCTTAATATGTTGACAAAAGCAAAAATGTGTATGTGTATGAATAAGGTGGATGATTATAAAGTTTGAACATGCCCGTATGTGTATATATCTAGATTTTATATATGAATTTGAAATCACGAAATCCTGGCTTAAAAAATGTACCCGGGTTTAAATGAATTACAAAAGCTAATGATGCAGTCGAATTCCAAAATTCTAATCTTAGGTTTGTAATTCTAGTACTTCAAGGTATAGCACGCATGTTCAAAAGTATCGTTATCTCATAGTCCAAACTGTGAAACAAATTGATCAACCATGAGTGCACACACTGTCGGTGTCAAAACCAGCGGATCTCGGGTAGGGGGTCCCGAAATGTATGCCTAAGGTCGATGGTAATAGGAGACAGGGGACATGATGTTTTACCCAGGTTCAGGCCCTCTTGATGGAGGTAATAACCTACGTCCTGCTTGATTGATCTTGATGAATATTAGGATTACAAGAGTTGATCTACCACGAGATCATAATGGCTAAACCCTAGATGTCTAGCCTGTATGATTGTGATTGTCTCTATGGACTAAACCCTCTGGTTTATATAGACACCGGAGGGGACTAGGGTTACACAAAGTCGGTTATAGAGAAAGGAAATAATACATCTGGACGCCATGCTTGACATCCACGCAAAGGAGAGTCTCATCCGGACACGGGAGGAAGTCTTCTATCTTGTATCTTCATGGCCCAACAGTCTGGCTCATGTCACACAAGCCGAACGCCCGATGACCCTTAATCCAGGACTCCCTCAGTAGCCCCTGAACCGGGCTTCAATGATGAGGTGTCCGGTGCGCAGATTGTCTTCGACATTGCAAGGCGGGTTCCTCCTCCAAATACTCCAAAGCGGTCTTTTGAAGATAGAAGACGAGTCTGGCTCTGCAAAACGAGTACCGCACACAACCGTAGAAAGTATAAAATTTAACAAGTCCCATCTACTGACATATTTTTATAGTGAGACTCCACGTCTCCGCCTGGTCATTATTTTGAACCGTCTTTTAGCCTCCCGCTTGATGTTTCGAGATGCGGCTTTCATTGGCACATCTTGTCAAAGTAGAGGTCGCGTCCCTTTATCACGGGATCCTCATTAATATGGGCGCGGGCAATCCAATCATGCTGTTGGATTACCCTTGGGAATAGGCGAGCATAAAGGCCTGTGAGGAGGCGTTCGATATTCTTCGCCTTTATAAAGGGGCACAGACCCGTCCTTCCTCTTCCTCAAGCTCCAGCGCCTAGGATTCGATCTCTCCCATTGTTATCCGGCCCTCTAGTTATGTCCGGATCCATCTCCCAAGGTAGGTGGGCGGCCTCCTTGGTGAGGATATCGCAAAGATTCGGAAGGCGAGGTACCTGACTGCGGAGATCCCCCACAGGCTCCCTATGAAAGGGCAGGTGTTTGTGTCAAAACCGGCGGATCTCGGGTAGGGGGTCCCGAACTGTGCGTCTAAGGCGGATGGTAACAGGAGACAGGGAACACGATGTTTTACCCAAGTTCGGGCCCTCTTGATGGAGGTAAAACCCTATGTCCTGCTTGATTTATTCTTGATGATATGAGTATTACAAGAGTTGATCTACCACAAGATCGGAGAGGCTAAACCCTAGAAGCTAGCCTATGGTATGATTGTATCTTGTCCTACGGACTAAACCCTCTGGTTTATATAGACACCGGAGGGGCTAGGGTTACACAAGGTCGGTTACAAAGGAGGAGATATACATATCCGTATTGCCTAGCTTGCCTTCCACGCCAAGTAGAGTCCCATCCGGACACGAGACGAAGTCTTCAATCTTGTATCTTCATAATCCAACAGTCCGACCAAAGGATATAGTCTGGCTGTCCGGAGACCCCCTAATCCAGGACTCCCTCAGTAGCCCCTGAACCAGGCTTCAATGACAATGAGTCCGGCGCGCAGTGTTGTCTTCGGCATTGCAAGGCGGGTTCCTCCTCCGAATACATCATAGAAAAATCCGAATACAAGGATAGTGTCCGACCCTGCAAAATAAGTTCCACATACCATCGTACAGAGAATAATATTTCCACAAATCTAATCTGCTGACACACGTTTTGGCAACATGACATTATGCCATGGCCCGGTGATTATTTGAACCGTTTCCTTTAACTAGCCCCGCACATAACACGAGGCAGTTTCCTGACACGTCTTGTCAACGCAGAGACCGTGTCCCCCTTATTACGAGATTCTCATCAATACGGGCGTGGGTAACCCAACCGTGCCATCGATTACGGCGCTTGGGGGATAAGCGAGTTTTACCGGGCTAGTGGGGGCGCATAGTTTCGGCCGCCCTTATAAAGGGACAAGGTTTAACCTTTTTCTACCCACGCCTTCTTCCTCCTTGCTCATCCATTCTTGCGCACTCGATCTCCAACACCCAAGTCCACATCCTTCCCCTCAACCTTCTCCAAACATGTTCGGAGCGGGAGGCAAATGGATGGCTTCCTCTGTTACAGAGGGACACATCAAGAAGCTGTGGGGAGCCGGATACTTAGCCGCGAATATCGCGCATCGGCTGCCCGCTGCGGGGCAGATCGTCCCTACACCGGAACCTCACGAGAGGGTATTTTTCCTCCACCACTTCCTCTGCGGACTGGGGTTTCCCCTCCATCCATTCGTCCGTGGTCTCATGTTCTACTACGGGCTGGACTTCCATGATCTGGCCCCGAACTTGATCCTCAACATTTCAGCGTTCATCGTTGTGTGTGAGGCTTTCCTCCGCATCCGGCCCCACTTCGGCCTGTGGCTAAAGACCTTCAATATCAAGCCGAAGGTGGTGGGGGGCCAACAAGCAGAATGCGGCGGAGCCATGGTGGGCAAGATGCCCAATGTTATATGGCTTGAAGGCTCCTTCGTGGAGACCATAAAGGGGTGGCAATCGGCCTGGTTCTACATCACTGAGCCGCGCGACACCAATTGGGTGGTGGCCCCCGAGTTTCGATCCGAAATCCCCACGCAGCTCACCTCCTGTAAAGAGAAGGGCATGTCCTGGGGTTCATCGGTGGAGCTGGACGGACTCCAGAAGTGTATCCGGAATATGGCAAGCAAAAAGCTCGAGCTTGTCAACATAGTCCAGGTCATGCTCATCCGCCGGATCCTCCCGTGTCAACAACGGGACTTCAATTTATGGGAGTTCGACTCGGCCCAGCACCAGACTCTGAGCGAGCTCTTCGACACGACGCATAATAACGTCTGGAGGGTGCTATTCAAGGGTGCCGAGGTCCCTCCCTCTCTCACCGAGGACCGCGGGCTAAGCGCGAAGCGCTCAGCGCATTCGGTGAGTTCTATACATCCGGTAGGATATTTTATTTCCCCTAGCTTAATCATGTGCGGGATCTGAGCTCCATGCCTTTGACAGGACTGGGTGGAGACGTCGGGGCAAATTAACTGTCCGACCCCTCTGCCCGAAGACACCGCGGACGCTCTCCTGACGGAGATGCTGACTCCGGCTCCTTACAAGGTGCCGGAGAAGACCAAGAAGGCCAAGGGAACCTGAAAGAGTTCCCGACGCCAGGTGTTATTGGACTCATCGTCCGATAACTCCGCGACGCACTCCTCCCCCGAAGACGAGGAGGAAGATGAAGATGCTCCCCCTCCAGTCGGGGGAGACAAGAAAAGGAAGGCCACCCCAACCGGGGGGGGGGGGGCGAAGGGTCCAATAAGGGAAGGACTCTCCTTCCGGACTACTCCACCACCGCCGCCGTAGGCGAAGACGAGTGGCTCCTCAGGGCCAAGCCCCTGGCGAAGTCATAAGTATCCGGATGCCAGAGTAATTCATAGCATACCTTTGTCGCACTGCTTCTCCTAACATCGAATTATGATTATGCAGACCGCCACGAGCCCGTATCGACGTATCGTCGGACGGCTCCCTGGGCTCGTCGGATATGGATAGCGATCCACTTCCGACCGCCACCTCCCCTTGCCCTATAGAGAACGCCGAGGTATTGTCTCAAGAGGCACCGGGTCGAGGGGAGACAGTCCCGGAGGCACTTCAAGGCAACCTTCCGGATTCCGGGAGCAGATGGAGCAAGGCTCCCGAGGGCTCCGAGTTCGGCCTAGAGCCGAACACCGCGCTGTAACCTCTAGTGTTTCCGGACTCAGGCATGCTGCCTCCTTCCAAAAGGGGCAAGATGCCTGTGCTAGTGACCTCTGTCCATCCAGAGGCACTGGACAATCTGCTGGGAGCGCTTCACAGCGCTTCCATCAACAAAGACCACCGCACTATTATGAGTGCAGTGATCCAGAAGGTTCAGTCTGCCAAGAGCGGACTGACTGAAGCCTGTGCCAGCCTTCTGACAGGCTTTGAGGTAAGTATTTGAAATATAGGAAAAATATTACCACATAGACAGTAGCCCTGATGCTCTGGTCGGTGTTCACAAAGAAAAGCCGAACAGAGGATCAAACAATATCGCAGGAGTCTAATATAAGTATGTCTATATGCGTATGCAGGCTTCGCTCCTGGCCTCTGCTGCACTGACTGCGGAGGTGGCCGCACTGAAGCAGGACCTCGAAGGGTCCAAGGAAGAGTTCGGCCTTGCCAAGAGGCAGCTCGAGGAGAACAAAGGTAAGTAGTACCTAGTCTATGGATATATAAAAAAAGAATGCGGTTGCAAAATGACAGGATCATCGTAAATTTTCTAGGGGCCACGACCGAGGTGGCGACCCTGAAGCAAGCGCTATCCAAGGCCGAAAACAAAGCGGCCAAGGAGCGCACCGAGTGGGAAAGGCATGAGGCATGGGTGGGCGAGGTGCAGCAAGAGCTCCACGCTCTCGTGACGAAGCACGAGGTGTTGGAGCTTGATTTGAAGACGCGAGAGTCCAAGCTTGCCACGGCCCTTGAGAGTGCAAAGAGTGCCAAGGCCGAAGCCCAAAAGGCCCTCCAGGAGATTGATGCAATGAAGAAGATAGCGGTGGGTAAGGCATTCTATATGCAAAGCAAGCATGTGAAAGCAAATTACTTGTTACTTACCCGAATCCGGAGCTCTCCAGAAGCATTCGCAGATTTGCCCCGCAGCGTGTTGGATGCCGCACAGTTTTACCAGGCCAAGGAGGGAAGCTCAATGAAGAAGCTGTTCTGGTCTCAGTATACTGGGACCGAACACCCGATGCCTCTGAGCGACCAGCTGAAGCAACTGGTCGAGCTCCACAAGGCGGCCGAACAGGCCATGAAGGGTTTTATAGTACGGCTATGGCCTGTCGACGCCCTTCCCAACAGCTACTTCGGCCTGGTGAGGCAGCTTGTGGATGCCTGCCCACGGCTGGAAGTCATCAAGCGGTCCGTCTGCATCGAAGGTGCACGCCGGGCTTTCGCCCGTGTGAAGGTGCAATGGGCCAAGATGGGCGTTGTGAAGCTGGTGAAGGAAGGGCCGCCGCAGGGCAAGGAGCATCGCCACACCAAGATGTACTATGAGGGTGTCCTGAAGGGTGTCCGTCTCATAGAGGACGAGTGTGCAAAAGATGTAATATTTGAATGAACTTGCTTGTGTAATCTTGTATTATGAAAACTTGTTCATATGCGCTATGCAACGCTTGTCTGAATTTAAAATATTACCTTCTATTCGGCTATTTATCAAATCTGAGAGATGGCTAGTCGTCAGCTTCTGCCCCCACGCCACGAGTGCTGGGGTGTTCGGGATAAACCTGAGCACTCTTGTTCCCATTGTTGGGTCCTTCGAGGGAGGTGCTCAGCACAACGAACAAGGCAATCAGACTATAATGCGTTATCACTCTCACTTAGCCATAGAATTCTATAATTTTAAATTTCGGCAAAGCCCCTAGTATTTAGAAGGCCGAATTTGGGGCGCGATACACGCCTTAAGCCAGACAGGGCCGACTCCTCACTCTAAGCGGCATAAGTCTTTAGGGACTTGAAACCTCTTGAACAGCGACCGGTCTCTCGCCTTATCATGATAGTCAGTTTTAGCTTTCTCTACTGAGGTGCTTAGCCCAGCAGAACCGGTGCACAATCGCAGTAGTTCTCCCAGTGCTACCTTAGTCGATATAGCGGAACGTAAGGTACCAAAACATGGGAGCCGGGCAAATCCAACTATTGACCCAAGACATGATTCAGAGCTGATGCATATAATGCTATAAGTTTGGGGTGCGCACTGTCGAAAGTGTTCGGACTTCTCACGCCGCATTATGGGGTATGCTTAAGCCCCTAGCGTCTTGGCCATACCAGAGTGTGTGGGTGCTAGATGTCGTGAATGAACATATATATAAAAAGGAAGAAAGCAATAATAGTCTTAATGCTATGCGTTGTTTATTCAGAAAGGTGCATTAAAGCAGAATATTACAGGTAGTGCGATAAGCAAAAAGTGGGACTGTTTAACATGTCCCTTCCAAGGGCAAGCTGAGGAATAGTATTAAAGCAAATATTTCACTCGTTATCATAATCCACCTGGGAGTTCCATGGTGTGACGTAGCTTTTTGCCTCCTTGGTTGCTGCATCATGTGTTCGGCAATCATGCTGCCGGACAGGGTTTCTAGAGATTAAAGTCCCGAAAGAGAAAAATAATAAAGCGGGAAGCCCCTAGTGTGGTTTAAGCCGCGACTTGGAGCGTGCCGGAGTCGTGTCCCCTCCCCGCCTGTGCCCATGGTATTTTTAATGCGTAATTATGTACGCGTGGCATGGATTTTGCTGCTTGGCTGGGACTGGGGTGGGGGCCGCATTGCTATGCGAGCTCGTGACGTGCCAGGCGGTCCTGTTGCCGATTACTCCGGGCGCGCTTGAAGGTGTCCGGGTCCTTAATCGCCAAACAAGTGGATTGCCTTAAGAGGCTGCTTTGTGCTTCTGCTGCGAGGGCCGCAGTGTGCTCCTCCGCGCGGAGAGAGCTGTCAGGACCCCGATTCCAAGTCACGTCGATCTAGCCAGTAACACCTTGTATCACTTTGCGTCCTCACGCACGGTATCCCACGGGTGTCGCCTTACCATGGCCCGGGACCGTTTGTGCCTTTTGGCTCACGTATATGATAGTGTTGCTAGCATCCATATGACAGAGAACCCGGGCCGACATGGCTAGTCGTGAACCCAAAGCGGCACAGATCTATGGAGACAGGCATACATGAATCACATCGAGCATGTCGGTCATCAGCGAGTGATTCCGGGCTGTAGCACTAGGCTAACAGGACTCCGGGGGACCCGGGCTGTAGCAGGCTAGGCAGGACTCCGGAAGTCACCGCATGACATTTCCCAAAGGGACAGACATAGGAACGAAGTGAAACACATGCCGGCCAGTCAAGTGTCCTAAACAATAGTGCTGGGCTAGCAGGACTCCGGTGAACCGGGCTATAGCAGACTACTATGGCTCGAGGAACACTAGACTACATTTCCCCATAAGAAAGGCTGCCAAGGATAAACAACTAGATTGTCGGATCCCACTCATACCAAGCATTTCAATCATACACACAATATGCCCGATATGAGTACATACAACATGGCATCACAACAAAACTCTACAACTCAAGTACTTTATTTAAAAGGCTCCAGGGAGCCATACATAACATGTTCATACAGATAGGGGTCACATGACCCGACACTCAAGTCATACAATCATACAAGCACATGCGGAAGCAACCTGTCTGAGTACAGACACTAGAAAGAAAGAAGGCTTCTCGAAGCCTGTCTATCTACATAGGGCCCTCCATGGCCAGGATCACCACCTGGGTGGCTAGTCACTCGTCGACGTCAAGGTCTACATAAAACCCATCGGAGGGGGCAGTGTTGTCGTCTGAAAACAATAAATAAGCAAACATGAGTACAAGGTACTCAGCAAGTCTTACATCAGAACCTAATATACATGCTCATTCTCAAGAAGGTGGTGGGGTTATTGCAGCAAGCCAGCTTTAACTCTTGGCTAAGCTATCCTACGGAACTTCACCAGTAAAATAGTTTTCGCACACGAGTCCACTACTCACCAACACAATACTCCACCGTGGATCCTCCCTCGTCATCCTACGAGAGGGCCATCCTCGGTACTCACACTTATCTTGAGTCTTTTAGTAGTATCCATTAAGTTGTCTATGAACTGTATAGGCAACCAAGTAGTCCTTTACCGCGGACGCGGCTATTCGAATAGTTTTATACCCTGCAGGGGTGTACTTCGTCATACATGCTTTCACCACTTACCGCCGTTTACACGACATGTACTGGCAACCTTCAAGCGGAAGCCCAGCGAGGGTGTCGGCCACGGCCTACCTAAACACTTAAGTCTCTAGTCCAGATTTATCACCTATCCAGGTTCCATCCGCAGGGAGTCCGGCCGAGGTTTCCACATACGGCCCCGAACGATGTGAACAGGGTTCCGAGACACCAAACGGGTGACTCGGTACACCGTGCCACGGTGTATCTACCGCAACATAGCCCACCCCTAGGGTCAGCGCTACGCACGGCCGCCAACACATAACCTACAAACACCAAAAACTATTTGCAACTCCTGCACAGAGTACTAGGGTGATTAAGAAGCCGAGAGGGTCAATTAAGGATCCCAATGCATGGTAGTAGTTGAATCTTAAATCACACATACAGATCTCAGTTCTTAGGGACGATCTCAATGAAACAACCCACCATGTACTCCTACATGGCCTCTCATCGATACCTTCACCAAAACATGTTCAACACATCCCTCATATTACCGACATAAGCATTTCACTCTAGCCCATCACCCAGATGAACCAGACCTGACACAACTCTAAGCATAGCAGGCATAGCAAGGTAGGAATCACATACATGGCTCAATCAACTCCTACACATGCTAGTGGGTTTCATCTAGTTACTGTGGCAATGACAGGTCATGTAGAGGATAAGGGTTCAACTACCGTAGCACACAACAGTTTGAATCGCGTTGTCTTAATGCAGTAAACAAGAGCAGAAGAGAGAACATGGGTTTGTATCGGAATGATCAATGGGTTGCTTGCCTGATGGAGTGGTAGTGGGATACTGCCCTTCAGTTGGATACTCGTGAATATCCTCGGAGGCAGAACCTACCACGAAGAACACATCGGAACACAATCAACACATGACGATATGCAACAATATGATGCATGCTATGACATGGCAATATGAATGTGTCTTGGCCTAATGCAAGCTATAACAGAAAGGAATGTGCTTATTTGAATCAAAGATTCAATTATTAGCTTATTAAACATGGCTTTAATAGTGCATTTCCTTATTCTGCTTAAACAGCAAGGTAAACTTGTTTTGTCATGCATGAAACCATTACAGATGGATAGATTGAATTTTTATGATCATTTTTCATATATAAATCTTTGCATTTGGAGCTATGGTTGATTTTCTATGATTTTTAGAAGTTTTGACTATTTTCTGGAATTTCCTGAATAAAAATAAATCCAGAAAATGCATTACTGCATCAGCATTGCGTCATGCTGAGCTCAGCAGGTCAAAGGCGCCAGCCCAGGTCAAACCTGACTGGTGGGCCCCTTCTGTCAACCTCTCACCTAATTAACAGGTTTAGATTAACACTAATTAGCTGTCAGTGGGGCCTGGGCCCACATGTCAGTGACTGATTTAATTAAAATTAGTTAAAACTAATCCTAGATTAGTTAGCAGACCGGCCCCACCTGTCGTAGACTCAGGGGGGGTCTACCTGGGCCCACCCAGGGGTCAAACTGGGTTAAACTCGCAGGCGACTCGACACCGGCGAGGCCCGAGACGGTGGTGCGGCTCGGAAAACGCCCACAGGGCACGGGCGAGGCCGTTCTTGGGCTCGTTGGAGAGCTCTTGCAGTCGCGCATCTAGTGGTGGTGGAGGCCGGGCCTACGGTGGCCGGAGACGACGACGGCGAGCTCCGAGGCGGCGGCCGGAGTTCGGCCATGTGCGGGGTGTGGGCTGCGGCGTGCAAACGCGAAAACTAAGGCGCTAGCGAGGCACTACGCGATGCGGCAAGCATGTTGCATAGCACGGGAGGACCAAATGGTCGCCGGAGCGACGCCGGCGACAAGCTCGAGCAGAGAGGAGCTTCGTCCATGGTGGAACTATGGCCTAGAGGGTGCAAATGCGTGGGAAAGAAGAGGGGAAAGGCGGCGGAGCTCACAGGGAGGTCGATGAGCAGCTCAGTGCCCTCGGGGGCGACCGGAGCGAGGCGAATCGATGAACGGCGTCCGGCGGGTACTGAGGTTGAAGACGACGCGATAGCGGCGATGCAGGGCCTCCGGCGAAGCGTGGCTCGGTGGGGAGGGCGAGGGCGTCGCGGCGGAGCTTCTGGACATGTCAGAGAGGCGAGGGGGTGACGGAGGGCGCGGCTACGACGGTGAGACGGCGACAGGTGCATCGGCCATGGTGCGGGAGAGGGTGAGGGAGACGAGGGGAGAGTGAGCGAGAATGAGAGGGGGACGTGGGGGTCGCGTGGCATCCCTGGACGTCTCCGGGATGTCGGCAGAAGCAGGAGGTGGCCGGCGTGTGGCCGCGGGCGCCGGCCACGCGCTCCGCGTCCTCCTGGCGGGAGGTGGACGACGACTGGCAAGCCAGTCGGCTGGGCCAAGCCAGGTGGCTGGGCCAGCATAGGTAAGGCCCAGGTGGGCTCCCTCTCTCTCTTTTTTTGATTTGTTTCTGTTTTTTCTATTTAACTGCAACTGTTGGGCTTTAATTAAAATACTAAAACGTTTCCAAAAATCCTGAAAATAATTGTGGGCTCTGTTTAGAATATTTCCAACAGCAAACATTTATTTCCAGAATTATTTGAGCATTTAAATTATTTTATAGCATTTAAATGCCCAAATTCAAATACTTATGATTTAATTCAATGACCTTCTGTTGACCTAGAAAATTGTGCACCAGTTTTGCCAGAGGTTCTAACCCAAGACAAAGAGGGTGAACTTTTTAGAAGGGCATTTCAGGTTCATTGAAAATAATTTTAGTAAACCCTAGTTGTTTCCAGGGGGGTGTTGGGGGTTTCTGCCTTCCCCATTTCAAATTTAAGAGAAATTTAAACATGATGCACATTCTAATGCTTGAACTAGCTAGGGTGTGACAAGAGCGCTCTGTGTTTCCATTGACTGTGATGACCCCCGAAGGTCCTGGCTTCTTGAGCTTGAGATATGCATAATGCGGTACCGCATTGAATCTTGCAAATGGGGTTCGCCCGAGCAGTGCATGGTAGCCACTGCGGAACGGAACTTTGTCGAAGATTAACTCTTCGCTTCGGAAGTTATCCGGAGATCCGAAGACCACTTCCAGTGTTACCGAGCCTGTCCAATGGGCCTCTACACCTGGTATGACGCCTTTAAAGGTCGTTTTTGTGGGTTTGATCCTTGAGGGGTCGATACCCATTTTGCGCACTGTGTCCTGATAAAGCAGGTTCAGGCTGCTGCCGCCATCCATAAGGACTCGAGTGAGGTGAAATCCGTCAATGATTGGGTCTAGGACCAATGCGGCGAATCCGCCATGACGGATACTAGTGGGGTGGTCCCTGCGGTCGAAGGTGATCAGACAGGAAGACCATGGGTTGAATTTTGGGGCGGCTGGCTCCAACGCATATACGTCCCTGAGCGCACGCTTCTGTTCCCTCTTGGGGATGTGGGTTGCGTATATCATGTTCACCGTCCGCACTTGAGGGGGGAACCTCTTCTATCCTCCGGTGTTCGGCTGCCGGGGCTCCTCCTCGTCATCGCTATGTGACCCCTTATCTTTATTTTCGGCATTTAACTTGTCGGCCTGCTTGAACACCCAACAATCCCTGTTGGTGTGGTTGGCTGGCTTTTCGGGGGTGCCGTGTATTTGACACGAGCGTCGAGTATACGGTCCAAACTGGACGGGCCCGGAGTGCTTCTTTTGAATGGCTTTTTTCGCTGACCGGGTTTAGAGCCTTTGAATCCGGCATTGACTGCCGTATCCTCGGTATTGTCGCTGTTAATGCGGCGCTTATGCTTGTTGCGACATGACCTGCCATTGCCATCCTTGGTATCCGAAGTACCATGGTTCTTTGATATGTTATGACTGCGAGCCAGCCAGCCGTCTTCTCCCGCACAAAAGCGGGTCATGAGTGCCGTGAGGGCTACCATAGATTTCGGCTTTTCCTGACCAAGGTGCCAGGCTAGCCACTCGTCGCGAAAGTTGTGCTTGAAAGCTGCTAGGGCCTCTGCATCCGGACAGTCGACGATTTGATTTTTCTTTTTTAGGAACCATGTCCAGAATTGCCTGGCCAATTCTTCTGGCTGCTGAATTATGTGGCTCAAGTCATCGGCATCTGGTGGTCGCACATAAGTGCCCTGAAAGTTGTCAAGGAATGCGGCTTCTAGATCTTCCCAACAGCCAATGGACTCTGCTGGCAAGCTGTTGAGCCAATGCCGAGCTGGTCCTTTGAGCTTGAGTGGGAGGTATTTAATGTCGTGTATATCATCACCGCGGGCCATGTGGATATGCAGGAGGAAATCCTCGATCCATACCGCAGGATCTGTTGTGCCATCATATGATTCAATATTTACGGGTTTGAAACCCTCTGGGATTTGATGATCCATTACTTCGTCTGTGAAGCATAGGGGGTGTGCGGCGCCTCTGTACTGGGCTATGTCGCGACGCAACTCAAATGAGTCTTGCCCGCTGTGTTCGGCCCGGCCGAACTTACTTTTACTGTATTCGGCGTGACGATTGTCGTCTCGCATAGTGGCGCGCCCTCATGATCCGTAGATCGATCTTGCATGTTTTGCTTTGTCCTCCAATACGTCTCGCAGGTCTGGCGTATTTCCCCATGCCTTCTTATTTGAATGGCGTCGGGGTGCGGGCTGAGCTTTTGGCTGGAATGTTTCTCTATCGCGGCGACGAGGTGGCCGATCAGCCGCGTCATACGCCGGGGATGTAGGTTTCGATGCTTCCTCCTCCAGTCGGGGTAGCAACCTGCACTTTGGGTAACACTTGGAGGGGCGTTCGAGTTTATATTCCTCGGCCGCCAGGACTTCAGTCCATCTGCCGGCTAGCAAATCTTGATCAGCTTGAAGCTGCTACTGCTTTTTCTTAAGGCTATTTGCCATGGCTATAAGCCGGCGCTTGAAGCGCTCTTGTTCGACGGGATCCTCGGGCACGACGAATTCGTCATCGTCGAGGCTTGCCTCGTCTTCG
The DNA here is from genome assembly GCF_002162155.2 of Triticum dicoccoides. Classification (NCBI taxonomy): domain Eukaryota; kingdom Viridiplantae; phylum Streptophyta; class Magnoliopsida; order Poales; family Poaceae; genus Triticum; species Triticum dicoccoides. Next base: position 477,850,336 of record NC_041390.1, on the reverse strand, counting down.
GAGGGAGGCATGTAATTATCATCCTCCGCCTCTCCATCTGCCGCTCTCTCAGGAGGGCTGGCTCCTCCATCCTCCTGCTCTAAATCTTGCTGGAGGGGATTGTTGTTGTCTTCGGCACTGTCCGGAGTGCTATTAGCTCCGGTGCCGGTATCACCACTTTTGCCTTAGCGGGACTTAGAGCGGCGCCGCTGACGCCGACGCTTGAGTTGCTTCTTGGAGGGGTCATCCTCCGTTGTCTCAACGCCATTGCCTTCTTTGGGTGTGCCACCATGTATATATCGTATGATGAGGTGGCTGTCCAGTGCCCTGTGGGCAGTGGTTCCTCTTCGACTCCCGCATCATCGTCCATACCGTCGATGTCTTCGGAGTCGAAGTTGAGCATATCGGTTAAGTCATCGACAGTGGCTACTAAGTGGGTGGTGGGTGGGTGGCAAATTTCTTTGTCATCCGCATCCCAATCCTGCCGGACGTAGTTCGGCCAGGCCTCTCCTGACAAGGAGAGAGACCTTAATGAGTTCAGTATGTCGCCAAAGGGCGAGTGCTGAAAAATATTTGCGGAGGTAAACTCCATGATCGGCGCCCAATCGGATTTGACAGGAACGGGCGCAGGCGGTTTGGAGTTCGTGACCGGAGAAGGATCAGGCAGTTTGGCAACACGGCTCTCGTGAAGGGTAAGGTCGATATTCGACTCGATCGCCGCTGAGGATACGGCCTCCGTGACGGGGTCCATCCACCCGTCCATGGATGGCACAACTGGCTCCGAATTGAGGCTCGGAGCGGCTGCCGGTGCGATCACCTAAATACGGTCCGATGGTAGAGCTAAATCATACTCATCGTGACCGCACAGCGCACAAGGCAGGGGCTCGAATCCGTCAAAGATCAAGTCTCCGCAGATATCGGCCGTGTAGTTTAAGCTTCCAAACCTGACCTGGTGGCCAGGGGCGTAACTTTCGATCTGCTCCAGATGGCCAAGCGAGTTGGCCCGCAGTGCGAAGCCGCCGAACACAAAGATCTGTCCGGGGAGAAAAGTCTCACCTTGGAGTGCATCGCTATCGATGATCGTAGGAGCCATCAAGCCTAACGGCGACAACACAGAGGAACTCTCAATTAAAGCACCAATGTCGGTGTCAAAACCGGCGGATCTCGGGTAGGGGGTCCCGAACTGTGTGTGTAAGGCGGATGGTAACAGGAGACGGGGAACACGATGTTTTACCTAGGTTCGGGCCCTCTTGATGGAGGTAAAACCCTACGTCCTGCTTGATTTATTCTTGATGATATGAGTATTACAAGAGTTGATCTACCACGAGATCGGAGAGGCTAAACCCTAGAATCTAGCCTATGGTATGATTGTATCTTGTCCTATGGACTAAACCCTCCAGTTTATATAGACACCAAAGGGGCTAGGGTTACACAAGGTCGGTTACAAAGGAGGAGATATACATATCCATATTGCCTAGCTTGCCTTCCACGCCAAGTAGAGTCCCATACGGACACGAGACGAAGTCTTCAATCTTGTATCTTCATAATCCAATAGTCTAGCCAAAGGATATAGTCCGGCTGTCCGGAGACCCCCTAATCCAGGACTCCCTCAGCAGGTCATCCCCACACCAAAATCCGGCGAGAGCATTGTATTCATCTCCCACTTCCTCCGCGGGTTAGGGTTCGCTCTTCACCCCTTCATTTGCGGCCTCATGTTCTATTATGGGCTAGATTTTCACGATCTGGCTCCAGAATCTTTTCTTCACATCTCGGCGTTTGTCGTCGTGTGCGAAGGCTTTCTCCGCGTCCTCCCACACTTCGGCCTATGGCTCAAGACTTTCAATGTGAAGCCGAAGCTAGTTAACGGGGAACAAGTGGAGTGCGGCGGTGCTATGGTGAGCAAGCTCGTCAGCACTGTCTGGCCAAAAGGCACCTTTGCGTAAATCTCCAACTTATGGCAACAGGAGTGGTTCTATATCACCAAACCCCGCGGCACCAAATGGGCAGCCGCACTTGCTTTTCAATCCGTCCCTCCACTGCAGCTCGAATCATGGATAAATAAGCGGCTAGACTGGGGATCAATTAATGAAGTACAGATGCTACAAAGTCGTATCTGAAGTATCCTCGAGAGGGACGTTGGCCTCATCAATGTTGTCCAAGTGATGCTAGTCCGTCGGATCCTCCCGTGCCAGCGACGGCCTCTCCGTATGTGGGAGTTCAATCCGGAGGGACCGCGTGCCCTTCAGCAATATTTTGGCAGAACGCACGAAGGGATGTGGGAACTGTTCTTCAAAACTCGAGAACAGCGGCCGGACACGTCAGAGGATGTCGGTCTCAACTTCAACCGTCCGGATACCTCGGTAAGCACCCAACTTCTGATCACAACTTGGTTGATTATCCCATTATAATGTACTAAGAGTTCTATCTTCAACCAGGGCTAGATAAATAAAGCGGAACGAATTAGATGTTCAGCTCCACTTACTAAAGACTCGGCTGTTCCCGTGTTGACGAGGATGCTGGTCCCGGCGCCGTATCAAGTTCCAGCGCCAGAGGACAAGAAAAAGAGCGAAGAGGCCAAAAGCGGCCTCCATTCTGCAGGTATGCCGAACACTATGTCCGGAGGGGCTGAAGCTCCCTCTTTAAAAGACGAAGGGAAAGGAGAAGGTGATATTCCTTCCCCTCATGGGAGGAAAAGAACTGCATCCGAAGACTTGGAGGTGGAAGCACCGAAGAGAGGGAAGGCATCCCTACACTATGGTTCGGATTCCGAAGCTGACGTCGTCGCAAGGCACCTCTAAAAGGACAAGCCCCTTGTCAAATCGTAAGTGAACAAGGATGTTCTAGACATATCCTGCTCTTTTCGAGTTACCCGGGTAATATTTAAACTATATGCTTGCAGTTCGGCCCATAGTCCGCCCCGACAGTCCTCCTCATCAGGGGACTTATCTCCAGGGATGATGGAAATCGAGACGCCTTCTCATGCTTCCTCGCCTCCTAGGGCGGATGACTTCGAGGTGTCATCTCAGAGAATCTTCCCTGACCATCAAGCGGTGTGGGGGACAATGAAACAACACCCGAGGGTGGTACTTCGATCCTTAAGGGTCCGGGGGTGCAGCCCCTATGGGGGCTAGCAATGAAGGCCCCAAACTATTCGGCTTACAGCCGAAGACGACCCTAGGGTCGAGCAGATGTATCCCTTTGAAGGGAATGCATACTCCCACGGCAGCCTCCAGGAATCCGAAGGTGCCGAATACTCTAACGAGCACATTACAAAGTGTGTCCATCTCAGAGGAACATCGTACCTTAATGGGTACGGTGGTTGAAAGAGTTCTATCTGTGAGAAGCGGATTGAATGAAGCTTTCCTGGGCCTATTGAGAGGCTTCGAGGTATGTAATGTAATAGTTTTTTCATGCACAATGCACCTGTGTACAGATAGCAGCCCCTGAGGCTCTGGTCGGCTTCCACAGGGAGGCGATCAGAGGATCAAAAAGACATGCTCGGGAAGTAACTTTATTGATCCAAACACAGGCTGTTACGTCCATGGCGACCGCCCAAGCTACAGAAGATGCAGATCTAAAGCAGAAGCTTGAGTTAGCGGATGAGGACATCACTCTTATTAACAGGCGGCTCGATGAGGCACAAGGTATGTGTTGGGGTAGCTTGTTTATGCGTGTATAGTAGTATGAGCACGAGGCTGAAAATCATATGCATAACTATAGATGGTGCAGCCGCGGTTGGGACCCTTCGGGCTGAACTCGCCCGGGCCAAGGAGTAGGCTAGAGTGAGCGACGCAACTGCCAAGAAGGCGGCTGCAGATTTAAAGGCCGAACAGGCCACCCTGCGCCAGTGCCAGGACCGAATATCCATCATGGAGCGAGGGCTGAAGGATGCTACTAATAGGTGCAAGATAACAAAACCAAGGCAGCCGAACTCAACAAGGCCTTACTAGGGGCGAAAGAAGTGCGATCCGATTCTAGAGCGGCTCGGGAGGAGATCCGACAGGCTGGGGAGATAGCGGCTGGTAAGCCCTTTCTTTTACAGACTAAGTTCGGCGACCCAAAGTATGCTTTGCGTAACCAAATGTGGAGTTCTCCAGACGTGTTCTTGGATCTACCGAGGAGTGTTTCCGACATGGCGCAGTTCTTCCAGGCACAGGAAGGACATGCTGCGGAGAGGCTTTTCTGGTCGCAATTCAATGAGGCAAAGCGTTCGGCGCTGCTGAACGAACAGATGGCCCAGTGGGCCGAGCTACACAAGATGTCTGGAGCTGCCATGAAGGATGTCGTAGTTCAGCTATGGCCAACCGAACCTGTTCCGAGCAGTTATTTTGGTTTGGTATAGCGGCTTGTTGATGCAGTGCCGCGTATTGACGCCGTGAAGCGGTCGGCGTGCGTAGAAGGTGCGCGGATGGCCTTCGCTCGCGTCAAGATGCACTGGGCAAAGATGAAGGCCACCGATGTTGCAACCGAGGGCCTGCCTGGTGGCAAGGACCATCGTACGCCGGAGTATTATTTGGAGGACATCCTAGAGGGCGCCCGCTTTATAGAGGGTCAGTGCTTGAAGGATATTATATTTGAATAAATGTATCGGAATTGTAAAAATAATAAGATGATACATTAAAGCTATGTTATATATTCTTACCATTATTTCCTCCTGTGCGTCCGTTTCTTATAACCTGGAAGTTTTCCAGTCGTCGGCTTCGGCCCCGTCGCATATAATACAGGGTGTTCGGAATAGCACCTGATTACTCTTGACCCAACGTCTTGGTCCGGAACGGAGGTGTCAGTGCGGCGAATGAGGCAATCGGACTAGAGGGCTTTAACACCTTCACTTAGCCATAGGATTTTTATGGTGGGTCTATGATGTAGCCCCTGGTATGTACGCAGTTATCCAAATACGGTTGCGTTACATAGGTGACCGGAAAACGGTCCTTCGTGTAATACGGAAGAAATCGCAATAGATTCTGATAAGTCACTGAGTGGTTGACCAGTTCTCGCCGCATCATGACAGTCAGTTTTCGGCTTTCTCTATTGACGTGTTTGACCAGGTGAACCAGAAACACAATCGCAGTAGTTCTCCCTTTACTACCCTAGTTGATAGGGCAGAACGTAGGCTAGCAAGCACAGGAGCCGGGCAACCCAACTATTGACCAACGACATGATTCAGAGCTGATGCATATAAGGCCAAACTCGTGACACGGAAGTGCACTATAGAGCTGTTCAGACTTTTTCAGCAACCCATATGTTGCCGTATCAAGCCCCTGGCGATTCGCGCCGAGGTGTCTGCGTGAAACAACCGAAGAAGCAAGGTTCATTTGGAAAAGCAAATACTGAAGACAGATTATGTTCACTCAAACCTGATTCATACTTCGAACGTAATCTTATAGATTATGACACCACCACGCAGGACATTTTACGTGCCAGGGGTCGGTGGTTAGGGAAGAGGCTTTGTACATGTTTCAAATAGAACTTTTGGTCTACAAAAAATCTTTTGGACCTCCTGTCGCACGTCTGCGCTGCCTGTGCTTCCGCGACAAGGCTTCCATAAAGGGAGCGATCCCCGATTATTTGCGGGGAAGCCGGACTTATAAAGAGTCCCTTAAGGTCCGACGGACAAGTATTAATTTACATGTAACAAAAGTATAGATAAATAGTTAGAAAAGAGGAAAGGTTAAAGTCCGCACTAACCGATTTGTAGGCTTGTCCGTTTTGTGCCTCCGCCAATGACCAAGGTATTTTGAGTGCATAGTTATGTATGCGCAGTGCAAAATCCGCGGGTATAAGAGGTGAGCGACGGAGGCGGAGCTGCTAATCCAGCTCTGAAATTGACCGGTCCTGCGAGTAGAGGTCGGTAGTTTAATAACCGATGAGATATGCGGCTTAAGGAGGCCGCTTTGCACTTCGGCTATGATTGCCGTAGTGTGCTCCTTAGTGCGGAGGGAGCATTTCGTGTTTCCGTTGATTGTTGTGGTACCGCGGGGACCGGGCATCTCAAGCTTTAAATAGGTGTAGTTTGGGACCGCATTGAAACGAGCAAAAGCAGTCCGTCGGAGCAGTGCGTGGTAGCCAATGCGGAATGTGGTAATATCGAAGATCACGCGTTAGAAGTTTTTTGGTGAAGCGAAGACAACTTCCAGTAAGATTGAGCCTGTGCCGGGTGTTGCTCCCTTGAAGGTGGTTGTGTTGGGCTTGATCCAAGAAGGTCAATGCCCATTTTGTGGACAGTGTCTTGATAGAGTAAATTGAGGCTACTGCCGCTCTCCCTGAGGACTCGCGTAAGATGGAATCCGCCGATAATTGGATCGAGGACTAGGGCTGCCGAACCTTCGTGACGGATACTGGTTGGGTGGTCCTCATGATCAAAAGTGATAGAGCAGGCCGCCCTTGGATTGCATTTTTGGGCGTCCGTCTTTATGGCGTGGTCATCTTGTAGTTCGTGATTGCGCTCCCTTTTAGAGGTATGCATCACGTATATCATGTTTAC
>NC_041390.1:477840484-477843599 GCF_002162155.2 Triticum dicoccoides | reverse complement strand
GGGATTGCTTCTATCCCCCGGTGCTTGGTAGGCGAGCCTCCTTTTCCTCACTATCACTGGGTGGCCCCTTTCCTTTGTGTTCGGCATTGAGCTTGCCAGCTTGTTTGAAAACCCAACAATTTCTATTGGTATGGTTGGCAGGTTTATCGGGGCTGCCATGGATCTGACAGGGCCGATCCAGTATTTTATGTAGACCGGATGGACCATCTCTGTTTGCCTTAAATGGCTTCTTCCGTCAACCAGTTTTGGAGCCACTGAATCCAGCGTTGACCCTTGTGTCTTGGGTTTCTGCATTGTTGTTGCTGTCGGTGTCAAAACCGGTGGATCTCGGGTAGGGGGTCCCGAACTATGCGTCTAAGGCTGATGGTAACAGGAGGCGGGGGACACAGTGTTTACCCAGGTTCGGTCCCTCTCGATGGAGGTAATACCCTACTTCCTGCTTGATTGATCTTGATGATATGAGTATGACAAGAGTTTATCTACCACGAGATCGTAGAGGCTAAACCCTAGAAGCTAGCCTATGATTATGATTGTTCTCGTCCTATGGACTAAACCCTCCGGTTTATATGGACACCGGAGGGGGCTAGGGTTATACAGAGTCGGTTACAGAGAAGGAGATCTACATATCCAAATCGCCAAGCTTGCCTTCCACGCAAAGGAGAGTCCCGCCCGAACACAGGACGAAGCCTTCAATCTTGTATCTTCATAGTCCAACAGCCCGGCCAAAGTATATAGTCCGGCTGTCTGAGGACCCCCTAATCTAGGACTCCCTCAGTAGCCCCGGAACCAGGCTTCAATGACGATGAGTCCGGCGCGCAGATTGTCTTCGGCATTGCAAGGCGGGTTCCTTCTCCGAATACTCCATAGAAGATTTTGAACACAAGGATTGTCTCCGACTCTGTAAAACAAATTCCACATACCACCGTAGAGAGTATAATATTCCACAAATCTAATCTGCTGACAACTTTTCATAACGTGACATCCTGCCGTGGTCCGGTCATTACGAACCATTTTTCCCAGCCTGCCACTGCACGTGTTGCGAGGCGGTTTTATTGGCACGTCTTGTCGAAGTAGAGATCGTGTTGCCCTTATCACGGGATTCTCATCAATACGGGTGTGGGTAACCCAATCGTGCTTGTTAGTATGACTCCTCGGTTTTAGGAAAGTTCCAAACGGCCACACGGAGGACGCTTGATATTCACCCTCTTTATAAAGGGGCCAAGGCCTGTCCTTTTCTTCTCACGCTCGATCCTTCCCTTCCCCCACCTCAAGTTCCAACACCCAAGGCTTAGGCTAAGCGCTTCGGACCTTCAACCATGTCCGGATCCAACCTTCAAGGTTAGTGGATGGCCTCCTCTGTCACAGAGGAGGACATCAAGAAGCTAAGGGAAGCCAGGTATCTGACCGCCGAAATCCCGCACAGGCTGCCTGCTGCCTGCTCAAGGGCAGGTCATCCCCACTCCCGAACCCAACGAGAGTGTCGTATTTGTTTCCCACTTCCTCCGAGGGTTAGACTTTAGTCTTGATCCCTTTGTTAGAGGGATTATGTTCTATTACGGGCTCGATTTCCACGATCTAGCTCCAGATTCCATCCTTCACATCTCGTCGTTTATCGTCGTGTGTGAGGCCTTCCTCCGCATCACCCCACACTTCGGCTTATGGCTCAAGACCTTCAATGTGAAGCCGAAGACGATCGATGGGCGACACGCAGAATGCAGAGGTGCCATAATAAGCAAAGGCGTCGATGCTCTATGGCCAAAGGGTTCCTTCCCGGAGGTCTCGTACTTATGGCAGCGGGAGTGGTTTTACATCACAGCTCCCCGAGGTACAAAGTGGGCAGCTGCCCCCGCCTTCCGTTCGGGCCCCCCACCGCAACTGGCGTCATGGGTCAACAAGGGGCTGGACTGGGGGCCAGTTAATGACGTGCTGACATTGCAAAGTCGCATCCGAGATCTCCTCAAGAGGGATGTCGGTCTTGTCAAGGTAATGCAAGTTATGGTAGTTCGTCGGGTCCTGCCATGCCAACGTCGATCTCTCCGTATGTGGGAGTTCAACCTGGAAGGACCGCGAACTATTCAGCAATTCTTCAGCGTGACGCTCGAAGAGATGTATGGATTGTTCTTCGGATCACGAATAAAGTGTCTGGACACCACCGAGGATGCGGGTCTCAACTGCAACCGTCTAGATACCCACGTAAGTAATTCTGCGGCCGAACATGCTGTCTTTTTATTTTTCACGACATCATTCTGAAAAAACCGCTCTCGGCCAGGACTGGATAAGAAAGGCGGAGAGGATCAGGTGTTCGGCCCCCCTTCCCGAAGGTTCACCGGATCTTGTACTAGCCAGGATGCTTGAGCATGCACCTTATCAAGTACCATCAGGGGGAGATAAAGGGAGGAATAAATAAGCCGAAAGCGGGCTTCGCACATTACTCATCCAAACCGGGGGAATTAGCGTCTCCGTGAAGGAGGATAATCGGGGAGAAGAATCTAGAATCCCCTCTCCCCAAGGAAGGAAAAGGACCGCCTCTGAAGACTTGGAAATGAAGGTTTCCAAACAAGGGAAGAAACCTTCGCTAGGGGGCCCTGCCCCGGAGGGCGTCCTTAACGCACAACGCCCACAAGGGGGCTAACCCTCCACCGAGCTGTAAGTGAACAAGAGTACTTTGGTAAATATACCATGCTTAATCTCCGAGGACAATAACCGAGACATATATCTTGCAGTCCGGCTCGTAGCCCTTCTCGACAGAGTTCGTCTTCGGGGGATCTTCTTCCGGAGATGATGGAGAGCGAAACTCCTCCCCCTGTCTCCCCGCCTCCTGGGGCGGACGACCCTGAGGTGTCATCACAGAGGATTTCTCTTGATCCGCCAAGGCCAGAAGGTAAACCTTCAGCCATCCGAAGTCCAGAGTATTCGGCTCGTAAGGAGAGAAACAGAAAGAGTCCAGGACTATCCGGTGCACAACCAGACGCACTCATGGGTCTTTTCGAGCAAACATCTATCTCACAGGCGCATCGTACTTTAATGGGTACGGTGGTCGAGAAGATTTCATCCGCCAAAAGTGGGTTGCATGAAGCTTTTACGAGCCTGCTAAGAGGCACGCAAAGTAATATAT
>NC_041390.1:477738205-477840155 GCF_002162155.2 Triticum dicoccoides | reverse complement strand
ATATTGATGGTATCGCACACGCTAGGTGTGCTCTATAAAGATAGTAGCCCCTGAGACTCCGGTTGCTGTCCAAAGGCGGCAAACAGAGGATCATAGTCCCATGTAATGATCGCGCTGATTTCATGTGCAGGCGGCTGAGGGTTTGGTGGTTGGCCGGACTGCTGAGTTTGCCGGACTAAGGCGGCAGCTTGACGCGTCAGATGCCGACATTGCGCTTGTGAACAAGCGGCTTGACGAGGCACAGGGTATGTATTTTTGGGTGGTCAACAATTATTAAGAGGAGCATGATGCTAGTATCTATAATATGTTGTGACTGTAGATGGAGCTGCCACCGTGGAGACCCTTCGGGCGGAACTTGCCCGAGCCAAGGAACAAGCCAGGAGAAGTGATGCGGCTGCGCTAAAGACGGCCGAAGAGTTAAGAGCCGAAAAGGCTGCTCATCGCCAGAGCGAAGATAAAATAGCCAAGATGGCTGTTGAGCTGAAAGATGCCGCCGGCCGATACGAGCTTCTCGAAAAGGAAAGCCAAGCGAAAGCGGCTGACCTTAAGAAAGCCGTGGAAGCAGCCAAGGAAACCCACTCTAAAATTAGAGCGGCGAAGGAGGAGCTCCGTCAAGCCGAAGATATCACGGCTGGGAAGCCCTTTTGGTTGCGGACGAAGTTCGGAGATCCGAAGTATGCCCCTCTGGATCAATTATGGAGTGCTGCAGATGCGTACTTGGACTTGGCAATGAGTGCTGCTGATGCGACTGAGTTCTTCGAAGATCAGAAAGATCATGAAGTGGAAAGGTTGTTCTGGTCGCAGTTCAGTGCTCCAACGCGTCCGCTGCCGTTGAATGAACAAATGGCCGAGTGGGCCGAGCTCCATAAGTTGTCCGGACTTTCCGTGAGGTCTGTCGTGGATCATCTTTGGCCGAAGGGACCAAGGCCGAATAGTTATTTTGGTTTTGTGCAATGATTCCTTGGTGCTGTGCCGCATATCAACGCTGTAAAGAGGCCGGCGTGCATAGAGGATGCGTGGATGGCTCTTGCCCATGTTAAGACATACTGGGCAAAGATGGAGGCCACCGCTATTGCAACCCGGGATCCGGCCGTAGGCCTGGTCTCGGTTGAGCACTATTTTGAAGAAGTCCTAGAAGGCGCTTGTTTAATAGAGGCTCAGTGCTTGAAGGGTATCATGTTTGAGTGACATGTGTCCCAATTGTAAAAACAATGCTATTTGGATTATAAAGGCTGTGTTTATACTTTTGCCTGAAAGTATTATGATGCCTCCTGTGCGGCCATTTATGTATGTATATAACCTGAAAGTTTGTAGCCGTCGGCTTTAGCCCCCACGCATATAATGCGGGGGTGTTCAGAAAAGCGCGTATTCACACTTGACCCAACATCTTGGTCCATTAAGGAGGTGGTAGCACGACAAACAAGGCAATCGAACTATATAGCTTTAACACTTTCACTTAGCAATAGGAGTTTAACGGTGGGGCTACTATATAGCCCCTGGTACTTCCGCGCTCATCCGAATACGATGCGCGTACATACATGACCAGGAAACCGGTCCTTCGTTAATGCGGAGGAATCACGAAGATTCCGCTGGCTCATCGAGTGGTTGACCAGTCTCGCGCCTTATCATGACAGTCAGTTTTCGACTTTCTCTACTGAGGTGCTTGTCCAAATGAACCAGGGCACAATCGCAGTAGTTCTCCCGGTGCCACCTTAGCCGATAGAGCGGAACATAAGGTAGCAAAACACGGGAGCCAGGCAAACCCAACTATTGACCAAAGACATGATTCGAAGCTGATGCATATAAGGCCAAACTCGCGACGCCGAACACTCCCTAAGGTATTCAGACTTTACAACATATACTGGGCTGAGTAAAGCCCTCGATAATGAGCCCTGAATTTCCAGGTACTTGCATTATTCTGACATGACGAAATGCCAATAACGCCAGCATCCCTTTCGGTTGTGTTGAGTATCCGGAGGGAGTGAAGCAACAAGAGACAGTAAAAAAGGTTTACATAGGGTCTTAATCTAAAAAGAAGCCTTTGAGCGGGGCCCTGCTGCACGTCTACGCCTGTGTCTCCGTTGTGCCGTATCCTGGAAGGGTGTAGCACGATGATCATCTGTAAAAGAGAAAAACCCAGGTGAAAGTCTTCGTGCGAAAAATTGGTTATTCTTAATGAACCATTAAAATGCAATCTAAATAGGGTCAAGCCGAACTGTAGCCCTTTTTACATGCGGGAAGCCCCTAGCACCACCTATGGGGGTATATCCATCGACCCAATCTCAGGTTTATCTGAGCTGTTACAACTAGTGGTGCGCCGGACTCGTCTAACCGTGTTCGCAGTCTTGATGACTGATCATTCTGGTTAGAGAGGCCGTTCAGTGATTGGCTGCTAGAGCCGCCACATATTCCTCCGTACGTAAGGAATGCTCTGTGTTTCCGCTAACTATGATGATGCCACATGGACCGAGCATCTTAATATTAAGATAAGCGTGATGCGGTACTGCATTAAAACGAGCGAAGGCCATTCTTCCGAGTAGTGCGTGATGGCCGCTTTGGAATGGAGCGACGTCGAAGGTTAATTCTTTGCTTCGGAAGTTGTCGGGAGAACCGAATACAACCTCTAGTACTAGAGATCCCGTGCAGCGGGCCTCTAGGCCTGGTATTACTCATTTAAAGGTAGTATTGCTTTGGCTGATTCTTGTCGGGTCTATCGCCATTTTGCGGACGGTGTCCTGATATATCAGATTAAGACTACTGCCGCCATCCATAAGGACTCGGGTGAGATGGTATCCGTCAATTATTGGGTCTAGCACCAAGGCAGTCGATCCTTCATGCCGGATACTAGTCGGGTGATCCCTGCGATCAAAAGTGATCGGGTAGGCCGACCAAGGGTTGAACTTGGGGGTGACAGGCTCCACGGCGTATACGTCTCGGAGTGCGTGTTTGCGCCTCCTCTTCGGTATGTGAGTTGCGTAAATCATGTTCACTGTTTTGACCTCTGGTGGGAATTTTTTCTGTCCCCCGGTGTTTAGCTGGCGAGGCTCATCCTCATCTTCGCTTGGTGTCTCCCTCCCCTTGTGTTCGGCGTTTAGCTTGCCGGCCTGCTTGAAGACCCAGCATTCTCTGTTGGTGTGATTTGCAGGTTTGTGGGAGGTGCCATGAATCTGACATAATCTGTCTAGAATCTTGTTTAGGCTGGACGGTCCATCTCTGCTGCCTTTAAATGGCTTTTTCCGTTGACCGGGTCGAGAGCCCCTGAATCCTGGGTTTACCGCCGTGTTGTCTGGGTTGTCTTCGTTGTTTCGACGCTTGCTTTTATTGCATCGCGGTTTCCTGTTGCCATCCCTGACTTCGGATGTGCCTGGGTTGCTGGTGCCACTACATGCCAGCCAACAGTCTTCGCTCGTGCAAAAGCGGGTCATAAGGCTTGTTAGGGCTGTCATTGTCCGCGGTTTTTCCTGGCAGAGGTGTCAGGCGAGCCATTTGTCCCGGACACTATGCTTGAAAGCCGCTAAGGCTTCGGCATCCGGGCAGTCGACGATTTGATTCTTTTTCGTGAGAAATCTGTTCCAAAGCTTTCGGGCTGACTCTCCGGGCTGTTGAATTATGTGACTTAAATCGTCTGCGTCCGGAGGTCGGACATAGGTCCCTTGAAAATTGGCCCTAAAAGCATCCTCAAGATCTTCCCAACTTCCAATTGAGTTTTCAGGGAGGCTTTTCAGCCAGTGCCGAGCTGGTCCTTTCAACTTGAGGGGCAGGTATTTGATGGCGTGGAGATCATCTCCGCGAGCCATGTGGATGTGAAGGATAAAGTCCTCAATCCAGACCCCAGGGTCTATCATTCTGTCGTATGCCTCTATGCTCACGGGTTTGAATCCCTCTGGAAATTCATGATCCACCACCTCATCGGTGAAGCATAGGGGGTGCACGGCACCCCTGTATTTGGATGTGTCATGCCATTCTTCTTACGGTTGTAGCGTTTGGTTTAGATTCTGAGCTGTTATTCGGTTAGTATAGTCGTTGGAGCGGCCCTGATTCTGTGCCGGAGCGCGCTTCCTAGATTCGTAGATGGACCTGGCCATACCGGCTTTTTTGTGCAGGTCTTCACGTAAATCATACGCTGACTTGTGTGCGACGTTGTTAGCCGCACTGTCACGGCCATGGGGTGGTCGATCCGGCTGATCGACCATTTTATTTTTCGGCTGAATGGGCTCTAAAGCCTCGTCGTCGAATTCAAGCAGCAGCTTGCGCTTTGGATAGCTCTTTGTGTAGCGAATGCTTCCATCTGCTATTGAGCGTATTCTGCATGGCCTTAAGCCTTTGCTTCTGCTTCTTCAGACTGCTTGTGGTGGCAATAAGCCTTCTACGGAGGTTCTCTTGTTCCAAGTGCTTTTCCGGGATGATGTGTGCATCATCGTCCAGACTGTTTTCCTCTCCGGAGACAGGTTGATGAGCTTTACCCTCGGCGTCAGCGTGATCGGACAGCGGCTCCGTACTATGTTTGCCGTCCGCTAGCTCATCCTGCTCCATCGCTGGGTCCATGTGGTCGTCGTTTCCTTTGGAGTCGACCGGGGTATTATTCTTTCTTGCACTATTATCGTTGTTTTTGCTGAGGTGGGATTTGGAGCGATGCCTACGTCGTCGCTTTGGTTGCTTCGAGAGGGGACTATCCTTCGCTGCATCCTTCCGTTCCTCGTCATTGTTTTCTTTGGGTGTATCCACCATGTATATATCGTGTGATGAAGTGGCTGTCCAGCGCCCTGTGGGCGGTGGTTCCTGTTCGTCTCCTGCATCGTCGTCCATACCGTCGATGTCTTCAGAGTCGAAATCAAGCATGTCGGTTAAGTCGTCGACAGTGGCTATTAAGTGGGTGGTGGGGGGGGAACGAATTCCTTCGTCGCCCGCTTCCCACTCGAGCCGGACATAGTTCGGCCGAGTGTCTCCTGACAAGAAGAGAGACCTCAATGAATCTAGCACATCGCCCAAGGGCGAGTGCTGAGAAATATCCGTGGAGGTAAACTCCATGATCGGTGCCTAATCAGATTGGATAGGCACGGACGCAGGCGGTTCGGAGCCTGTGGCCGGGGACGAATCCAAGGGTCCGGTAACACAGGTCTCATAGGAGGTGAAGTCAGTATTCGGCTCTATCACCGCTGAGTGTGCGGCCTCCGTGGCGGGGTCCATCCACCCGTCCTCGGATGGCACGATCTGCTCCGGATTGAGGGATGGAGTAGCCGCAGGTGCGATCTCCCGAACACCGTTCGATGGCAGAGCTAAGTCATGCTAGTCGTGATTGTGCAGCGCGCCTGACATGGGCTTGAATCCATCGAAGATCAAGTCTCCGCAGATGTCGACAGTATAGTTCAAGCTTCCAAACCTGACCTGATTGCCAGGGGCGTAGCTATCGACCTGCTCTAGATGGCCAAGCGAGTTGGCCCGCAGTATGAAGCCCCGAATACGAAGATCTGTCCGGGGAGAAAAACCTCACCCTGGATCGCATCGTTGCCAATGATCAAAGGAGCCATCAAGCCTTTATCGTGACCGCACAGTTGAATTCTCAATGAAAGCACCAATGTCAGTGTCAAAACCGGCGGATCTCGGGTAGGGGGTCTCGAACTGTGCGTCTAAGGCTGATGGTAACAGGAGGCGGGGGACACAGTGTTTACCCAGGTTCGGGCCCTCTCGATGGAGGTAATACCCTACGTCCTGCTTGATTGATCTTGATGATATGAGTATTACAAGAGTTGATCTACCACGAGATCGTAGAGGCTAAACCCTAGAAGCTAGCCTATGATTATCATTGTTCTCGTCCTACAGACTAAACCCTCCGGTTTATATAGACACTGGAGGGGGCTAGGGTTGTACAGAGTCGGCTACAGAGAAGGAGATCTACATATCCGAATGGCCAAGCTTTCCTTCCACGCAAAGGAGAGTCCCACCCGAACACAGGATGAAGCCTTCAATCTTGTATCTTCATAGTCCAACAGCCCGGCCAAAGTATATAGTCCGGCTGTCCGAGGACCCCCTAATCCAGGACTCCCCCAGTTGCGACGCTTGTCTATATTGCGTCGTGGCTTGCCATTGCCGTCCCTGACTTCTGAGGTGCCAGGATCGCCTGCGTTATTGCTTCTATGAGCGAGCCAACTATCTTCTCCCGTGCAAAAGCGGGTCATTAGTGCGGTGAGAGCTGTCATGGACTTTGGCTTTTCTTGGACGAGATGGCAGGCGAGCCAATCATCGCGGACGCTATGTTTAAAGGCTGCGAGTGCTTCGGCATCCGGACAGTCGACAATTTGTTCTTTCTAATTAGTAACCTAGTCCAGAGTTTCCTGGCCGATTCTCTGGGCTATTGAACTATGTGACTTAAGTCATCGGCATCTGATACGTCTCCAACGTATCTATAATTTTTGATTGCTCCATGCTATATTATCTACTGTTTTGTATGTTTATGGGCTTTATTATACACTTTTATACTATTTTTGGGACTAACCTATTAACCCAGAGCCCAGTGCCAGTTTCTGTTTTTACCTTGTTTTAGAATATCGCAGAAAAGGAAAACCAAACGGAGTCCAATTGACCTGAAACTTGATGGAACTTATTTTTAGGTCAGAAGAAGCCCAAAAGACTTGGAGTGCACGTCAGGGGATCTACGAGGAGGCCACGGGGCAGGGGGGCGCGCCCACCCCCTGGGCGCTCCCTCCACCCTCGTGGGCCCCTCGTGGCCCCCCTGACGTCTTTCTTCCGCCTATATATCTCCATATACCCTAAAAACACCGGGGAGCACAATAGATCGGGAGTTCCGCCGCCAGAAGCCTCCGTAGCCACCGAAAGCCAATCTAGACTCGTTCCGGCACCCTACCGAAGGGGGAATCCCTCTCTGGTGGCCATCTTCATCATCCCGGTGCTCTCCATGACGAGGAGGGAGTAGTTCTCCCTCGGGGCTGAGGGTATGTACTAGTAGCTATGTGTTTGATCTCTCTCTCTCTCTCTCTTGTTCTTGATTTGGCATGATCTTGATGTATCGCGAGCATTGCTATTACAGTTGGATCTTGTATTTCTCCTCCCCCTCTACTCTCTTGTAATGGATTGAGTTTTCCCTTTGAAGTTATCTTATCGGATTGAGTTTTTAAAGATTTGAGAACACTTGATGTATGTCTTGCCGTGCATATCTGTGGTGACAATGGGATACCACGTGATTCACTTGATGTATGTTCCGCCCATGAACCTATGCATATGGCTTGGCACACGTTTTCGTCGTGATTCTCCGGTAGAACTTTGGGGCACTCTTTGAGGTCCTTTGTGTTGGTTGAATAGATGAATCTGAGATTGTGTGATGCATATCATATAATCGTACCCATGGATACTTGAGGTGACATTGGAGTATCTAGGTGACATTAGGGTTTTGGTTGATTTGTGTCTTAAGGTGTTATTCTAGTACGAACTCTAGGGCTGTTTTTGACACTTATAGGAATAGCCCAACGGATTGATTGGAAAGAATAACTTTGAGGTGGTTTCGTACCCTACCATAATCTCTTCGTTTGTTCTCCGCTATTAGTGACTTTGGAGTGACGCTTTGTTGCATGTTGAGGGATAGTTATGTGATCCAATTATGTTAGTATTGTTGAGGGAACTTGCACTAGCAAAAGTATGAACCCTAGGCCTTGTTTCAACGCATTGCAATACCATTTACGCTCACTTTTATCATTAGTTACCTTGCTGTTTTTATATTTTCAGATTACAAAAACCATTATCTACCATCCATATACCACTTGTATCACCATCTCTTCGCCGAACTAGTGCACCTATACAATTTACCATTGTATTGGGTGTGTTGGGGACACAAGAGACTTTTTGTTATTTGGTTGCAGGGTTGCTTGAGAGAGACCATCTTCATCCTACGCCTCCTACGGATTGATAAACCTTAGGTCATCCACTTGAGGGAAATTTGCTACTGTCCTACAAACCTCTGCACTTGGAGGCCCAACAACGTCTACAAGAAGAAGGTTGTGTAGTAGACATAAAGTCTTTTCTGGCGCCGTTGTCGGGGAGGTTAGCGCTTGAAGGTATATCTTTAGATCTTGCAATCGAGTCTTTTAGTTTCTTGTTTTATCACTAGTTTAGTTTATAAAAGAAAATTACAAAAAATGGAATTGAGGCTACCTCATACGCTTCATCTTTTTAATATCTTTAGTGAGTATGATGGAAAGGATAATTGTGCCCAAGTGCTAGAAGAAGAAATCTATAGAATGTTTGGCACTAAATATTTGAATGATGAGCATGATTGCAATGTTGTTAGTATGAATACCTTGAATATCCATGATGCTAATGATATGCAAAGCCACAAGCTTGGGGAAGCTATGTTTGATGAAGATGATATTTTTTGTCCCCCAAGTTTTGATGAGCAAATTTATTATGATGAAAGCATGCCTCTTATCTATGATGATTATTGTGATGTCATGTATGCTTTAAAGAATAATGATAACCATGAAACTTGTCATCTTGATCTTAATTTTCAATCACATGATAGTTATTTTGTTGAGTTTGCTCCCACTATTATTCATGAGAAGAATTTTGCTTATGTGGAGAGTAATAAAAATTATATGCTTGTAGATCATGAAAAGAATGCTTTAGGTGCTGGTTATATTGTTGAGTTCATTCATGATTCTACTGAAAATTATTATGAGGGAGGAATATATGCTTGTAGGAATTGCAATAATATCAAGTTTCCTCTCTATGTGCTTAAAGTTTCGAAGTTATGCTTGTTTTGCCCTCCTATGCTAGTTGATTATTGTTCCCATAAGTTGTCTGCTCACAAAATCCCTATTCATAGTAAGTATGTTAGACTTAAATGTGCTATTAATATTCTTCATGATGCTCTCTTTATGTTTCAATTCTTATCTTTTATGTGAGCATCGTCGAAATCATCATGCCTAGCTAGGGTCGTTAAACGATAGCGCTTGTTGGGAGGCAACCAAACTTTACTTTTGTTCCTTGATTTTTGCTCCTGTTTAGTAATAAATAATTCATATAGCGTCTGTTTAGATGTGGTTTTATGCTTTTAATTAGTGTTTGTGCCAAGTAGAACCTTTGGGAAGACTTGCGGAAAGTCTTGTTGATCATGCTGTAAAAAACAGAAACTTTAGCGCTCACGAGAATTGCTGCCATATTTATTTGGAAAGTTCTATTTAGTTAATTCTTTTTTAAGATGATTAATAGGTAAATACCTCAGGTCCAGCAATTTATTTGAGAATTTTATGTGTTCCATAAGTATACGTTTGATCCAGATTACTTGACTGTTCTGTTTTTGACAGATTCTGTTTTTCATGTGTTGTTTACTTATTTTGATGAATCTATGGCTAGTAACATAGTTTATAAACCATAGATTAGTTGGAATACAGTAGTTTTAACACAAATATAACTAAATAATGAGTTCATTATAGTACCTTGAAGTGGTGATTTATTTTCTTATACTAACGGAGCTTACGAGATTTCTGTTAAGTTTTGTGTTGTGAAGTTTTCAAGTTTTGGGTAAGGATTCGATGGACTATGGAATAAGGAGTGGAAAGAGCCTAAGCTTGGTGATTACCAAGGCACCCCAAGGTAATATTTAAGGATGACCAAGAGCCTAAGCTTGGGGATGCCCCGGAAGGCATCCCCTCTTTCGTCTTCGTTCATCGGTAACTTTACTTGGAGCAATATTTTTATTCACCACATGATATGTGTTTTGCTTGGAGCGTCAATTTATTTTTTTAATATTTGCTTGATGTTATTTATAACAATTTTTTGCATCTTTTATTTCAATAAAAGTGACATTGACAGCCTTTACTATGCCTATTTTAGAAGCCCACATGTTGCTGTTTGAAAACAGAAAGTTTACCGCTGTTGCAATAATTCCCTAGAAAAGTCAGAATGTGGTAAAATTTTGAAAACTTTTGAATATTTAGATCTGATAAATTTACTACAGTGGGAATTTTCTTTCATAATTTTTGGAGCTAGGGAAGTATGGATGTTGCTGCATTCTTTACAGACTGTCCTGTTTAGGCAGATTGCTGTTATGTTTGCATTGTTTGCATATGTTTGCTTCTTTAATGATTATATTTGAGGATAGGACTATTAAATATGCAGAGGCATTTAATATGCAATGTTGGATAATAATTTTAGTGATTTTCTATAGTAGAGTATGATAAGGTTTTTGCAATGGTTTATACTAACTTATCTCACGAGTCCTTGTTGAGTTTTGTGTGGATGAAGCTTTTGAGATTTAGGGAGGCCGTGATATGAGAGGAATTAAGGAGACACAAAAGCTCAAGCTTGGGGATGCCCAAGGCACCCCAAGATAATATTTCAAGAAGTCTCAAGCGTCTAAGCTTGGGGATGCCCCGGTTGGCATCCCACCTTTCTTCTTCAACAACTATCGGTTAGTATCAGCTGATCCTAAGTTTTTGCTTCTTCACATGATGTTTGCTATTCTTAGATGTCATTATTTTGCTTGCTGTTTGAATAAAATATCAAGATCTGAAATTCTTAAATGTTAGAGAGTCTTCACATGTTGCATAATTATTCAACTACTCATTGATCTTCACTTATATCTTTCGGAGTAGTTTGTTGTTTGCTCTAGTACTTCACTTATATCTTTTAGAGCATGGTGGTAGTTTTATTTTGAAGAAATAGATGAACTCTCATGCTTCACTTAGATTATTTTGAGAGTCTTAAATAGCATGGTAATTTGCTTAAAATCCTAATATGCTAGGTATCCAAGAATAGTAAAAACTTTCATATAGAGTATTGAATACTAAGAAAAGTTTGATGCTTGATGATTGTTTTTAGATACGGAGGTAATAATATCAAAGTCGTGCTAGTTGAGTAGTTGTGAATTTGAGAAATGCTTGTGTTGAAGTTTGCAAGTGTCGTAGCATGCACGTAGGGTAAACGTTATGTAACAAATTTGAAACATGAGGTGTTATTTGATTGTCTTCCGCATGAGTGGCGGTCGGGGACGAGCGATGGTCTTTTCCTACCAATCTATCCCCCTAGGAGCATGCGCGTAGTACCGAGGTTTTTGATGATTTTTAGATTTTTGCAATAAGTATGTGAGTTCTTTATCACTAATGTTGAGTCCATGGATTATACGCACTCTCACTCTTCCATCCTTGCTAGCCTCTTCGGTACCGTGCATTGCCCTTTCTCACATTGAGAGTTGGCGCAAACTTCGCCGGTGCATCCAAACCCCGTGATATGATACGCTCTTTCACACATAAACCTCCTTATATCTTCCTCAAAACAGCCACCATACCTACCTATTATGGCATTTCCATAGCCATTCCGAGATATATTTCCATGCAACTTTCCACCGTTCCGTTTATCATGACACATTCATCATTGTCATATTGCTTAGCATGATCATGTAGTTGACATCGTATTTGTGGCAAAGCCACCGTTCATAATTTTTCATACATGTCACTCTTGGTTCATTGCATATCCCGGTACACCACTGGAGGCATTCATATAGAGTCATACTTTGTTCTAGTATCGAGTTGTAATCATTGAGTTGTAAATAAATAGAAGTGTGATGATCATCATTTTCTAGAGCATTGTCCCAAGTGAGGAATAATAAAAAAAGGCCATAAAAAAAGAGAGAAGGCCCAAAAAAAGAGAAAGGCCATAAAAAGGAGAGAGAAGGCCTAAAAAAATAAAAAAAAATAAAAAAATGAGAGAAAAAGAGAGAAGGGACAATGCTACTATCCATTTCCACACTTGTGCTTCAAATTAGCACCATGGTCTTCATGATAGAGAGTCTCTTGTTTTGTCACTTCCATATACTAGTGGGAAATTTTCATTATAGAACTTGGCTTGTATATTCCAATAACAGGCCTCCTCAAGTGCCCTAGGTCTTCATGATCAAGCAAGTTGGATGCACACCCACTTAGTTTATTTTGTTGAGCTTTCATACATTTGTAGCTCTAGTGCATCCGTTGCATGGCAATCCCTACTCCTTGCATCGACATCAATTGATGGGCATCTCCATAGCCCATTGATTAGCCACGTTGATGTGAGACTTTCTCCTTTTTGTCTTCTCCACATAACCCCCATCATCGTATTCTATTCCACCCATAGTGCTATATCCATGGCTCGCACTCATGTATTGTATGAAAGTTTATAGGTTTGAGATTACTAAAGTATGAAATAATTGCTTTGCTTGTTATCAGGGTTGTGCATGATGAGAGCATTCTTGTGTGACGAAAATGGAGCATGACTAAACTATATGATTTTGTAGGGATGAACTTTCTTTGCCCAGGTTATTTCAAGAGGACATAATTGCTTAGTTAGTATGCTTGAAGTATTATTATTTTTATGTCAATATGAACTTTTATCTTGAATCTTTCGGATCTGAATATTCATGCTACAATTAAGAAGGATTACATTGAAATTATGCCAAGTAGCACTCCGCATCAAAAATTCTGTTTTTATCATTTACTTACTTGAGGACGAGCAGGAATTAAGCTTGGGGATGCTGATACGTCTCCAATGTATCTATAATTTTTGATTGCTCCATGCTATATTATCTACTGTTTTAGATGTTTATGGGCTTTATTATACACTTTTATACCATTTTTGGGACTAACCTATTAACCCAGAGCCCAGTGCCAGTTCCTGTTTTTACCTTGTTTTAGAATATCGCAGAAAAGGAAAACCAAACGGAGTCCAATTGACCTGAAACTGCACGTAACTTATTTTTGGATCAGAAGAAGCCCAGAAGACTTGGAGTGCACGTCAGGGGATCTACGAGGAGGCCACGAGGCAGGGGGCGCGCCCACCCCCTGGGTGCGCCCTCCACCCTTGTGGGCCCCTCGTGCCCCCTGATGTATTTCTTCCGCCTATATATCTCCATATACCCTAAAAACACCGGGGAGCGCAATAGATCGGGAGTTCCGCCGCTAGAAGCCTCCGTAGCCACCGAAAGCCAATCTAGACCCATTCTGGCACCCGGCTGGAGGGGGAATCCCTCTCCGGTGGCCATCTTCATCATCCCAGTGCTCTCCATGACGAGGAGGGAGTAGTTCTCCCTCGGGGCTAAGGGTATGTACCAGTAGCTATGTGTTTGATCTCTCTCTCTCTCACTCTCTCTCTCTCTCTCTCGTGTTCTTGATTTGGCACGATCTTGATGTATCGTGAGCTTTGCTGTTATAGTTGGATCTTATGTTTCTCCTCCCCCTCTACTCTCTTGTAATGGATTGAATTTTCCCTTTGAAGTTATCTTATAGGATTGAGTCTTTAATGATTTGAGAACACTTAATGTATGTCTTGCCGTGCATATTTGTGGTGACAATGGGATACCACGTGATTCACTTGATGTATGTTTTGGTGATCAACTTGCGGGTTCCGCCCATGACCTATGCATAGGGGTTGGCACACGTTTTCATCGTGATTCTCCGGTAGAACTTTGGGGCTCTCTTTGAGGTCCTATGTGTTGGTTGAATAGATAAATCTGAGATTGTGTGATGCATATCGTATAATCATACCCACAGATACTTGAGGTGACATTGGAGTATCTAGGTGACATTAGGGTTTTGGTTGATTTGTGTCTTAAGGTGTTATTCTAGTACGAACTCTAGGGCTATTTGTGACACTTATAGGAATAGCCCAACGGATTGATTGGAAAGAATAACTTTGAGGTGGTTTCGTACCCTACCATAATCTCTTCATTTGTTATCCGCTATTAGTGACTTTGGAGTGACTCTTTGTTGCATGTTGAGGGATATTTATGTGATCCAAGTATGTTAGTATTGTTGAGGGAACTTGCACTAGCGAAAGCATGAACCCTAGGCCTTGTTTCAACGCATTGCAATACCGTTTAAGCTCACTTTTATCATTAGGTACCTTGCTGTTTTTTTATTTTCAGATTACAAAAACCATTATCTACCATCCATATACCACTTGTATCACCATCTCTTCGCCGAACTAGTTCACCTATACAATTTACCATTGTATTGGGTGTGTTGGGGACACAAGAGACTCTTTGTTATTTGGTTGTAGGGTTGCTTGAGAGAGACCATCTTCATCCTACGCCTCCTACGGATTGATAAACCTTAGGTCATCCACTTGAAGGAAATTTGCTACTGTCCTACAAACCTCTGCACTTGGAGGCCCAACAACGTCTACAAGAAGAAGGTTGTGTAGTAGACATCATCATCTGGAGGCCTGACGTATGTGCCTTGGAAGTTGTCGCGGAAGGCGTCTTCCAGGTCCTCCTAGCTGCCAATAGAGTTTTCAGGCAGGTTGTTCAACCAGTACCGAGCTGGTCCCTTGAGTTTTCGGGGGAGGTATTTGATGGCATGAAGATCGTCACCGCGGGCCATATGAATATGGATAAGAAAGTCCTCAATCCATACCACGGGATCTGTTGTTCCATCATATGATTCGATATTCACGGGTTTGAACCCTTCTGGGAATTCATGTTCCATTACTTCATCGGTCAAGCAGAGGGGGTGTGCGGCGCCTCTATATCCAGCCAGGTCGCGACGTAGCTTGGATGGAGTCCGTCTGTAATTTTCGGCCCGGGCGTGATTATGCTATTCACGTCCGGCTAGATAGCCGTCGTCGCGCGTTGGGGCACGCCCCCGCGATCCGTAGATCGATCTGGTCGGACCTGCTCTATTTTGAAGGTCCTGCCGTAGGTCATATGTATATCCCTGAGCTGTTGTGTCTCAACCTTTACGGCGGGATAATATGGGCTGGTGTTCGGCTTGAGTTGCCATTTTGTCCCGGCCACGTGGTGGCCGGTCAACCACATTTCGTGCTGGCGGTACGAGCACAAGTGCCTCGTTGTCGAATTGAGGTAGCAGTTTACACTTCGGGTAACTTTTAGTTGGGCGCTCGAGGCCTTACTCCTCGGCTGCCAGGACATTAGTCCACCTGTCGTTGAGTAGATCTTGATTAGCTTGAAGCTGTTGCTGCTTCTTTTTCAGTCTCCTCGCAGTGGCTATTAGCCGGCGCTTAAAGCGCTCCTACTTGAGAGGTTCCTCAGGCACGATAAAGTCTTCATCGCCGAGGCTCACCTCATCCTCAAAGAGTGGAAGATAGTT
The DNA here is from genome assembly GCF_002162155.2 of Triticum dicoccoides. Taxonomy (NCBI): domain Eukaryota; kingdom Viridiplantae; phylum Streptophyta; class Magnoliopsida; order Poales; family Poaceae; genus Triticum; species Triticum dicoccoides. Next base: position 477,825,069 of record NC_041390.1, on the reverse strand, counting down.
ACTGTCCTCCGAGTCTTCGTTTGTGGCCTGTTCATTAGGGCTAACTTGCCCATCTTCCCGATCATCCTGTTCGGAGGTTGGCTCGACGGGGTTTTCTTGGTCTTCGGCCTTGTACGGAGTGTTGTTGTATCTTGTGCCGGTATCACTGTCTTTTCCACGGCGTGATTTAGAGCGGCACCACTGACGACAACGCTTTGGCTGTATCTCAGGAGGTTTATCTTCGACTGTATTTTTCTCATTATCGCCGTCACCCTCTTTGGGTGTATCCACCATGTACACATCATACGAAGAGGTGGCCGTCCAGCATCCAGAAAACGGTGGGGTTTGGGCCTGCTCTTCTCCAGCATCGTTGTCCATACCATCGATGTCTTCAGAACCGTAATCGAGCATGTCAGTTAAGTCCTCGACTGTGGCGATGAAGTGGGTGGTGGGTGGGACGTAAAATTCCTCGCTCTCAACCCCTAGTCCGGGTTGGGCGTAGTTCGGACGTTGCTCCTCTGTAATAACGAGGGATCACATCAAGTCCAGAGCCTCGCTTAAAGGCGGGTTTTGTCCAGGGAGGAAAGAATTCGTGGAGTACGGTGGGAAGGGGACTCCATGGCCGAGCTCAGACGATGCTGACTCTGAGGGATCGGAGCCATTGTCTGGATAAGAGTCCGGCTTTATGATGGTTGCCAGCGACACTGCTTCCTCCGACTCCCCCATAGTGGGCTTAGTAGCCGCAGATAGTCCGACGGGCTTAGAAATCCTGTCTTCGGACCCGGCGACGCGCTCTGGATTTAAGGCCAGAGTGGAGGTTGGGGTCGTGAATCCTTGGAATATCAAGTCTCCTAGAATATCAGCGACATAATCCAGTCTTCCAAAACAAATCTGGTGACCTGGGGCGCAACTGTCGATCTTCTCTAGATGGCCAAGCGAGTTGGCCTATAGTGCGAAGCCGCTGAATACGAAGATCTGTCCAAGGAGAAAAACCTCCCCAGGGCAACATCTTTGCAAATGATTGATGGAGCCATCGAACCTTCTGGCGGCGATATAGTGGAACTCTCAATGAAAGCACCAATGTCGGTGTCAAAACCGACGGATCTCGGGTAGGGGGTCCCGAACTGTACGTCTAAGGTCGATGGTAACATGAGACAGGGGACACGATGTTTTACCCAGGTTTGGGCCCTCTTGATGCGGGTAATACTCTACGTCCTGCTTGATTGATCTTGATGAATATGAGGATTACAAGAGTTGATCTACCACGAGATCGTAATGGCTAAACCCTAGATGTCTAGCCTGTATGATTGTGATTGTCTCTACGGACTAAACCCTCCGGTTTATATAGACACCTGAGGGGACTAGGGTTACACAAAGTCGGTTATAGAGAAAGGAAATAATACATCCGGACGCCATGCTTGCCATCCATGCAAAGGAGAGTCCCATCCGGACACGGGAGGAAGTCTTCTATCTTGTATCTTCATGGCCCAACAGTCTGGCCCATGTCACATAGGCCGGACGCCCGAGGACCCGTTAATCCAGGACTCCCTCACACACAAGTCGTTCTCTCCCCCACACATGAACACATGAGCACATTAACACCCCCTCTCTTCTAAAGTCCGGACCCCAATATACGTCTCTATCACTTTGTCTCTCGGGCATGCACACATCTCTTCCCCCACTCTCTAGGTCTCTCGGCATCTCTCTTTCCCAAGCACACGCACTATGTAGAGTATATCTTTCCCATACACACAAAACGTCGTGCCCAAACGTCTATCTCCCTAGTTATGTGGTTGTCGCACACTCACCTCACACACCACCCCCACTGCAAACAAACACACTTTGTCTCCTTGTGCACCACTCTCCTCTTTCTATCTCTCCCACATGCGAACCCGCCCCAGCTCCTTCCCTGTATACATATATGCCATGACTCTTTCCATAGCTCCCTAATGTATCATCGTTCTCAAGCTCGCACATTGTTCTCTACACCATCTATTCTAGATCTCTCATGAAGTCCCTATCACACACATGATGACTCATTCCCTTGCGTCTCCGTACATAGGCCACTTTCGAACAACATCAACATTGTCTCCCTATCTATACGCCACTTCTGCACACAAACGACCCTTCTCTCCCCCCCTCTCTTCCTCTCTCTCTCTCTCTCCCCGTCGCTATCTCTCTCTCTCGCTCTCACACCCCTCTCCCACACACACTCGATGTCTCTTCCAAATAGTCTGCTCCCCGCCCGCACCCATGCTATCCTGCTACTACACATGCCTTTGTCTCTCTTTGACACACATGTCACACCATTCCCCCTTCCCTATACTAGGTTTACATCATTAGTGGTCTCTCTACTCCACATACACACACTCCCTCTCACACGCAAACACACGCATAAACACACACAGACGTGCACAAACACCCATCTATCTGGATCCTTCTTTTAAGACACACACCCTTGCATATTCTCTCTAGCTCTAGGTATGTATATACCCCCATCTCTAGCTCACATGCACACCAAAATTCTCCATCTCTCTAACTCACACATCTCTCCCCATGTCCGCATGTGTATCTCACACACTCACTCTCTGACTATGCCTATGTGTCTCCATGTTACACAACACAAAGCCCCATGTACATGTCTCTCTCTATCCTCCACACATAGAGACACAAAGAATCTCTTATCATTGCCTCAGTCTCTACACAAAGCACACACGCTCTCTCTCTCTCTCTCTCTCTCTCTCTCTCTCTCGCACACACGCTCAACAAAGGTTTTCCTGTGAATAACTTACCGTCTATTCAGCAACAGCCATGGCAGTATGCGGAACACGAGATGTGAAAAATAATAAATCTACATGTGCGTAGACCACCTAGTATGACTGCTAGGACTAGAGCAAGCCGAAAGTGCGCCCGCCGTCACCCCCTCCTTATCGGTGACAGGAAAACCTTTGTTTTACACAGTCGAGAAGTCATTGTGCTAAGGCCCCACATCCTGAGCCGTTGAATAGAATGTAGATCCTAGTTTATGGAAACAAGTATGGATAGTACATTTGTATCCCCATACTTACATTTCTTCTCTTATAAAAAAACCGAGTTGGTGATGATGGTACGTGTGCCATCTTGGTGATGACAGTTAGAAATTAAACTAAAAGAAAACCGCACCTCTCTCCACATTTGCAGACAAGGCCTTCCCTCGTTCATCCTTATCTCCAACAACCTCATTATTGAGCAATTAAAAAAGGTAGCCTCTAGAACAAACTGGCATGGTGGTCGCTGCCGGCGTCATCCATCCCCATGCCTCCGCTCAGTCCGACCACCAATCACCACCATGCCCCACTCCTCTTCACCTTATCTCCTCTTTCTCGAGATATCATTAGCTTTTACAAATGGGATTACTCCCGCATGGGTCAATCCCAATAGTGTGTTATAAAAAATGCATCTTGATGTTCCGTGCAATGCACAGACATCTTGCTAGTACTCCTACAAAAGACTTAGTTGGTGATGATGGTGTGTCTGTCATTCGTCATTTCTAACCATTAGATCTACATCTAACGACTGTGAGGTAAGTTGTTGCATTTTCTCACCAACATTCCACTTCTCTACCAATTTGCGGAAAAACCCATAATTAGTATCTTAAAACCAACCAATCCCTCCCTCCCTCACCTCACCAAAACAGCCCAATGAATATATTCTGATTGAAACATAATATATCTCTAGTGACATATGTATATCAAAATTAGAGTGTTTTCTATCAAGTTTGTGAATAAGTACTATTCTAATTATGATCTGTTGCAATGCACATGAACATTGCTAGTATTTCCAACCATGCAAAAATGGTAGTATTTCCATAGTTTCGAGTTTTCCATCAAGATATTAGTCACTCATGGTTGATATTTAGTTTCAATCACGTACACATAGGCACTATGTAACTAGCCTTGCTTAGTGGCTTCCAAAGCTTATCTTTCACTCCTACTTACAGTATGTAGAGTATTTAACAAAAAACTACCACTTTCAACCAGCCCTAGGAAGAAACTATTGCACAAAAAATAGCAAAAACATACCCAAAATTTCTTAATCTGCACCAAAAACTACTACCTAGTGCCAATTAGGCTCGTTTAAACCCGTTTGTGATAGGGTTGGCCCACACGTCCGTGTCGATGAGGCAGCTTAAACCAACACATTTTGTTTGATTGTTGACACGAGGGACCCACATCTGACCTTCTATCCTGTTATTCCCCCTCAAATAATTATTTTTCCTGAATATTACTTCAAATAGTACTGATGCGTGCTCGTCGGTGGCGCCGGTGATGAGCGAGTTGGCCGTCGCTCCGCCAGACGGGCCAGATGCCACACTGGCCTCCGCACGGGTTGGCAGGCTGGCCCGAGCGTGACTCATGCGTGAGCAAGCCGCCGCGCTGGCCTTCTCTCGAGCTAGATGGCTGGCCTTAGCATAGCGCGCACGAGCAAGCTGCCGCACCACTGTGCCAATCTAGCTAGCAAACCTTGCAGACAAGCAGCTGGATGCATCCAGCTGTGTGCTATCATAACACCTAACTTGCGGGTCGAATAGAAGGCGTTGACTTAAGGGGCGACATGGGTTGAAACGTGCCTATAACGGCACTTTGTAGAGTAGTCGTTTCTTGGTAGGGCTGGTTGGTAAGGGCATGTACAATGGTATAAGGTAGTCTTATCTTAAGTCTGCCACGTTGTAAGTGGTAGTAGTTTCTTGGCATTATTAGTGGTTTCTTAGCATTATTAGTGATTTCTTGTAAGGAACAATGTACTAGCGACGAAAGGCGATTCTAGGTTGCGTTGTACTCCAACGAGTACTACTAGTGGTCGCGGGAGTGTATAGCTCGTTTTGTGGGTTCGATCCCGGCCGAGCGCACGGCGGCCTTTTTTTAAATAGTAAGTTCACTGCGAGCCAATATTGTACACCGGTAGTTTGAGTTTTGAAGTCGAACGGATGTGTTGCACCACAATCTGGGTGCACTGGATAACCCAGCCACGTGAACGGGTTTTCCCTCCCATCATCTCGTGGCTCGTGTGCTCGCCCTAGTCGCACCTTGCTTGTAGCTTCCTCATCAGCTAGTATATTTAAACTAGCGCCTCCCAATTAAGCCCGAGAAGCCGGAAAAGCTTGGCACATCATTGGGAACTGTGCAATATGGCTATGTACATAAAGTGCTAGTACTCCACTACCCCGTAGCTTGTGGCGTTGCATGCATGGACTTCACTCCATTATCGGCTCTATAAAAGAAATTTCTCTTGACGTGATCTTTTTGTTTTGAAAAAGAGGCAAAAGCTTTGCCTCATCTCATTCATAAAGAAGGAACTACTAACAAAGTTCGACGAGATCCATTACACGACCACAAATGGAAGTGAAAAACCTAGTCTCACTTTATGAAATAACTCAAATGTTCTGCCCCCGCAGTAATCGCCGCTGATAAACAGGCTTCTAGTGTGTGCGTGAGAGGAAGGGCTGAGTAGGCCAGCTACACGCTTGAATAGAGCACCGAGAGTACCCACCACGCAGGTGTACTTTCCCTGCATTGATAGTACAACGATGGTTCTAGAGAACAGTAGTACCCTCCACTTCCAACTATAGCTCCTTGGCCCTGAGATTCAAGAGTTCAAAACTGGCGCACTATACTAGAAGTACAGTACATCGCACTACTAGTTGAGAAAGTAGTACTAGTACTCCTATAGTATGAGTATGTGGTAAATAATAGCCTCACCCCTTCGCTAAGGAACGATTGAGGAGCTACAGTTGGAAGGGACGAGGACCCGCGGTTACTGCGCTCTTATCTCCTTCTTGCCAGTTCCCCTCCCCCCGAAGAAAAGGCAATTCGTCGCTACTCCCATGGATTCGCCAGGCAGTTCTCCTCCTCGTTGAGGCTGGGAGACCTTGGGCAACGATCCTCTGGGAGAAATCGCACGCCGCTCCGATGTCCTCACCGCCGCAAGACTCGGTGCTTCCTACACCAACTTTTTTAGGACGATGCTTAAACAGGCTTGGGAAAAGGCCATGCATGTTGTTATTCCATGCTTCCTCGAGGAGAAGGTTCTTCTATGGGACAATCCTTCGAACAGTCCACCGCTCCCTGGCCATGGTTGCACATTGACTTCGCTAGAGTTGCCGATGTTGAGAGGTAGTCAGATTTTGTCCGATGAGCACGTTAGTGATGGAGTTTGATCTCGTAGTACTTAGTTATTCCATTTCCATCCCGTAATTTCTCCGCTGCCCACCGTCTTATATATAGGTCTGGGTCGGTGCCAACAAAGATTGGCTTGCATACCTCCGGCCGGATACCACCATCATTTTGCACAACATCCACAACAGTGCGGCCGTTCCTGTAGACCCATTCTCCACCAGTGGGATTGGCCTTCCGGACTGGCTGGGCTTGAATACGTATGATGATGCCTACATGATATTGAAGAAGATAGCAATTGCGGACCCGCCAATAAAGCGAAGCAGCTACGACGATTACTATCGCATCGCGGTGGTCGACATAAGGATTGCCATCAATGCAAGAGGCAGTAACAGCAGAGGCTGGCGCATGTTGGCTGCGGCAGATTTGTACCCCTACATGTTCGAAGATGCCGTGCGCCATCTAGGCCGCATCTTCACAATGACAAGCAAAGGGATTTGTTTCATCTGTTTGCCATCCTGTGATACAGGAGATTACAAACGGAATGCACAAACCATCATTTGCATCCCTAATGGTACTCTATTATTTTGCGGGGACCAGTCATCCCCCGATCAAAATAAGATTGCTGATCCTAGATGTGCATTGCATCCGTGATTCGGTCTAACCTGGAACCTTGTAGCTAACTTTGGCATATTGGGATCAACTATCTTAGCAGTCGTTACCCATGGTACCACTGACGTGCAACATGGTCACACAATCTACCACGATCGGACCGTCACCATCTACCTAGGTATTCCATTTAGTATTATATTTTTAACCCTCTCGCCTTCTCTTTCATTGTTGTACTACTTACTAATGCTAGTAGGAGTACGTTTTACCTTGGAGGATGCATATAGCTAGCTAGGCGCTTGAAGACTTGAACCCACTAGTTCCCACCATTTTTGTTTTTCCATGTCTTACTATCTCTTCCATGTAGCCAAGAGTGGCTATATATAATAAGCCGGTTATTTTAGTTCCTCTATACCAGAGTAGTACTATTTGTTGCACAGTACTACTGACCGCCATATTTGAGTACAACATTATTATGCATGGATCTTGACTATGTACGTCACCATGTGTCCAGATCTGAAACGCCGCGTGTACCAGATGAACGGCGTCGAGTTCGACCCCTGTGATGCTACGTGGGTGCCGAGGAACACTCTTCGAGAGTACTCATTTTTCATTGGGGACAACTACCCCATTGGGAAGCGGATGCCACCTTCCGTGCACGACACCGAAGGCCTGCCGTTCATGAAGCATGGTTGTGTCTTCAGTGCGCACTGCCAGATGAACGACATGCTGGGACACGCTATCCCTGATTTATGCCGCTTTAGCTTGGATGAGTCTCCATCATGTGGAACCAGACTAGAAAGCTGCGACAATGATTCCCGTTGCCCACCACTATGGATCATGCCATCCATGAAGAACACATGGGACTGGAAGCTGGAGGAGGACATGTAGCCCATCTATAACGTGTAAGTGGAGTATGGTAAATTGTGAACGGTAGCGCTGTGAATATATGTAGACTAGTCGTGCACAAATTTATCACATGAAGTGGAGATGAACTTGTGTGGCATACTGACATTTGCCCTTTAGAATTTATTGCTAGTAAATGTGTTATGTGTACTTGCAACTTGTGTGGTTGTTGCACGGGCTCCGACATGCTCTTTGAGAAAAAAGGTGGCACAACTTTGGATATAGGTGACGTGGAGGCATCATACATTAGCATCGTTAGTTATAGTTGTAGTATACTCCTACTAGGACGACAAATCCTATAAAACCTTGTGATTGGCTCTTTGCCTCTTCGGGAGGCTCAACAGTTCGTACTCGTGTGAACCTTGCACTTGGCTCTTCGCCTCTTTGGAAGGTCCAAAAATGATAATACTACAGTACAATATGCTTCTGGCAATCTGACAATGATTGAATTGCTGCATGTCCATCATGAGGGCAAGGGCGAGGGAGAGGGAGAGGGAGAGGGAGGGGGCGCTGTAGTCAAAACCCTCTCCTCGTCTTGTGAGCCACTGTGCATGTGGGCGAGGGAGAGGCGTAGTAAGCAAGCTTCTCCTCGTTCGGTGAGTTGACGAGACACATCAAAGAAGTACTAGTACTAGTCCATATTGCGTCCTTTCCGGTTAATATGGCTTAATTTGAAATGAGAAAAATACACTGCCGGTCAACGTATGTAACAATACGCTCTTTACGGTCACTATATAGTTTTGCGGTGATTATACGATCACTAGCTCATCGTAGAGTACCGTATTGCACCCTACTGACCAGCCACATAGTCGACGTGGCACTTTATTGACTGGTTAAATTGTCACCTGGTTTCTAGGTCCCACCTGTTATTTGGCAGAGCAAAAAAACCAGTTAAACAAAACTTTACGCAGGTGCGGCAGGAGTCCAACCCTTGCGCGCGAACCACCCTCGTTGTGTATGTGAGTGCATGCATGTGTACTCCCTCGATCTTCCAACAAAGAGTGTACATCGGCTCAAAAACAAAGTGTACATCTACACTTCCAATGCATTTAGCCTTTAATCTAATCAATATTGATTGACCAATGCACCAACCTGTGCTCTAGCTATAGGCTACATGTCTATCCTTAATTACAGCATGCAACAACCTTCATTTAATATTCTTCTCTCAATGGTCGAATGCACACATAAGTCTTCTACTTTTGGTCGTTAATTATGCCCTGGTCAATGTGTAAATCTTTATATGTACAGTCTTTCACGGACATAGGGAGTAGGTTGAGCACTTGAGCGTGAGCATGTGTGTTGCATTGTGTGCTGTGTGCCGCATGGGTGCGTGAGTGTTGCATGCGTCCATGTGTACGTGTGAGTGTTGCATGTTGCATGCATGTATGCATGCATGAGGCTTTTACTCCCTCCCATTGACATGTTCATATTTCAAGCTTCATTAAAACGTTGCATGCAAGAATTAAGAGATAACTCACCAATGCGTGTAAAAGTTCTGGTCATTTATTCCTCACGCATGCATTCCAATTAATACGTTCGTAAACACAATCTTCTTGAGGAAAATGAGCTCATTATTGAGTACTTTCGGAAAAAATAATCTTGGGCACTCATCATTTATACTACATTGGTTGATGATTTTTTTATTGACCTGTATATAAACCGCCGTCCTTGTTTAATGGCCCCCTTCGTACTTAGTGTAAAATTTTGCCCGTAAATTTAACTAACAAAGTTTCAATGCATGTCATAAAAAACTATACCATTAAAAACTATGTTCAAATACAAATCTAGTGATATGATTTTTGGTGAAATGCATTAACATTTTATTAGTTAAATACTCCCTCCGTCCAGGTGTATAAGCCACTTTATGAAAACCAAACAATCCAAAAACACTTAGGCACGGTGCATTAACTCTAACCTAGTTTCTTGACATATCAACCAATAAGAGATGTGGGCATGCATATTTTCAATGACTCAGGAGACTATCAAACACGACATGCAGTCGTTAGTTCACTGCATGCAATGCTATTAATTAGCAAATAAACATTAAGTTCTCTTGTTTTCCCCTCCTTGGTCACGGTGCACAACCAAAGGCAACTTATTCACTTGGACGAAGGGAGTAGATGGTCAAAGTTTGACACAAAATTAATGGATTGGTAAACAATTTTTTAGGAAAATGAGTGCATTAATTGAGTGTTTTTGCAAACTATAAAAATTATTCCACCGCTGACCATCTACCTTGGTTGATGAGATTTTTGAATTGGGCCCTATAAACCAGAAAGGAGGTAGTACTACTACTCCTATATTATTAGCGCGGGTGCCTTGGCCAATGTTACATCTTGTTGGACAGGATGTGCGTAGAGGCATAGGGATACTATAGATAGGAAGTCTTCGTGGTCCATTATTCCCCATCTCGGTCAGAGAGAACTATTCAACTAGTCTTCATAGTGAAGTGACAATACACGCAACAGCAGATGGGACACTTAATTAATAAGCTGAACTAGCGTGTTGGTGTTAATAAATCAGCCTTACCCAGTACTGCCATCATGTTTGCTAGTGGAGCACGCTTCCGCAAATACGCCTACGCACCTCTCTCCTCTATTAACTGACATATGAGTGTCGGCGTCCTGGGAAACGGGGTCCCCAGACTTGCCTGCCTGCGGCCGGCGGCATGGTTCAAGTGGGGGCCCAGCGCGGCCCATCCCCATCAGCTCAAGTTTAAGACCGTCACGAGGGGCCAAGCCTCGCGGGGCGGACGACCGGAAGCTTCCTCAGAGGCAGCCCCATCAGGTAGGCTCGCGAGGAGGCAGAGAGATCAAAGCAGGGGCACCTCGCGAGGAGCCCATGACACAAGCCATGACGATCAAGACCAGGCGGGCGTCAGGCGGGCGCCTGCCTGCGCAGTGTCCTTGTTTCCCCTTTGGTGCAAAGGGGGCAAGCACAGGCCAAGGCATCAGGCAAAGGTTACCATTCCGGTGTAACAAGACGAAGACCAGCAGAGCAGCAGGACGGAGGTCACCGTGGAGCCCAAGACGGCGTCATTGTTGGAAATATGCCCTAGAGGCAATAATAAATTGGTTATTATTATATTATATTTCATTGTTCAGGATAATCGTTTATTATCCATGCTAGAATTGTATTGATAGGAAACTCAGATACATGTGTGGATAAATAGACAACACCATGTCCCTAGTAAGCCTCTAGTTGACTAGCTCGTTGATCAATAGATGGTTATGGTTTCCTAACCATGGACATTGGATGTCGTTGATAACGGGATCACATCATTAGGAGAATGATGTGATGGACAAGACCCAATCCTAGGCCTAGCACAAGATCGTGTAGTTCGTATGCTAAAGCTTTTCTAATGTCAAGTATCATTTCCTTAGACCATGAGATTGTGCAACTCCCGGATACCGTAGGAGTGCTTTGGGTGTGCCAAACGTCACAACGTAACTGGGTGGCTATAAAGGTACACTACAGGTATCTCCGAAAGTGTCTGTTGGGTTGGCACGAATCGAGACTGGGATTTGTCACTCCGTGTAACAGAGAGGTATCTCCAGGCCCACTCGGTAGGACATCATCATAATGTGCACAATGTGACCAAGGAGTTGATCACGGGATGATGTGTTACGGAACGAGTAAAGAGACTTGCCGGTAACGAGATTGAACAAGGTATCGGGATACCGATGATCGAATCTCGGGCAAGTACAATACCGCTGGACAAAGGGAATTGTATACAGGATTGATTGAATCCTCGACATCGTGGTTCATCCGATGAGATCATCGTGGAACATGTGGGAGCCAACATGGGTATCCAGATCCCGCTGTTGGTTATTGGCCAGAGAGTTGTCTCGGTCATGTCTGCATGGTTCCCGAACCCGTAGGGTCTACACACTTAAGGTTCGGTGACGCTAGAGTTGTCATGGGAAATAGTATATGGTTACCGAAGGTTGTTCGGAGTCCTGGATGAGATCCCGGACATGACGAGGAGCTCCGGAATGGTCCGGAGGTGAAGATCGGTATATTGGACGAAGGGTATTGGAGTCCGGAATTGTTCCGGGTGTACCAGGTGATGACCAGCGTGTCCGAAAGGGGTTTCGGAGGCCCCGGCAAGCGTTGGGGGCCTTATGGGCCAAGGGGAGAGGGCACATCATCCCACTAAGGGGCTGAGCGCCCCTTCCACCCCATCTCACGTAACCAGGAGAGGTGGGGGCGCCACCCCTAGGGCAGCCGCCCCTCCCGGCTTGGGGGGCAAGTTTCCTAGGGGATGGGGGCGCCCAAACCCATCTAGGGTTTCCCCTATGGCCGCCGCCCCTCCCCTAGGGAACCCTAGGGCGCCTCCCCCTCCTCCCTTCCCCCTATATATAGTGAGGGAGAGAGAGGGCAGCCGCACCCTTCCCCTGGCGCAGCCCTCTTCCTCCTTCAACACCTCATCCTCCTCCGTTGTGCTTGGCGAAGCCCTGCCGGAGAACCATGAGCTCCATCACCACCACGCCGTCGTGCTGTCGGAGTCTTCCCTCAACTTCTCCTCTCACCTTGCTGGATCAAGAAGGAGGAGACGTCTCCCAACCGTACGTGTGTTGAACGCAGAGGTGCCGTCCGTTCGGCGCTAGGATCATCAATGATTTGGATCACAACGAGTACGACTCCATCAACCCCGTTCACTTGAACGCTTCCGCTTAGCGATCTACAAGGGCATGTAGATGCACTCTCCTTCCCCTCGTTGCTAGATTACTCCATAGATTGATCTTGGTGATGCGTAGAAAATTTTAAATTTCTGCTACGATCCCCAACAGTGGCATCATGAGCTAGGTCTATGCGTAGTTTCTATGCACGAGTAGAACACAAGTTGTTGTGGGCGTCGATTTTGTCAATTTGCTTGCCGTTACTAGTCTTATCTTGATTCGGCGGCATCGTGGGATGAAGCGGCCCGGACCGACCTTACACGTACTCTTACGTGAGACTGGTTCCACCGACTGACATGCACTAGTTGCATAAGGTGGCTAGCGGGTGTCTGTCTCTCCCACTTTAGTCGGATCGGATTCGATGAAAAGGGTCCTTATGAAGGGTAAATAGAAATTGGCATATCACGTTGTGGTTTTCGCGTAGGTAAGAAATGTTCTTGCTAGAAACCTATAGCAACCACGTAAAAACTTGCAACAACAATTAGAGGACGTCTAACTTGTTTTTGCAGCATATGCCTTGTGATGTGATATGGCCAAAAGGATGTGATGAATGATATATGTGATGTATGAGATTGATCATGTTCTTGTAATAGGAATCAAGACTTCCATGTCGATGAGTATGACAACCGGCAGGAGCCATAGGAGTTGTCTTAATTTATTTATGACCTGCGTGTCAACATAAACATCATGTAATTACTTTACTTCATTGCTAAAGTGTTAGCCATAGTAGTAGAAGTAATAGATGACGAGACAACTTCAAGAAGACACGATGATGGAGATCATGATGATGGAGCTCATGGTGTCATGCCGGTGACAACGATGATCATGGAGCCCCGAAGATGGAGATCAAAAGGAGCAAAATGATATTGGCCATATCATGTCACTATTTGATTGCATGTGATGTTTATCATGTTTTACATCTTATTTGCTTAGAACAACGGTATCTTAAATAAGATGATCCCTCACTAAAATTTCAAGAAAAGTGTTCCCCCTAACTATGCACCCTTGCGAAGGTTCGTCGTTTCGAAGCACCACGTGATGATCGGGTGTGATAGATTCTAACGTTCGAATACATCGGGTGTAAGCCAGATTTACACACGCAATACACTTAGGTTGACTTGACGAGCCTAGCATGTACAGACATGGCCTCAGAACATGGAAGACCGAAAGGTCGAACATGAGTCGTATAGAAGATACGATCAACAAGAGATGTTCACCGTTGATGACTAGTCCGTCTCACGTGATGATCGGACACGGCCTAGTCGATTCGGATCATGTTTCACTTAGATGACTAGAGGGATGTCTATCTGAGTGGGAGTTCATTAAATAATTTGATTAGATGAACTCAATTATCATGAACATAGTCTAAATTGTCTTTGCAAATATGTTGTAGATAAATAGCTCACGTTGTAGCTCCCTGTTTCAATACGTTCCTAGAGAAAGATTAAGTTGAAAGATATTGTAAGCAATGATGCGGACTAGGTCCGTAGTCCGAGGAGTGTCCTCACTGCTACACAGAAGGCTTACATCTTTGATGCACCGCTCGATGTGCAAACCCCTACAACATCGTCTGTGGATGTTATGAACACCTGACAGACACGTCCTGATGACTACTTGATAGTTTAGTGCACCATACTTTACGGCTTAGAATCGGGATTCCAATGACGTTTTGAATGCCATAGAACATGTGAGATGTTCCAAGAGCTAAAATTGGGATTTCAGGCTCATGCCCATGTTGAGAGGTGTGAGACCTCTGACAAGTTCTTTTGCAACAAGATGGAGGAGAATAGCTCAGATAGTGAGTATGTTCTCAGAATGTCTGGGTGCTACAATCACTTAAATCAAGTGGGAGTTAAACTTCTAGATAAGATAGTGATTGATAGAGTTCTCTAGCCACTATCACTAAGCTACTAGATCTTCGTGATGAACTATGACATGCAAGGGATGGAGTTGATCCCGGAGCTGTTCATGGTGCTTAAGACCGCAAAAAGGTAGAAATCAAGAAGGAGCATCAAGTGTTGATGGTTTGGCAAGACCACTGGTTTCAAGAAGGGCAAGGGCTAGAAGGGAAACTTCATGGATGGCAACCCAGTTGCCGCTCCAGTGAAGGAACCCAAGGTTGAACCCAAAACCGAGACTAAATGCTTCTATTGTAAGGGGAACGGTCACTGGTAGCGGAATTACCCCAAATACATGGTAGATAAGAAGGTTGGCAACTTCAAAGTATATACGTGTTATTAATGTGTACCTCACTAGTACTCCTGGTAGCACCTGGGTATTGGATACCGGTTCAGTTGCTATTATTGGTGACTTGAAGCAAAAGCTACGGACTAAAAGGAGACTGGCTAAGGGCGAGGTGATGATGTGTGTTGGAAGTGTTTCCAAAGTTGATGAGATCACCATCGCACGCTCCAACTGCCTTTGGGATTAGTATTGAACCTAGATAATTGTTATCAGGTGTCTACGTTGAGCATGAATATGATTAGATCATGTTCATTGCAATACGTTCATTCATTTAAGTTAGAGAATAATGGTTATTCTGTTTACATGAATGATACCTTTCATGGTCATGCACCCTATGTGAATGGTTCATTGAATCTCGGTCGTGGTAATACACATGTTCACACCAAAAGATGTAGAGTTAATAATGATAGTACCACTTTCTTGTGGCACTGCCGCTTAGGTCATATTGGCGTAAGATGCATGAAGAAACTCCATGTCGATGGATGTTTGGAGTCACTTGATTTTGAATCACTTGACACATGCGAGCCATGCCTCATAGGCAGGATGACTAAAGACCCCGTTTTTCAGGTACAATGAAATGGGCAAGTGACTTGTTGGAAATCATGCATGCTGATGCGTGTGATCCAATGAGAATTGAAGCGTGCGGTGGATATCGCTATTTTCTCATCTTCACTGACGATTTGGGTAGATATAGGTATAACTACTTAATGAAGCACAAGTCTGAAACGTTTGAAAAGTTCAAGCGATTTCAGAGTGAAGTTAAGAATCATCATAACAATAAGATCATGTTCCTACGATCTGATCAAAAGGGGATTTTCCGAGTTATGAGTTTGGCAATCACTTAAGACATTGTGGAATTGTTTCACAGTTGAAGCCACCTGCAACACCACAAGGTAATGGTCTGTCCGGACGTCGTAATCGAACCCTATGAGATATGGTGCGATCTATGATGTCTCTTACCAATCTACCGTTTTCACTTTTAGGTTATGCGTTAGAGACAGCTGCATTCACTTTAGATAGGACACCATCTAAGTCCGTTGAGACGACGTCATATGAA
This sequence comes from Triticum dicoccoides, assembly GCF_002162155.2. Taxonomy (NCBI): domain Eukaryota; kingdom Viridiplantae; phylum Streptophyta; class Magnoliopsida; order Poales; family Poaceae; genus Triticum; species Triticum dicoccoides. The sequence goes on along the minus strand of NC_041390.1, from coordinate 477,809,440 downwards.
CATTGGTTTGGCAAGAAACCAAAGTTGTCGTTTCTTAATGTTTGGGGATGCGATGCTTAGGGCTTCAGCCGGAGAAGCTCGAACCCAAAGCGGACAAACACATCTTCATAGGATACCCAAGGGTGACAGTTGGGTATACCTTCTATCTCAGATCTGAGGGCAAATTGTTTGTCGCCAAGAACGGGTCCTTTCTCGAGAAGGAGTTTCTCTCGAAAGAATTGAGTGGGAGGAAGATAGAACTTGATGAGGTTGTCGAACCTTTGTTTCAACCAGAGAGTGATGCAACACAGAAAGATGTTTTCTGTGGCGCCTACGTCTGTTGAAGAGGAAGTTAATGATAGTGATCATGAAGCTTCGGATCAAGATGCTATCGAACCTCATAGGTCGACAAGGATATGTACTACTCCTGAGTGGTACGGTAATCCTGTCTTAGATATCATGTTGTTAGACAACAATGAACCTACGAGCTATGGAGAAGCGATGGTGGGCCCATATTCCGACAAATGGTTAGAAGCCATCAAATCCAAGATAGGATCCATATATCAGAACAAAGTTTGGACTTTGGTGGACTTGCCCGATGATCGGCAAGCCATTGAGATAAATGGATATTTAAGAAGAAGACGGACGTGGGCGGTTATGTTACCATCTATGAAGCTCGACTTGTGGGAAAGAGTCTTTTCACAAGTTCAAGGAGTTGACTACGATGAGAATTTCTCACCCGTAGCGATGCTTAAGTCCATCAGAATCATGTTAGCATTAGCTGTATTTTTCGATTATGAAATCTTACAGATGGATGTCAAAACAAGTTTTCTTACCAAGTTTTCATAAGAAAAGTTGTATGTGATACAATAAAAGGTTTTGTCGATCCTAAGGATGCTAAAAGGTATGCTGGCTCCAGCAATCCTTCTATGGACTAGAGCAAGCATCTCGGAATCGGAATATATGTTTTGATGGAGTGATCAAAGCTTTTAGGTTTATACAATGTTTGCTAGAAACTTGTATTTACAAGAAAGTGAGTGGGAGCACTACAACATTTTTGATAAGTATATGTGGATGACATATTGTTGATTTGAAATGATGTAGAATTTCTGGAAAGCATAAATGGTTGTTTGAAGAGTGTTTTTCAAAGGGAGACCTGGATAAAGCTGCTTACATATTGGGCATCAAGATCTATAGAGATAGATCAAGACGCGTGATGATACTTTCAAAGAACACACACCTTGAGATGTTTTTGAAGGAGTTCAAAATAGTTCAGTCAAAGAAGGGGTTCTTACCTGAGTTGTAAGGTGTGAAGTTGAGTAAGACTCAAAGATTGACCACGGCAGAAGAAAGAGGAAGGACGAAGGTCATCCCCTATGCTTTTGTCATAGGCTCTATAGGGTATGCCATGCTGAAGTACCGCACCTGATGTGTGCCTTGCCGCATGTCTGGCAAGAGGGTACAAAGGTGATCTAGGAGTGGATCACCAGATAGCAGTCAAAATTATCCTTAGAGGAATAAGGAAATGTTTCTCGGTTATGGAGATGATAAAGAGTTAGACGTAAAGAGTTACGTCGATGCAAACTTAACACCTATCCGGATAGCTCTAAGTAGAGATACCGGATACGTATAATGGAGCAACAACTTGGAATAGCTCCAAGTGGAACGTGGTAGCAGCATCTACGATATGACATAAAGTTTTGCGAAATACATAGGGATCTGAATATGGAAAGACCCGTTGACTACAACCTCTCTCACAAGCATAACATGATCAAACCCAGAACTCTTTGAGTGTTTATCACATAGTGATGTGAACTAGATCATTGAGTCTAGTAGACTCTTGGATGTTGGTCACATGGCATTGTGACCTGTGAGTGTTAATCTCATGGCGATGTGAACTAGATTATTGACTCTAGTGCAAGTGGGAGACTGTTGGAAATATGCCCTAGAGGCAATAATAAATTGGTTATTATTATATTATATTTCATTGTTCATGATAATCGTTTATTATCCATGCTAGAATTGTATTGATAGGAAACTCAGATACATGTGTGGATAAATAGACAACACCATGTCCGTAGTAAGCCTCTAGTTGACTAGCTCGTTGATCAATAGATGGTTACGGTTTCCTGACCATGGACATTGGATGTCGTTGATAACGGGATCACATCATTAGGAGAATGATGTGATGGACAAGACCCAATCCTAAGCCTAGCACAAGATCGTGTAGTTCGTATGCTAAAGCTTTTCTAATGTCAAGTATCATTTCCTTAGACCATGAGATTGTGCAACTCACGGATACCGTAGGAGTGCTTTGGGTGTGCCAAACGTCACAACGTAACTGGGTGGCTATAAAGGTACACTACAGGTATCTCCGAAAGTGTCTGTTGGGTTGGCACGAATCGAGACTGGGATTTCTCACTCCGTGTAACGGAGAGGTATCTCTGGGCCCACTCGGTAGGACATCATCATAATGTGCACAATGTGACCAAGGAGTTGATCACGAGATGATGTGTTACGGAACGAGTAAAGAGACTTGCCGGTAATGAGATTGAACAAGGTATTGGGATACCGATGATCGAATCTCGGGAAAGTACAATACCGCTGGACAAAGGGAATTGTATACAGGATTGATTGAATCCTCGACATCGTGGTTCATCCGATGAGATCATCGTGGAACATGTGGGAGCCAACATGGGTATCCAGATCCCGCTGTTGGTTATTGGCCAAAGAGTTGTCTCGGTCATGTCTGCATGGTTCCCGAACCCGTAGGGTCTACACACTTAAGGTTCGGTGACGCTAGAGTTGTCATGGGAAATAGTATGTGGTTACCGAAGGTTGTTCGGAGTCCCGGATGAGATCCCGGACATGAAGAGGAGTTCCGGACTGGTCCGGAGGTGAAGATCGGTATATTGGACGAAGGGTATTGGAGTCCGGAATTGTTCCGGGTGTACCAGGTGATGACCACCGTGTCAGAAAGGGGTTTTGGAGGCCCCGGCAAGCATTGGGGGGGCCTTATGGGCCAAGGGGAGAGGGCACATCAGCCCACTAAGGGGCTGAGCGCCCTTCCCACCCCATCTCATGTAACTAGGAGAGGTGGGGGCGCCACCCCTAGGGCAGCCGCCCCTCCCGGCTTGGGGGGCAAGTTTCCTAGGGGGTGAGGGCGCCTAAACCCATCTAGGGTTTCCCCTGTGGCCGCCGCCCCTCCCCTAGGGAACCCTAGGGCGCCTCCCCCTCCTCCCTTCCCCCTATATATAGTGAGGGATAGAGAGGGCAGCCGCACCCTTCCCCTGGCGCAGCCCTCTTCCTCCTTCAACACCTCATCCTCCTCCGTTGTGCTTGGCGAAGCCCTGCCGGAGAACCACGAGCTCCATCACCACCACGCCGTCGTGCTGTTGGAGTCTTCCCTCAACTTCTCCTCTCACCTTGCTGGATCAAGAAGGAGGAGACGTCTCCCAACCGTACGTGTGTTGAACGTGGAGGTGTCGTCCGTTCGGCGCTAGGATCATCGGTGATTTGGATCACGACGAGTACGACTCCATCAACCCCGTTCACTTGAACGCTTCCGCTTAGCGATCTACAAGGGTATGTAGATGCACTCTCCTTCCCCTCATTGCTAGATTACTCCATAGATTGATCTTGGTGATGCGTAGAAAATTTTAAATTTCTGCTACGATCCCCCACAGTCATCACCAGTGCTTTTGGCAGCCGAAGACCAGCTTTGGTCAGGATAACTTGTACTAGATGTTCCCCTTCAAAATGGCCAATTGTTGGCGCCCTTCCCGCTCATTATTTGGGGAGAGGCCCAGGGCCTCTATAAATAGAGCTAGCCACCACAGAGTGGAGGACGTACAAAGAGGGACCGAAAAAGAGAGATAGAGAGAGAGAGGCGATTGAACTCACCCAAGCAGTTCATCGCACCAGCTCAAGAACACCTCTCGCGAGGCTGTTGTTCCCTTGTAACGTTCCTCATCAGCCCCCGAGGCAATCCACCACACCACACACTGGATTAGGGTATTACACGACAACGGTGGCCTGAACCAGTATAAACCTTGTGTCCCTTGTGTTGTTCGTTGTTTCCAGCTTAGATCACGTGAGGAGATTGGACGTAGATCGATAGGGGAGATATCTCCACGCGCACCCTAGTGTTCAAACCTCAAGGGTCTGCCGGAACCCAAAATCCAACATTTGGCGTGCCAGGTAGGGGTGCGCCGGAATCTTTCTTCCGCTGTTCGCGTGCGATCTTCCGTCGTGTTCATGGCTGATGCTCGCCGGGCTCGCGCCGAGCGCCGGGCTGCTCTCGCCACCCGTGTCGCACAGATGGCACCAGTCGGCGGACGCCCTCGTCGTTCCCCGTCGCCTGCCGCCAACGCTACCATCGGCCCGGCGGGGAACGAGCAGCAGGCCTCCTCCCAGCATCCTTCGATGCGGTGGGAGGGCCACACCGCCACACCATCGCTAACTCCAGCGCCGCCCGTCGTCGCAGCTCTCCTTGGTGGCTCCCAGGCACCACCCTCGAGCCATCATGTCAAGCCGTTCACCTGCTGGATCAGCACTGCCTCCAAGCGCTGAGAAGCCCCCCCGGGCTAGGTGGCGCCCGAGGCCGATCTAACCTTTGGCTCGAAGGACCACCCCTTCAACCCTATCGGTTCGGGCGCGCTCCCGATGCTGTGCACCCCCACCATCTGCCAAGTGGCCGTCACCAGGACCCTTAGAGAAATGCAGAAGCTCACCGGGCGTGTAACTGTGTTGGGGCGCTTCATCTCCAACTTGGGGAACGAGCGCTGCCCTTCTTCAAGCTAAGGAAGAAAAAGGGCCCCTTCGAATGGCCTGAAGAGGCTGACAAGGCATTCCAAGACCTCAAGAGGTACCTTACTAGCCCACCAGTGATGGTAGCTCCGCGTCCTCGGGAACCCCTAGTGCTCTACCTTGCGGCCACCCCCTACTCCGCTAGTGCAGCCCTGGTGGCGGTTAGGGTGGAGCGCTGTGGCAAGGCCGCATTGACCGTCCGAACTAAATCAAAGCAGAGCAGGGAGGGCCTCACAAGGGCCGCAACCACAGCCGGAAAGGAACAGCCGCAGCAGGAGAGCGCACCCGAAGCAGGAGAGGCCTCTTCAGGCGACCAAGCACTGGGGGCTCCGTCGTCTCAAGAGACGCCTCGACCTCTAGAGGACGCAAACTGTGCCAGCACCCTCAACCTCGTCGAGCATCCCGTGTACTTCGTCAGCATGGTGCTACGGGACGCAAGGGAACGGTAGCCCATGCCTCAAAAACTCCTCCTCGCGCTACTAGTGGCCTCATGCAAGCTGCGCCACTACTTCCAAGGCCATCTCATCAAAGTCGTCTCAGCATACCCCTTGGAAAGAGTACTCAGGAGCCCCAACTCAGCTGGGAGGGTCGTAGAATGGAACATTGAGCTACAGGCATTTCAGCTAGAATTCAGTATGACCAGAGTCATCAAGGGAGCTGCACTTGCGGATTTCGTGGCAGAATGGGCAGAAGCGCCGGGTCTCGAGGCAGGCGAAGATCGATCACTTTCCCCGGGAAGTGAAGCACCAGATGGCTGGGTCATGTACTTCGATGGGGCGTTCTCCCGACACGGTGCAGAACCTGGCGCAGTGCTTGTATCCCCTACCCAGGACAAACTCTACTATGCCGTACAACTCTGCTTCCAGTATGGAGAAAAGGTCTCCAACAACATAGCGGAGTACGAAGGCCTAATAGCAAGCTTGAAGGCCGCAATCGCCTTAGGGGTAAAGTGCCTCATCATCAAGGGCGATTCACAGCTCCTCGTCAACTTCTCCAACAAGATATACGAGCCAAAGGACGAGCACATGGAAGCCTACCTCGCTGAGGTTCGCAAGATGGAGAAACAATTCTGGGGGCTGGAGTTGCAGCATGTGCCTCGCGGCACCAATTAGGAGGCTGATGACATTGCCAAGAGGGCATCTAGGCGGCTGCCTCAGGACCCCGGTGTCTTTGAGGAGCGGCTCTTCAAACCCTCGACGGTGCCGTCACTGTCGAGCATGGCGCAGCCAAGGGAGGAGCTCCCTCAGCCGCCTGCATCAGGAGCCCCGGTCTGCGGCCCGGCCTTAGGGGCACGCCTGCTCCTGGAGTTAGAGCCTCAGGAAGGGTGTTGGATCCCGGAGCTCAAGAACTACCTGATGCAAGGTGCTCTGCCGGAGAATGAGGAGGAAGCGGAGCGTGTGGCACGGCAGGCCACAGCTTATTGCATCAAGGATGGAGAGCTCTACAGGAAGCGACCAAATGACGTGTCCCTACGTTGCATCTCCCGAGAGCAAAGGAAGGAGCTACTGGCGGATATACACAGCGGAGACTGCGGGCACCACTCGTCGTCGCGAACCCTCATCGGCAAGGTGTTCCGCAGTGGATTCTACTGGCCCACAGCGCTCAACGACGCCGTTGAGCTGGTGAAGGCTTGCGAGGGCCTGCCAGTTTCACGCTAAGCAGATCCATCAGCCTGCGGGGGTCTACAGACTATACCCCTCTCATGGCCGTTCGCAGTTTGGGGGTTGGACATTCTGGGCCCGTTTCCTTGGGCGCCAGGGAGCTATCGCTACCTCTACGTCGGTGTGGACAAGTTCACCAAGTGGGCTGAGGTGGAAGCCGTCCGCACAATCCTGGCAGGCTCTGCAGTCAAATTCATCAAGGGCCTCGTGAGCCGATTTGGGGTGCCCAACCGCATCATCACCGATAACGGTTCGCAGTTCACCAGTAATCTCTTCAAAACATACTGTGCTAACCTTGGAACGTAGATATGCTACGCTTCGGCAGCACACCCCCGGAGCAACGGCCAGGCCGAGCGAGCCAGCGCGGAGGTCCTAAGGGGCCTCAAAGCCAGGACCTTCAAGAAGATGCTGGAGGCCTGTGACAGGGGCTGGTACGACGAGCTCCAGTCTGTGTTGTGGTCGATCCGCACAACTGCGACCAAGCCGACTGGCGAGACCCCGTTCTTCGTCATCTACAGAGCAGAGGCTATTCTCCCTCACGAGGTCAGGCATCACTCCGCACGGGTCCTGGCGTTCGACGAGGCGCAGCAGGACGCCATGCGGGGGACGGATATCGTGCTGGGGGAGGAACGCCGGCGAGAAGCCGCGCTGCGAGCGGCAAGGTATCAACAGGCGCTGCGATGAAACCACTGCCGCAACATCCGCCCTAGAACTCTTGAAGTAGGGGATCTCGTACTCAGACGGGTTCTCTCCAGGGAGGGGCTGCACAAGCTCTCTCCCATGTGGGAGGGCCCATTCAAGGTTGTTCATGTCTCCAGGCCTGGCTCCGCGCACTTGGAGACCACGGAGGGGGTACCCATCCAGAACGCGTGGAACATTCAACATCTCCGGAGGTTCTATCCCTGAGCGAGGCCTAGCGCCTAGGAAAGGCCCGGTGCCTATGAAGAAGCCAAATGCCTTTTTGGGAAAGGCCCGGTGCCTGTGAAGAAGGCAAATGCCTGTGAAGCTGCCGCGTTTTAGGAAAGGCCTGGTGCCTGTGAAGAAGGCAAATGCCTGTGAAGCTGCTGCGTTTTGGGAAAGGCCCGATGCCTGTGAAGAAGGCAAATGCCTGTGAAGCTGCCGCATTTTTGGGAAGGCCCGGTGCCTGTGAAGAAGGCAAATGCCTGTGAAGTTGCCGCGTTTTGGGAAAGGCCCGGTGCCTGTTATGAAGGCCAATGCCTGTGAAGCTCGCCGCCCGTGACACTCTCACGTAATAATGAGTGGGGCTGTACATGACCCGGAGTCTCCGGAGTCCTTGGGCCTCCGGGGCTCCCGCCCACGCCCAGTGGCAGCACCTAGCTCCGCACTGGTGAGAAGATGTCGAAGACTAGAATAGGTGCCGGACGCGGCTTTTTCATTTGCTTTCTGCAGTTGGCTTAGTTATTCCCGTTTGAAGTTTTATTGAAGCTGTTGAAGTTCCTGACTTGCGACTCTTTGTCTTTCTCGCTCGCTTGCCTTGTTTTCTCTCGCACAAGTCTCGCGAGTGAGGTTCATGGGAGCCCTCGCGAGTGTTTTTCTGCCCCGATAGTTTGGAGCTTTCCTATCCGAGTCCTCTGCAGGAGCACTCCTCCTAGTCCGGGCCTCACGGGCATCGCGGCACGAGCGCAGGACCTGGGCCGATCGCCCCCACAACCTAGACCGAAAGTTACCCCTCCTACTGATCCTTGCAGGACACAAAGCGCACGGCGAGGCCATGGCCTCGGGAGGCGAGGACCACGTCAAGCCCCACCGAGCTAAAATAATTCCCGAACACGGGTGCACGGCGCGGGAACACAGCGCAGAAATAGCGGAAGCAGCACGATGGTTAACATCATCAGTTCTAACACGCCCCCGCGGGGCCCTATACTACCTTTTATTTCTGCACAGGAAAAGAAGGAAAGCAAAATGGGCGCGATTCGTCGTGCACCAACCCACATCAAAGGTTCGAGCTGCACCTGGGGCTCAAGTGGATCCCTCCTCTCGCTTCGCCGGGGCGTGATGACGAGCTGACCTGCTATCTTCACCCAGGCGGGCGTGACGGCGCGGGGGCTGGTCGCGGCCACCGATGGAGGAGCTGCTGCCTGAGAGGGAGTCGCCGAAGCTCAGCGAACCCCGAGCACCGCCGCCTGTAAGCCCGTCGCCATCTTCATTCTAGTTAGTACCGGGGCTGGGCAGGCGGCCGCGGTCGTCGTCTTCGGGGCAACACCCAGCATGGCGACCGTCTTCCCCGAACACCCTCACATAGAGGGTGGCGTCACCATCGAACTTGAAGTGCAGGGTGCACCACCGGCCCAGGCCGCACGCGCGTGCAAACGTTTGCCAGCCGCGGGTCAGGGCCCCATTCCCAGAAACAGAGACCTCCAGTGAAGCCCAGGAGGCCCTGCTGCAGAAGCCGTCTGCCTGGAGCCAGAAGCCGCACCGGGCGCTGGCCGCAGATCACCTATGAAGAAACAGGGGAGCTGGAGCCGGGTGCTCGTTAGGTCCGCTGACCACACGACGAACTCCGGCAGCACCTCCGCAGAGCGAAAGCGTGGCCTAGGGGGCGCACAGCCACGGCTTGCCCCCCATCGGTGGCCAGGCGCTCACCACCACGCAGGGAACCGCCTCCATGGCCGCGGGAAGCCACTACGGGGACCGTGGAATACTTGCGAGGGCGGCCTCGGCCGCGCTTGGCCGGGTGGGGGGGGGAGTCAGGCTCAGCCTGGGGGGCCTTTCCTTTCTCCGCGGCCAAGAATCTCTTTGGAGCCATGGGAGCGGCGAGCAGCCAAGAAGAAGAAAAGGAGCAGCAAGAAGGGCTGGGCTGAAGGGGCTCACGCAGCCCCGTACTTATAGCCGGAGGAGGCCAACCTCCGAGCACCACGATCACAGGTAATCATGACCGGATTTCTCTGCATGCAGGGACTTGCCAAGTCATGCGGTCGCCGAGGCATCATGGGAAAGTGCACACGCCCACGTCCAATCAGTCGCCACGCGGCGCCCAAGGCCGCAGGCTATTAGGGCCCGCGGCGCTTCACACTCGCCCCTCCGATTCCCTGCTAGGCCGAGCCTGAGCGCGCCTTGGGCCCGGGGGCTACTGTCAGCATCCTGGGAACGGGGGTCCCCAGACTTGCCTGCCTGCGGCCTGCGGCATGGCTCAAGTGGGGCCCTAGCGCGGCCCATCCCCATCAGCTCAAGTTCAAGACCCTCGCGAGGGGCCAAGCCTCGCGGGGCGGACGACTGGAAGCTTCCTCAGAGGCAGCCTCATCAGGCAGGCTCGCGAGGAGGCGGAGAGATCAAAGCAGGGGCACCTCGCGAGGAGCCCATGATGCAAGCCATGCCGATCGAGACCAGGCGGGTGTCAGGCGGGCGCCTGCCTACGCAGTGTTCTTGTTTCCCCTTTGGTGCAAAGGGGGCAAGCACAGGCCAAGGCATCGGGCAAAGGTTACCATTCTGGTGTAACGAGACCAAGACCAGCAGAGCAGCAGGACAGAGGTCACCATGGAGCCCAAGACGGCGTCATCACTAGTGCTTTTGGCAGCCGAAGACCACCTTTGGTCAGGATAACTTGTACTAGATGTTCCCCTTCAAAATGGCCAATTGTTGGCGCCCTTCCCGCTCATTATTTGGGGAGAGGCCCAGGGCCTCTATAAATAGAGCTAGCCACCACAGAGTGGAGGACGGACAAGGAGGGACCGAAAAAGAGAGATAGAGAGAGAGAGGCGATTGAACTCACCCAAGCAGTTCATCGCACCAGCTCAAGAACACCTCTCGCGAGGTTGTTCTTCCCTTGTACTATTCCTCTTCAGCCCCTGGGGCAATCCACCACACCACACACTGGAGTAGGGTATTACACCACAACGGTGGCCCGAACCAGTATAAACCTTGTGTCCCTTGTGTTGTTCGTTGTTTCCAGCTTAGATCACGCGAGGAGATTGGACGTAGATCGGTAGGGGAGAGATCTCCGCGCGCACCCCAGTGTTCGAACCTCAAGGGTCTGCCGGAACCCGAAATCCGACAATGAGCCCTCTTGAGATAGACCCACATGTCATCGGCGTAACTATTTACACTCCGAAGGATGGTATATCCTGGTTGTAGTACTAGTACAATTGAGATTTAATGCACTTTCTTCCCTGTATTTCTCTCTTCTTCCTCCTCTCTTCCCCATCGTCGGCCGCACACCATTTTCCCCCGCTCACAGCTCGCCCTCCCATGCCATCTTCCTTGGTAGCTTGCGTGTACCATATCCCCCCGCTCACTGCTCGGCCACACACGCCATCTTCTTCGCTCGCTCGCCTGAATCCACATCCCCGCTGGCTCGCAGGCACCGAAAACCCCAATCACTCAGCGCCCAAAAAACCATATGGCAGAATCGACTGACACCCAGAGCCGCGATTGGAATTCCCTCCCCGATGTTCTCTTGGAGCAGATCTGTAATCATATGGACCTGCTCAACACCGTCTGTCTAGCCGCATGCTCGGTGTCTTTGTACCATCTACTCATCTGCAACCGGCCGACCCTTTTCAAGACACCCTGCTTGCTGATGCCCGATCCTCGCAGGTGGCCCAGACATGGACTAGACAATCCTACGGAGGTTGCCATGGTGCCCCTTGATATGCTACCACTACCCGTCCACCTGTCCTTCATGCGCGACCACTACTGGGCGGGCATGAAGGTCAACTGGATCGTGCTCATACACCAATCCAGTAGTCCATGGCATCTCGCGGATATCTACACCCAGCGAGAGATCACCCTTCCAACATTGGATACCACTGCCATCGAGCCTCACGGCCCGCCGGACACTCCTGCGTACTATGCACGAGACGCGTCGAGCTTTTGGCTCGACCTCTGTTTGCTGAAGGTTGTAATCTGCGAAGTGCCAACACCATCAGAAGACTACATGGATTACAAGCTCATTGCCTTGTTCAACATGGGATTAGTCTATCTGGAATCCTGTCGCCATACATGGTTATGGCTCATCGTCAATCCTGTTGAGGCAACATTTCTGTCTGATGCTATAGTGCACGATGGCATCATTTACGCGGTCGATGCACAAATTGGCTGCCTATACCGGTGGAATCTATCGTCGTGTAATTGTTCTATCTCATCTCATCTTTACCTGATGAATACGACTGCCTGTTGATTGTTACAAGTATGTCTATAACCACATCATTGCTATATGTTCCTCTCATTTTCTAGATTTTTATGGCCACACATGTTATTGTTAGAGTTGATATGAGAACAATTGGCATCTAATGATTGTTAGAACAGATATTATGAGTATAACCTCATGATTTCTATATGTTACTCTCATTTCCAAGATTTTTTATAACAACGCATGCTATTTCTTAGAGTTGATATGAGAACAGTAGTAAGTGCTATGGTAGAATATGAGTAGGCCCTGTCATAGTTGTTTTCCTCTCATTGTTACATGATGTTTGAACCATGACATATTGCTAGAATATGAAAGCCATTGGCTTATTTTTTTAACTTGGGGTATGATTATGACCACGACATTGCAATACTCTGTATATGATATGTGTCACTGTTATAATAATCTTAGTTCCACACATACTATGAACATGATCGTATATTTTTGTCCTTTTGGTCTCCAATTTGATTTGTTGCAGCAGACGCAAATGCACTGGCCTTCATGATTCCAGGACCTGGAATCATACCAACCGATGGGTGGTGGTTTACCGCTCGTTCAGCTGAAGGCGGTCATTTGATGCTCATTCGCACGTACCAAATTGACCAAACGATTACATCAAACCACATGCAGTACAATGTCTAGGGCATTAGTGACATTGATGGCTATGGCTGCTTTGTGTTCGAGAAAGATCCCAGCTCCGTTGGGCCAGGCGTATTCAACTAAAGGCGGGTTTACAGCCTCGGCAACCACTCCATGTTCCTCGGGCTCAATTATCCGATCATCCAACCAATTGCTATGCAACTTTCATTCGCCAGGGGGAACTGTATTTACACATCATACCATGGGTTTCATGAATCACCATATCCAGAGATTCGTCGACACAGCTTGTTGCCAGATAATCTTCAGCGTATGAAAGGCATCAAGCTTCCATGTGATGGATGGCTTTTGCAAACCAGACATGCGGCAATGAGGTTCATGCCAACAACAAATATGCACAACCTGATGCGTACTGATATCTAGACTGAGCCATGTATCCTACTGCTGTAGCATGGCCCTCTTTTGTTGGATATTATGTACTATTGTTAGTTTGAAGCACTCCTCTGGTTTGAAGGATAGATACCTTTCTGCGTTCAAGTGCATCCTAACTCACCTGCGTAGGATGTACCGATAATGATGATGGAGATGTTGTGCAGAAGCCACATATATATATCAATTAGGTTTCAAGTGCGTACTTGTTGGTGAAAGTGTTGTCCAATGGGAATTATATTTTGTATTACTCATGTAGCCTACAAAGTCTATCGCACAGCCTTGTAACTTCTTACTCCATTTATAAATTTGTACTAGTCCTCTATACCGTATATTGCGCTACTCGTACTACTACCTCCCTCCTGGTTTATTGGTCCCCTTCATAATTTGTGTCAAAATTTGCATAAATTTTACTAACTAAATGTTAATGCATGTCACAAAAAATTATATCATTTGATTCATATTTGAACATAGTTTCCAATGTATAATTTTTCGTGACATGCATTGACATTTCGTTAGTTAAACCTATGGCTGACACTAAATACGACTAGTAAGTAGTACAGTAGCAGTACTAGTATACGCTAGTCAAATTATTCATCATGTCCTCACATTGAATTGACGTGACAACACACTGCGCGTGAGGTGACACAAGAGTCCCGGCAGTGTGTTCGGGTATTGTGGACTTAAGATTTGGAGTACCACTTATTGTCAAAATCTTTCATCATTCACTTAAAACAGTCGATTGATCATACATTAAGTACCATATAACTGGAATTAACCGATGCAAGTCCAAGAAGGATTGGCCGGTGCTACCGGCTGGCGTCAAATTCGATCCCATGGATCAGGAGCTGATTGAGCACCTTGATGCCAAAGTGAGTGCTGACAGCACGAGATCTCACCATCGACAGCGAGCATGGCATATGCTACACCCGTCCCGAGAAACTTCTAGGTAAGACACAGATCGGCCGTGTACTTGCACAAACATATTCCTTTGTTTATAGCTCTGTTTTTCCATCTTAGACGCAGACCTAGTGAAGCAATTACAATTTGATAGTTAATAAAAAGTGAAACAAGTGACTGCAACATGCCAAAGATGTTATGAAAATGCCAACTACGTACACTAAAACCTATATTCGACAGTACTGCAGGTATCACACTGAGTGGCCTAAGCAAGCATTTCTTCCAGTGCAACTCTAGGGGATTCAAAAGGGGCACATGGACGCGTCGCAAGATACAGTCGGAGTGCGGCATGCACACGGTGTGGCACAAGACCGGCAATACCATGCCGGTGATGGTCAAGGGTCGGCAGACGGGTAGCAAAAAGGTTCCGGTGCTGCACACCAACAAGAACTTTGACCAGCAGAGGACCAACTGGGTGATGCACCAGTACCACCTCGGGGACCTGGAGCAAGAGAAGGAGCGAGAGCTATCCCTCTGCAAGATTTTCTACCAGACGAACACTAGGGCCAGGAATAAAAAGATTATAAGTTAGTTTGGTATTGGTACTTGTACTACCTAGTCGTATGCAAGTTGGTATTGTTGTTAACGATCTTTTGGTATGAACTTGGCATTTGCTTCCAACCATCATGCCGAAGGTCAACGTGGACATAAAGCTGAATCATTTGTTTCGAAACGAATTTTCAAGCACCTAATTGTTATTTGATTGGTAGCATAAGCACCCGCCGTTCGAATTCCCAGTCCTCCAAATTTTTTGAAACAACTGCATGCACTTATTATCACGATAAAAAACAATATACCTGTTGGATCCCAGTTATCAGTCTATACTTGCAGAATTCTCTCGTTTATTGAGCAGGTATATTGTTTTTTTAGGTCGAGCAAGTTTCAACTGGGTTGTAGACTGCCCAGGATTCATTTTGTTTTTAATAGGCCCAGCCCATGACGACAACGGGGCATAAATATCCACAGGTATCTACTGGCCTCTGGCCCGCCAATGTTAGTTATATTTTGTCTTAGAACAACCGCAGGCAGTTTTTTTACTGAATCAAACACACAACCCAGTTCTATTTTCCTCTTGAAACGCCATGTCCTACTTCCATTTTCTAATCTCTACCTATAGTTTTACTAGTTCATATACACGTATCATTATATTGGAAATACATAAAGTTCCCTTTTCATATTTACATCCTTATTTTTGTTGTTGTTTTCCCTCCTAGCGCTGATTTTCTTACCACTGGTTTTCCCCTAAACCAACTCAATTGTCCCACGTCTTATTTGCTTACAAAAACAAAATGATTTTTTGGCAAATCAGTAAGTTCTTAAAACATAAATGTTTATCATTTCAGGATTACAACAGTTCGGACTCCATCGAAATATGCGAAATAAGGTTGAACTTTTTGAACATCGTCCTGGGTAGAAAATGGGTTGTAATAAATTACTTAAGAATTAGCAAATGGGCTGCAAATTACTAAAAAATAGCAAATGGGATCTAAGTTGTCTGCCACAGATTTGGAGGCTAACTTGTGGGCCTACTAAGTTCATGCGTACACAAGGTTTCTCAAAAAAAGAAACTTAGTCAACAATCCACTCTGTCAGCGTCAGAACGTTAGATGTCAATCTAACGGCAATCGTTCTTCTTCAGTCTCTAATGTTCCTACTCCAGCCGCCCAAACCATCGCCGGTGGAACCTCCTGCTCCCGCCTCCCGTGGCCAGCTATGCTGCTAGGCAGGCCTCACGGCCCCACCATACTCACATCCCTGGCCTGGCTATCCCTCTACTCACCCACACTTCCTGTTATTTTCCGACAACGGCAGCCAAACCAGTCAACCCTCATACTCCCCACCGCGTGGGCAACCACTGCTATGTCTTCTCGGGCTCCGTGTCATTCCCTTTCTAGGCCTCGCCGTTGTCCACCGCTCTGGTGCTCTCGGCATGACATGGTCAACGTGGTCAATGAACGACATCCATCGGAAGTGGAATGTACATGGAAAGGCTGACAGCTGGGTCCACGGCCGCACACAAGGAAATGCCTCCTTATTACGTGCAAAATAATGATTCCTCCACCTGACATCTGGGACCCACAGGAAGGGCCTCTGTATTTCATGAAAAAACATTCCCCCCACTGACGGCTCGGACCCACCAGCTATATCTTCGCACGCCAGGAAGTGCCTACTTATTACGCACCAAAAATGAATACCCCCTGCTAGTTGGCACCCATCATAGTGGGAGGCTGACTTGTGGGTCTACTATGTTGACGCGGATGGAGGGCTTTGTAAACTTAGTCAATATTAAAGATTCTAGCTCCAGTGACCGTACGATGTCCATCCAACGGCAGTAGTGCTTCTTCAACCTCTGGACTTCTTGCTCTAGGCGCCCAAACCAGCGCCACGGAGGCCTCACCACCCCTTACTACTTCCACTGCAGGCCAGGCCATCCCGCTACTCACCCACACCCCCTGTTATTCTGCAGCGACGATAGTCACACACCAAAGCCGAACCAGTGAACCCTTGTACTGCTTTCCGTGTGGGCATCCACTGCCGCGTCTTCCCCGGCTTCGCCTCCCCTTCCTAGGCCTTGCCGTCGTCCACCGCCTTGGTGCTCTCGGCACGTCGTGGTCAATCTGGTCAAGCAACGACTTCCATCGGAAGAGTACTGTACGTGGAGAGGCTAACAGTTGGGTCCACGGCCGCAGCAAGGAAGTGCCTCCTTATTACACGCAAAATAATGATTCCTCCGCCTGACAGCAGGGACCCACCGGACGGGCCACCGTATTTCGTAAAAAAACGTTCCCCTGACAGTTGGGACCCACTAGCTACATCTTCGCATGCAAGGAAGTGCGTGACAGTCGGGACCCGCCTGGTCGAAGCGTACATAGCGTTGTCATTCTGGTCGTGAATGTGTACGTACATACGATCGGTCTGTCTGCAGGCTGCAGCGATGACCCGTGGCCGAGTAAGGAAGGGCATGTATTGTAGTAGAGGCGCGCACGTAGCATGTACACGTACGCACAACCAGGGTGCAAGAAAGTAAATAGGGCCATGTATGTATATATGGGCGGGGTCTCGAATGCCTACTCGCGCATACGTACGGCCAGGGCTCGTGTACATGGAGAGGCAGCAACGGCGTCATGTTCATCGACAGCCAACCGGCTCGGTCGAAATGGTGAAACTGCGTCATCATGTTCATCAAGAGCCAACCGGCTTGGACGGAACAGCTGATCGAAACGAGGCCTGGTGTACCGCATAACAAAGGAAATGGCCTTCTGTTTGATCGGCCACGGTCGAAACGGGATCCTGTTCATCAGGAGGGGTGTAGCGACCGCAAAACATAGGAAACTGACTTCTCTTGGAACTCTTATGGTCAAAACGGGGTCCTGTTGATCAGGAGGGGTGTGGCGTACCGCAAAACAGAGGAAACCGACTTGTGTTGGAGCGCTACGGTCGAAACGGGGGTCCTGTTCATCGAGAAGGGTGTGGCGTACCACAAAACGGGACTCCATGGGCTACTGTTCATCTCCACCGTTGTCTGCCTCCACGGGCTACTATTCATCTCCACCGTCGACGTCCTCTAGCCTCCACGGGCTACTGTTCATCCACCGTCGACCTCCTCTAGCCTCCACCTGCGATTGTTCATCCACGGGCTCCTGTTCTTCCAGCCTCCACCGCTCCTCCACCGGCTAGTGTTCAACCAGTCCTCTCCACGGGGTCCTATTCAACCACCCCTCCACAGGCTACTGTTCATCCAGTCCTCCACCGACTACTGTTCAACCAGCCCTCCACGGGGTCGTCCTGTTCATCCAGCCCACCACGGGGTCCTGTTCATCCACCCCCAACTGGCTCGATCGAGGTCCTGTTCATTCAGCAGCAACGGCCTCTACTACCACGGGGTCCTGTTCATCCAACCCCCCACTGTGAACTATTCATCCAACCCCCCAGCAACACTCACTGTTCATCATGGGAAGGAGGCAGCAGATTCGATCGGCTTCAGCTAGCAGCAGTAGCGACGAAATCGCTCAACTGGGTTCAGTTAACAGCGAACCGATCAATCGCTCGGGTTCAGTAACCAGTAGCCTGCAGTGCAATCGCTCTGGTTCAGTAGGCGAACACCTCACTCAAGTTCAGTTAGAGCCCAACGCCTCGCACCCACGCACGTACGTGTATGAGAGAAACGTGATACGTCTCCAACGTATTTACATTTCCTAAC
This sequence comes from Triticum dicoccoides, assembly GCF_002162155.2. Taxonomy (NCBI): domain Eukaryota; kingdom Viridiplantae; phylum Streptophyta; class Magnoliopsida; order Poales; family Poaceae; genus Triticum; species Triticum dicoccoides. Next base: position 477,791,658 of record NC_041390.1, on the reverse strand, counting down.
GCTTTTCCTCTTGTTTTGGACTCTAATTTACATGATTTGAATGAAACTAACCCCGGACTGACGCTGTTTTCAAAAGAGCTACCATGGTGTTGTTTTTGTGCAGAAATAAAAGTTCTCGGAATGGAACGAAACTTTGCAAGGCTTTTTTATATCAGTAATAAGAATTTCTAGAGCCAAGACCTACCGGAGAGGGGCACCTGGGTGGGTACAACCCACCAGGGTGCGCCCCCTCTCCTGGCGCGCCCAGGTGGGTTGTCCCCACCTGGTGGCCCCGCAGCCCTGAAACCGACACTATAAAATCCTATTTTTCCAGAAAAAAATCAGGGAGAAAGAATTATCGCGATCCACGAGACGGAGCCGTTGTCACCTCCCGTTCTTCGTCGGGAGGCTAGATCTAGAGTCCGTTTGGGGCTCCGGAGAGGGGGATCTTCGTTCTTCGTCATCACCAACCTTTCTCCATTGCCAATTTCATGATGCTCCTCACCGGGAGTGAGTAATTCCTTCATAGGCTTGCTGGTCGGTGAGGAGTTGGATGAAATTCATCATGTAATCGAGTTAGTTTTGTTAGGGCTTGATCCCAAGTATCCACTATGTTCTAAGATTGATGTTGCTATGACTTTTTCATGCTTAATGCTTGTCACTTTGGGCCCGGGTGCCATGATTTCAGATCTGAACCGTTTATGTTATCATCATTATATCCATGTTCTAGATCCGATCTTGCAAGTTATAGTCACCTACTACGTGTTATGATCCGGCAACCCCGGAGTGACAATAGTCGGGACCACTCCCGGTGATGACCGTAGCTTGAGGAGTTCATGTATTCACTATGTGTTAATGCTTTGTTCCGGTTCTCTATTTAAAGGAGGCCTTAATATCATTTAGTTTCCAATAGGACCCCGTTGCCACGGGAGGGTAGGACGAAAGATGTCATGCAAGTTCTTTCCGAAGCACGTATGACTATTTATGGAATAGATGCCTACATTATATTGATGAACTAGAGCTAGAACCATATCGCCCTAGATTATAACTGTCTCATGATGAATATCATCCAACAAGTCACCGATCCAATGCCTATGAATTTATCTTATATTGTTCTTGCTAAGTCACTACTGCTACCATCACTATTACACTTGTTACAAAACTACTGCTATCACTATTACCGTTACCATTGCTACTGCTACTATTATCAAAACTATCATACTACTTTGCTACTGATCATGTTGCTGCAGATAATTAATCTCAAGGTGTGGTTGAATTGACAACTCAGCTGCTAATACCTTCAAATATTCTTTGGCCCACCTTCTGTCAAATCTATAAATTAGGGTTGAATACTCTACCCTCGAGAACTGTTGCGATCCCCTATACTTGAGGGTTATCAAGACCTTTTTCTGGCGCCGTTGCCGAGGAGCATAGCCATATTTGTTGAGTCACTTGGGATTATTATCACTTTATCACTATGAAGAATCTGAAGGATGGTAATACTAAGATATTTCCCTCAAAGACGAGGGGAGGTGAGGAGCTACCATCCAGTTCTGCTTTAGATTCACTTTCTGTTATAAGTAAACTTACAACAGCACCACTGTCGGTGTCAAAACCGGCGGATCTCGGGTAGGGGTGCCGAACTGTGCGTCTGAGGTTGATGGTTACAGGAGACAAGGGACACGAAGTTTTACCCAGGTTTGGGCCCTCTCGATGGAGATAATACCCTAAGTCCTGCTTGATTAATATTGATGAGTATGGGAGTTACAAGAGTTGATCTACCACAAGATCGTAATGGCTAAAACCCTAGAAGTCTAGCCTATGATTATGATTGCCTCTATGGACTAAACCCTCCAGTTTATATAGACACCGGAGGGGACTAGGGTTGTACTAAGTCGGTTACAGAGAAAGGAATCTTCATATCTGAACGCCAAGCTTACCATCCACGCTAAGTAGAGTCCCATCCAGCCACGGGTGAGGGAATCTTTAGTCTTGTATCTTCATGGCCCAATAGTCCGGCCCATGTCCAACAAGCCGGACGCCCGAGGACCCCTTAGTCCAGGACTCCCTCAGTAGCCCCTGAACCAGGCTTCAATGACGGGGTGTACAGCGTGCAGATTGTCTTTGGCATTGCAAGGCAGGTTCCTCCTCCAAATACGTCAAAACAGCTTTCAAACACAAAGAATGTGTCCGGCTCTGCAAAACAAGCACCACACACAACCGCAGAGAGTATAATATTTCACGAGTCCAATCCGTTGACAACTTTTTGTAGTGTGACACCACATCACCACCCGGTCATTATTTGGAACCGTTTTCCGGCCTGCCGCTTCATATTTCGAGATGCGATTTTATTGGCACGTCTTGTCAAAGCAGAGATCGTGTGCCCTTATTACGTGATTCTCATCAATATAGGCGTGGATAACCCAACCGTTCCGTTGGCATAATCCCTTGGGAATAGGAAGGCTTTAAGGACTATGAGGAGGCATTTGATATTCATTGCCTTTATAAAGGGGCACAGTCCGTCTTTCTCCTCTGCGCCTTCCTCTTCCTCAATCTTTCCAACCTTGAGTTCTAACACCCAGGTTTCAACTTAACTATTCCAAGCCTCCCAGTCATGTCCGGACCCAGCCCTCAAGGCCGGTGGGTGGCCTCCTCTATCACAGATGAGGATATCGCGAAGCTCCAGGCGGCTAGATGCCTGACTGCGGAAATCCCTCATAGTCTCCCTGCTAAAGGACATGTTATTCCTACTCCCAGATCCGACGAGAGGGTCGTATTCATATCCCACTTCCTCCGGGGGCTAGGGTTCGCTCTCCACCCCTTCGTTCGCAGCCTCATGTTTTATTACGGGCTAGATTTTCATGATCTAGCTCTGGACTCCTTCCTTCATATCTCGGCGTTCATTGTCATGTGCGAGGTTTTTCTCCGCATTACCCCTCACTTTGGTTTATGGCTCAAGACCTTTAACTTGAAGCCGAAGGTAATCGAGGGGGGGCAAATAGAGTGTGGAGGTGCCATGGTGAACAAGTTCCCAATGCTTTTTGTCCCAAAGGCTCTTTCACAGAAGTTTCCGACCTATGGCAGCGGGAGTGGTTTTACATCACCGAACCTCGTGGTACCAAGTGGGCAGCTACATCTGCGTTCTGACCTGGCCCTCCATTACAGCTCGCATCATGGATTAATAAGGTATTGGACTGGGGATCCATTGACGAAGTGCAGGCACTACAAAGCCGCATCCGGAGCCTCCTTGAAAAGGACACCGGCCTCATCAATGTAATCCAGGTAATGCTAGTCTGTCGAGTCCTGTCGTGCCAGCCACGGCCGCTCCACATGTGGGAGTTCAATCCGGAAGGACCACGGACCCTTCAGCACTTCTTCGGCACGACGCACAAAGGAATGTGGAAGTTATTCTTTGGGACACGAATGCAGTGGCCGGATACCACCAAAGACATTGGCCTCGACTGCAATCATCCAGATACCTCGGTAAGCACTCGACTCCCGAACACAGCTTAGTTAAACATCCCGTAATACTGAGAAAACCATCTTCGCACAGGGTTGGGTAAAGAAGGCGTAACGAATTGGGTGTTCCGCCCCTCTTCTCGAAGACTCAGCCGATCCTATGTTAACAAGGATGCTGGCTCCGGCACCATATGAAGTGCCGGCGAAGGAGGACAAGGAGGAGAACAAGAAGGCCAAAGGCGACCTCCATTCTAAAGGTACACCAGACGCTATGTCCGGGGAGATTGGGGCTACCTCTCCCAAAGAAAAAAGAGAAGGGGAATCAGACATCGCTTCCCCATATGGGAAGAAGAGGACCGCCTCTGAACATTTGGAGGAGGGTGCTTCTAAGCGAGGGAAGATTTCCTTGCCGGGCAGTTCGGGATCGGAAGACGACGTTGACGCGCAGTTCCTCTGTAAGGACAAGCCTTTAGCTGAATCGTAAGTGAACAAAAGGTGTCCTAAACATATCCCGGTCCTTTCCGCTTACAAGGGCAACATCCGAAAATATATGTTTGCAGTCCGGCACATAGTCTTCCTCAACAGTACTCCTCCTCGGGGGATCTTCTTTCGGAGATGATGGAAAGCGAGACACCTCCCCAGACCCTCTCGCCCAATAGGGCGGATGATTTTGAGGTGTCGTCCCAGAGGATTTCTCCTGATCAACAAGTGGTGCGAGGGACAATGAAGACCGCACCCGAAGGTGATACCTCGGGGGCCCAGGGTTTGGGGCATGCAGCCCCTTCGGGGACCAACAATAAAGGCCCCGAACTATCCGGTTTACAGCCGGAGATGACTCTAGAGTCGAGCGAACACATTCCTTCGAAGTGAGTCCGTACTCCCATCACCGGGAATCAGGAGGCACCGGATACCTTGATGGACGTGTTGCAACATGCGTCCAACTCAGAGGAACATCATACCTTGATGGGTACGGTAGCCGAGACGATTCTGTCCGTGAGAAGCGGATTGAATGAAGCCTTCATGGGCCTGCTAAGAGGCTTCGAGGTATGCAATGTAATATCTTCAATTGCACCTTACATGCAAAAATGCACCCATGTATAGATAGTATCCCCCGAGACTCTGGTTGCCGTGCGATAGGAGGCAATCGGATGATAAAAAAGGGATGCCCAGGAAATAATCTAACTAAGTAGAACACAGGCTGTTTCATCCACGGCGACTGCCCGTGCTACAGAGGTTGCCAATCTGAAGCGGAAACTTGATGTGGCGGATGACGACATCACGCTTATTAACAGGTGGCTTGACGAGGCGCAAGGTATATTTTGGGGCAGTTAGTATATGTATGTATAATGATATGAGCACGGAGCTGAGAATTATATATTGAAATATGCATAACTGCAGATGGTCCTACGACGGTTGAGACCCTGCGGGCTGAGCTCGTCCAGGCCAAGGAGCAAGTTAGGATGAGTAATGTGGCTGTCAAGAAGGCAGCTGAGGAGTTAAAGGTCGAACAGGCTGCTCGGCGCCAATGCGAAGAACGAATATCTTCCATAGAGCAAGATCTAAAGGATGCCACTGGCAAATGCCAAGCACTTGAGGAGGAGAACAAGGCCAAAGTAGCCGAAGCTCGAGAGGGCCTTACAAGAGGCGAGAGAGGCACGATCCGAGTCGAGAGCGGCTCGGGAGGAGATCCGGCAAGCCGGGGAGATGGCGGACGGTAAGCCCTTTGTATTATAGACTAAATTCGGCAATCCGAAGTATGCCTTGCTTAATCAAATGTGGAGTTCTCCAGACACATTCTTGGACTTGCCGAAGAGTACCTCCGATGCGGCGTAGTTTTACCAAGCGCAAGATGGGTGTGCAACGGAGAAGCTTTTCTCGTCACAATTCGTCATGCCAAAGCACCCGCTGTTGCTGAACGAACAGATGGCCCAGTGGGCTGAGCTCCACAAGATATCCGGTTCTGCCATGAAGGATGTCGTGGTCCGGCTGTGGACGATTGAGCTAGTTCTGAATAGTTATTTTGGTTTGGTGCAACGACTTGTGGATGTGGTGCCACGTATCGACGCCATGAAGCGATCAACATGCATTGAAGGTGCACGAATGGCCTTTGCCCGTGTTAAGACGTATTGGGCGAAGATGAAGGCCACCGATTTGCAGCGAAGAGTCCACCCGGGGGCAAGGACAAACACACGCCGGAGTAGTATTTTGAAGATGTCCTAGAGGGTGCCCGCTTAATAGAGAGTCAGTGCTCGAAGGATATGATTTTCGAGTGAATGTACCGAGATTGTAAAAACCAATATTATGATATATTAAGGCTACGTTTTTTATATTTTTTCCTAAAAGTTTTGGTTCCTCCTGTGCGGCCGTTCTTGTATAATTTGAAAGTTTTCCAGTCATCGGCTTCGGCCCCCACGCATAAAATATGGGGGTGTTTGGAAAAGCACTTGATCACTCTTGACCCAATGTCTTGGTCCGTGAAGGAGGTGTCAAGGCCGCGAACTAGGCAATCAGACTATAGGGCTTTAACACTTTCACTTAGCCATATGAGTTTGACAGTGGGTCTACGATATAGCCCCTGGTATGTACACAGTTATCCCAATACGGTGCGCTACATAAGTGACCTTAAAAACGGTCCTTCGTGTAATACGGAAGGAATCGCGGAAGATTCTTATAAGTCATCGAGTGGTTGACCAGCTCTCGCCGCATCATGACAGTCAGTTTTCAGCTTTTTCTACTGAGGTGCTTGACCAGATGAACCGGAAACACAATCGTAGTAGTTCTCCCATTACTACCCTAGTCGATAGAGCGGAACGTAAGGTAGTAAGCACAGGAGCCGGGCAACCCAACTATTGACCAAAGACATGATTCGGAGCTGATGCATATAAGACCAAACTCATGATGCCGAAGTGTGCTATAAAGCTGTTCAGACTTGTCGGCGAGTCACTTGTTCCCATATCGAGCGCCTGGAAATTTGTCCCGAGGTGCGTGTGTGAAACAACCGAAGAAGCAAGATTCGGTTCTGTAGAAAAAGCGAATACTGAATATAGATTATGTTCACTTGGACCTGATTGATACGTCAATCGCCATCTTACTGATGATAACGCCACAACCCAGGCTATTTGACATGCCGGGGTCGAAGGTTGAGGAAACAGGGCACTTTACAGGCTCGAAATAGAGAGTGCAGTCTACAAAGAATTATTTGGACCTCCTGTCGCACGTCTGCGCCGCCTTGCCTCGGTGAAAGGACTCCTTTGCAGGAATAGCCTTTGAGTAAGTGTATGAAGCCGAACTCCGAAAGAGTCCGAGAGATGACCAGCCTTTGACCCAGCTGTGGCAAAAGATAAAAAATGGTTTAGAAAAGAAAAAGAGGCTATGGGAGTGCTTGTAGGCCTGCCCGTATTGTGCCTCTGCTGATGACCAGGGCATTTTAAGTACATAATTATGTATGCGCGGTATAGACTTCGCAGGCATATGAGGCGAACGATGAAGGCCCTACTGCTAATCCAGCCCTGAGATTGATCGGTCCTGTTTAATAGAGATCGGCGGCTTAATGGCCGATAAGATATGCAGCTTGACGAGGCCGCTTTGTACTTTGGATGTATTAGCCGTAGTGTAACCCTTTGTATGGAGGGAGCATTCCGTATTTCCATTTATTGTTATGACGCCGCGTGGACCGGGCATCTTAAGTTTTCCATGGGCGTAGTGTGGGACCGCATTAAAATGAGCAAAAGCAGTACGCCCTAGAAGTGCATGGTAGCCAATGCAGAACGGGGCAATATCAAAGGTCAAGCCTTCGCTTCAAAAGTTGTTCGGCGAACCGAAAACTACTTCCAACGTGATGGAGCCCGTGCAGTGAGCTTCTATGCCAGGTACTGCTCCCTTGAGGGTAGTTGTGGTGGGCTTGATTCTTGAAGGATCAATGCCCATTTTGCGGACAGTGTCTTGGCAGAGTAGATTAAGGCAGCTGCCGCCGTCCATAAGGACTTTCGTGAGATGTGACCCATTGATGATTGGGTCGAGGACCAGGGCTGCGTGACGAATGCTGACTGGGTAATCCTTGCAATGAAAAGTGATTAGGCAGGCCGCCTATTGGTTAAATTTTGGGGGACCGAATCTATGGCGTAGGTGTCCCGTGGTGCGCACTTGCGCTCCCCTGTAGGGGTGTGTGTCACGTATACGATGTTTACCATTTTTACTTGGGGGGGGGGGAATTGCTTCTGACCCCCAGTGTTTGGTGGGCGAGTCTCTTCGTCAGCGCTGTCATTGGGTGGCCCCTTCCCGTTGTGTTTGGCATTAAGGTTGTCGGCTTGTTTGAAGACCCAACAACTTCTATTGGTATGATTAGCGGGTTTTATCGAGGGTGCCATGAATCTGGCAGGGCCGATCCAGTATCTTGTCTAAATTGGATGGTCCGTCTCTGTTTGCCTGGAATGGCTTTTTCCCTTGACCGGGTTTGGAGCGGCTGAATCCGGTGTTGACCGCCATGTCATGCGTTCCTTCATTATTATGTCGACGCTTGTGTTTATTGCGTCGTGACTTGCCATTGCCGTCTCGAACTTCGGAAGTGCCCGGGTCACTGGTGTTGTTGCTTCTACGAGCAAGCCAGCTGTCCTCTCCTGCGCAAAAGCGGGTCATCAGAGCGGTAAGGGCTACCATGGATTTTGGTTTTTCTTGTCCGAGGTGGCGGGTGAGCCATTCGTCTCGGACACTATGTTTAAAGGCCGCGAGGGCTTTAGCATCTGGACAATCGACAATTTGGTTCTTTTTAATTATGAACCTAGTCTAGAGCTTCCTAGCTGACTCCCCTGGCTGCTGGATAATGTGACTTAGGTCATCGACATCCGTAGGCCGGACATATGTACCTTGGAAGTTATCGCAGAAGGCGTCCTCCAAGTCTTCCCAGCTGCCAATGGAATTCTCGGGCAGACTATTCAACCAGTGCCGAGCTGGTCCCTTGAGTTTTAGTGGGAGGTATTTGATGGCATGAAGATCGTCGCCGCGGGTCATATGAATACGGAGAATAAAGTCTTCAATCCACACCGCGGGATCTATGGTTCCATCATACGATTCGATATTCACGGGTTTGAAACCTTATGGGAATTCATGTTCCATTACTTCATTAGTGAAGCAGAGGGGGTGTGCGGCGCCTCTATATCGGGCCAAGTCGTGACGTAGTTCAGATGGAGTCCGTCTGTGGCTTTCGGCGCGGACGTAATTGTGATGTTTTCTTTTTGCCTTTATGGTGAGGTAGTGCTAGCTGGTGTTCGGCTTGAGTTGCCGCTTTGTCTCGGCCATGTTGTGGTCGATCGGCCGCATTACGTGCTGACGGTACAGGCTTCAGCACCTCGTCGTCCAATTGAGGTAGCAATTTGCGCTTCAGATAACTTTTGGATGGGTGCTCGAGGCCGTATTCCTCGACTGCCAGGACATGAGTCCATCCATCGTTGAGTAGATCTTTGTCAGCTTTAAGCTGCTGCTGCTGCTTCTTTTTCAGGCTCCTTGAAGTGGCTATTAGCCGGCGCTTGAAGCGCTCCTGCTCGAGAGGTTCCTCAGGCACGATAAAATCCTCGTTGCCGAGGCTCTCCTCATCCTCGGAGAGCGGAAGATAATTACTATCCTCCGAGTCTTTTTTTATGGCCTGTTTATCGGGGCTAACTTTCTCATCCTCCCGTTCGTCCTATTCTGAAGTTGGCTTAATGAGGTCTTCATTCTCTTTGGCATCGTTCGGAGTATTGTTTTCTCCTATGCCGGTATTGCTGTCTTTTCCACGACATGACTTGGAGGGGCGCTGCTGACGTCGGCGCTTTGATTGTATCTCAAGAGGTTTATCCTCAATTGGGTCTTCCTTGTCGTCGCTGCAATTCTCTTTGGGTGTATCCACCATGTATACGTTATATGAAGGGGTGGTGGTCCAGCGCCCGGTAACTGGCGGGTTTTGGGCCTGCTCCTCTTCGGCATCGTCCTCCATATTGTCGATGTCTTTGGAGCCGTAATCAGGCATGTCGGTTAGGTCTTCGACAGTGGCTATTAAGTGGGAGGTGGGTGGGAAGCGTAATTCCCCGTCATCTGCCCCCAGTTCAAACCGGATATAATTTGGCTGTTAGTTCCCTGCTAAGGAGGGTTTTTTAATGAGTTTAGCACATCCCCTAAAGGTGAGTGTCAAAAGATGTCCACGACGCTGAATTCGATGATCGGCGCCTGATCCGGCTCAGCGGACGCAGGTGCGCATAGTTCGGTGCCAGTGGCCGGAGACGAGTCCGGGGTTCCGGCGACGCGTATCCCGCACGAAATTGGGTCTGTGTGCGGCTCCAATGCCGCTAGTTCTGCGGCCTCCGTGGCGGGGTTGATCTTCCCGTCTTCGGATGGCATAGTCTGCTATGGATCTAGGGCCGGAGCACTTACAAGTGCTATCTCCTAAGCATTGTTTGATGACATATTTAGGTCATGCTCATCGCGGTGGCAGGGAGCGGCTGCCGTGGGCTCGAATCCATCTAAGATTAAGTCTCCGCGGATATCAGCAACGTAGTTCAAGCTTCCAAACCTGGCCTGATGGCTAGGGGCGTAGTTGTCGATCTACTCTAGATGTCCAAGCGAGTTGGCTTGTTGTGCGAAGCCGCCGAACACGAAGATCTGGCCGGGGAGAAAGACCTCCCTCAGGGCCGCCTTGTTGTAGATGATTGACGGAGCCATCGAACCTCTTGAAGATGACGCAGTGGAACTCTCAATGAAAGCACCAATGTCGGTGTCAAAACCGGCGGATCTCAGGTAGGGGGTCCCGAATTGTGCGTCTGAGGTTGATGGTAACAGGAGACAAGCGACACGAAGTTTTACCCAGGTTCAGGCCCTCTCGATGGAGGTAATACCCTACGTCCTGCTTGATTAATATTGATGAGTATGGGGGTTACAAGAGTTGATCTACCATGAGATCGTAATGGCTAAAACCTAGAAGTCTAGCCTATGATTATGATTGCCTCTATGGATTAAACCCTCCGGTTTATATAGACACCGGAGGGGACTAGGGTTGTACAAAGTCGGTTACAGAGAAAGGAATCTTGATATCCAAATGCCAAGCTTGCCATCTACACCAAGGAGAGTCCCATCCGGACACGGGTGAGAGAATCTTTAGTCTTGTATCTTCATGGCCCAACAGTCCGGCCCATGTCCAATAGGTCAGACGCCCGAGGACTCCCTCAACCACATGCTATCAATTCGGATATGTCGCAAGTTATTGATGATGCTACTTCTGCTATGGATAATGCTTATAATGATGCTAGTACTTTGCTTGATAATGATGATGTGCCACTTGGTGAATTTCGTGATAAACAAATTGCTAGAGTAATACAACATGATGTTGTTGAATCTGATGATGAGCTTGAAACTGAATCTCCTAAAACACCTGCTAGAACTAGCCTTCCCAGATATGAATTGCCTAAGGTACCGGAAGGTTATGTTATGAATGTTGAGACAACTAGAGATATTCTTGCTTGTAGGGATAGAGATGATCTAGAGAAATTATTATGCAAGTATAAAGAAAAATCTCTGAATGCTAGAATGAAATGTGATCCTAAGTTTGCTACTTCACTACTCTTTAATGATGATAAGGATTATGAATTCTTTGACAACCCAGAGTTAATTACTTTGGTTGAATCTGATCCTTTCCATGGTTATGAAACTGAAACTATTGTGGCACATCTTACTAAATTTAATGACATAGCCACCCTTTTTACTCATGATGAGAAAACTCGCTATTACTTTACTGATGTTGAGAAAATCGTTAACTGGTAGTTGCTCGGTTGGTTGGCGAGTAGGGGATTAATAGGCTAATCGGCAAGTTAATCGGCCATTTAATCAATTAATCGGATGATTTATCAGTTTATCGGCTACTCGGTGACCCTATGAGTAGGGATTAATCGGCAAGTTAACTGGTTAATCGGATGAATTCTTGAACATGGCTTTATTCTCAAATTATTTGCTTTCTCATTAAAGGGTGATGCTAAAGCTTGGTACAATACTCTTGCTCCTGGGTGTGTGCGTAGTCCCCAGGATATGATTTATTACTTCTCTGAAAAATATTTTCCTACTCATAAGAAACAAGCTGCCTTACAGGAAATATTTAACTTTGTGCCAACTAAAGAAGAGAGTCTCCCACAAGCTTAGGGGAGGCTTTGTCAATACTTGATGCTTTGCCTGATCATCCTCTTAAGAAAAATGAAATACTCGATATCTTCTATAATGGACTAACCGATGCTTCTAGTGACTTCCTAGATAGTTGTGCTGGTTGTGTTTTCAAGGAACAAACTGTTGGACAAGCTGAGGAATTACTGAATAACATATTGAAAAATTATGATGATTGGAATCTTCCTGAACCATCTCCTAAACCCACTCTGAAGAATAGGATTATATTATATTTCAGTCCTGAAGATATGCAAGAGGAAAAGAAATCTATGAAGGAAAAAGGTTTTAAAGCTGAGGATGTTAATAATTTACCTCCTATTGAAGAAATACATGGGCTTAACACACCACCACTGCCTAAGGTGGTAGAGGTAAATTCTCTTATGACGTTCAATGATAATGACACTCCTCACAATATGCATCCTAGCCAATGCCTTTATCAGTTTGAAAACTACATTAGAAAACAAGATCACTTCATTGCAAATTTTATGAAACAGTTGAAATACAATTCTGATATGATTGCTCGCTTGAGTGACTTGTTATTTAGAATATCAAATGATATTAGAGGTGTTGGAAAACATGCTTCTATGGTTCAAACTGAATTAGAACAAGTTTCTAAATCTCAAAGAGAGTTGCTTGATGAAATGAATAATTATATACATGACTTTGCTGTTAGAGTTGCAACTAGAGGAGGTAAAATGACTCAGGAACCACTCTATCCTGAGGGACACCCAAAAATAATTGAACAAGACTCACAAAGAGCTAAAACTAGTGCGCCTAGTTCTTCTAAAAAGAAAAAGGAAATTAAAAATGATAGGACTTCACCTGCTCCTAGTGAACCTGAAATAGAGAAACCTCTTGATAATGATAATGAAACTTCTATCTCTGATGCTGATACTCTGTCTGGTAATGGACATTCACCTAGTGATAATGAAAAATATAATGCTGATGTTCATGAAAATACTCAACCAAATAATAAAGAACCAGACAATGATGTTGGGATAGAACCACATGTTGATCTTGATAACCCAAAACCTAAGAATAAAAGGTATGATAAGAGAGACCTCATTGCTAGAAAACACGGTAAAGAAAGAGAACCATGGGTTCAAAAACCTATGCCTTTTCCACCTAAGTCAAGTAAAAAGAGTGATGATGAAGAATTTGAATGCTTTGCTGAAATGCTGAGGCCATCTTCTTGCATACTCACTTGACTGATATCTTGAAAATGCCTCCTTATGCAAGGTATATGAAATACATCATCACTAATAAAAGAAAAATACCGGAAGCTGAAATCTCCACTATGCTTGCTAATTATACTTTTAAATATGGGGTACCTAAAAAACTTGGAGATCTAGGAATACCAACTATATCTTGCTCCATCAAAAAGAATTATGTTAAAACTGCTTTGTGTGATTTAGGAGCTGGTGTTAGTGTTATGTCTTTCTCTTTATACAAAAGACTTGATTTGAATAAACTCACACCTACTGAAATATCTTTGCAAATGGCTAAAAAATCAACTGTTATACTTATCAGTATCTATGAGGATGTGCTCGTTGTTGTGGCTAATGTTACTATTTTGACTGACTTTGTTATACTTGAGATGCCCGAGGACGACAACATGTCGATTATCCTTGGTAGGCCCTTCTTGAATACTACAGGGGCTGTTATTGATTACAATAAAAGCAAGGTCACTTTTCATATCAATGGTAATGAGCATATAGTACACTTTTCGAAGAAACAATTCCAAGTGAATGGTATTAATGTTATTGAAAAATCTCTGACAATCACTATTGGAAGTTTTCAAATACCTCTACCTACTGTCAAAAAGATATATGAAATGGTTATTGTTGGGGACATTCATATCCCCAATGAGGTAACTTAGTGATTTATGAAAGTTCTTCGGTTTCATGCTAATCGAAAGTGGTTGTTAATAAGACTTGATTAACCTTATTAATAGATCATTTTTGAAAGGTATGAAGTTGATGAATTTAGTAAGCACTACCTTCTGTCCCTACCTTTTGTTTTCTGTTTTTATTAGTTAAACTAGCAAAAGAGCCCATGCGTTGCAACGGGGGAAAAACACAACACACACTCTTAACCAAACAACCATCACTCAAGACCACAATAGGTCCATCTCCTTTATTTTAGCGACGCATCATATTTGTGTTGCCGCTTATCCTTCTTCTCACCCTCGCTGACGATGGCCTTAGTGTTCACACAAACCAAAATGTGTTTGAATGTGGTTAATCCTAAGACGTCTCTCTCTCTCCTCCCTCTCCCTCTCCCTCTCACTCTCTCACACACTCTCTCTCTCTCTCTCTTCCTCTCTCTCTCTTTCTCTCACACTCGCGATGAGAAATCTGTTGTTTTCCCCTGCGATGTATTCAGAGGTATGCATGTGTAGTTCTCGATGTTTTCTTTTCCCTACATGACTATAGTGGGTGTTTATTTGCAACCCGGATTGCCGCGTGTACGAACGAAAAATGGATCGTGCGCTATAGTTATAGGTTTGCTTCCAAAACAATATCTAAAAAATATTTAACAGGTAAAATTAACATCATATTCAGATTTCACATATTTTTTAATCAAATTTCATATATAACATGTTAAAATCAAAGTTACGGTTTACCAGATACGTATAATTTAGAAAACTATTTGTTTGACATAATATCTTCCAAAATAATATTTATAAATACTTAACAGGTTAAAATAATCATATATTCTTATTCTACATATTTTTCTAATGAAATTTCATATACAGCATGTTTAAATTGGAGTTACGGTTTAAAAGATATCGATGGTTTATAAAATTATTTGTTTGACTTAAATATGATCCGCGGATGGAATACCTAAAAAGTCAGGGGGGTTTTCCAAAGTTCGGTGTGACTTAAATCTGTACTGCGGTATGATTTCATGAAAACGCAGGGGCTTTTTTGCAAAACGGTGCGACGGACGGGCCGGAACCCAACGTGCTTTATTATTAGGTAGAGATAAAATAAAATGCCATGTTTTTGTCCATTTTCTGAATTTTCTCGTGCAATAAAAAATGACCCAAAAATAGAAGTTCTCAGAATGCCCTGAAAATTTAATATGATTTTTTCTGAATATTTCTGAATTTCTGGTGCAAATAATATCAGAGGGAGGTGCACCAGGTGGGCACAACCCACATGGGCGTGCCAGGACCCCCCCACACGCCCTGGTGGGTTGTGGTCCCCACGTGCCCCCCTCACTTATCTCTTCATACCACATCATCACTTACCTCGAGAAAAAAAATATCCATTGCTCTCTCTCCCGTGTTCTTGCTCTCAAACCCGCGGATTTCGATCTCTTTGCTTGAAGCTCCGTTTCTGAAACTGTTTCAGGGGATTGTTGCTTGGTATGTGACTCCACCGTTTGTCCAATTAATATTTGTTTTAGTGGTTTATATTTTCAATAATTAGCTACTCTTGGTGCTGTTGTAGATGAGCTTGCATGTTGAATTCTTAGTGTTCTAAGTAGTTTGAATGCTTGCTATGGCCTTTATGTATCCCTATGAGTGGTTGGTATCATTTTTGTGAAGTTTTGTTGAGAAAATTTTGTGGGCTAATAAATTTCAGAATTTTTGTTCATAGGAAAATCATGAATATGTTTAGGAAGTTTGCTTCTAAAAAGAACTCCAAGGGTGTTATTGGGGAATCATCTGATAGTGATCTCCATCCTCGGAGGTTGGCGGTGGTGCAGCCGTGCGAATGGCCGCATACCCAGTTCATGGAAGAGGCTGGAATCCTTCAGGAGTTCACACAAAATGCTGGTAATGCCGGCCTCACCGACTTCATCGCAGATGAGTGTGAACAGCATCAAATGCTCACAAACATCTTTGTTCAAAGCTTTACTTTCCTTCCTAGGTATAATCTTCCTGAAGTGAGTTTTGATTTATATGCTGACAACCATCAGATACCACTTACTGAATTTTGTAACATATGCATGATCCCTTTTGATGGGAGCTTAGCCGAGCCTAGGCCGGCTGAGTTTGAGGCCTTTTATCGCACCTTAATAGTGGGAGATGAGAGAGGGGTGTCAGCTATCGCTGCCGTTGGCTTGCATTTTCCTGCTGTTCATTACTTTGCTCTTTTCATTGCAAAATGCTTGCTTGCTAGAGAGAAGGTGGGTGCACTCAGTTCATCAGACCTTGCTGTTTTACATCGTGCACTCAAGGGCGACA
This sequence comes from Triticum dicoccoides, assembly GCF_002162155.2. NCBI lineage: Eukaryota > Viridiplantae > Streptophyta > Magnoliopsida > Poales > Poaceae > Triticum > Triticum dicoccoides. The sequence goes on along the minus strand of NC_041390.1, from coordinate 477,775,847 downwards.
ACACTTATAGCTTGGGAGCTATTGTGGCTCGTCACCTCCACATTAATAAGTCCAAAGGTAAAATACATGGTGGGATTTTTTTCTACTCGTATGGTGGCTCACTTTAATGTTGAGATACACCATCATGATTACCCTCTAACCAAGGTTTACTTAGACTACACACCCATGGAACACCACCATTTCATCGCAAAATATTACCCTGACATCCCTATTCCTTATAACTTGGTTTTCAGCATTAAAACCCGTGATATTATTCCATTGCATGCTCCTGCTTTGTTTGATCTTGTTGCTAGGGGTGGATATAGGATTATGCCTGCAGATATCATCACCTACTAGAACAGCCAGGCTGCAGAGGAGGAGGAGGAGGAGGAGGAGCCTCAACAGTGGGATGAGTGGATGCCCGCTCCTCAGTACCCCTACTACCATCTAGGCTACTGATCGACTACCAAGTTAGGCCAAAATTCTAAGCTTGGGAGAGTACGTGTTTCTCACTGGCAGTACATTCATGTTCACTTATTCTAGTTGTCGGTGTTCACACTTTTTCATTGTATCATCCATGTTTAGATTTATTTTCTTGCTTTCTTCTTGTGTGTTTGAAAAACTTTAGAAAAACCAAAAAAATAGTTGTAGTTAGTTTACTTTCTATGCATACTTAGTTGCGATATTAAAAATAAAACCCAAAAAGATTTCCTTGTTCTTCTTTTCCTTGTTGGGAGAATTCCTGTGTAAATAGTTTTTCTCATTTTTGCCTTTTGCTTTTATTTGCTTGTTCAAGAAAATCAAAAACTCCAAAAATATTTCAGTGTGTTTCTCTGAATTTCTTTTCTTTTTATTTGAGTTGTGCCGAGGAGAAGACTCCGATGAAAATTTTGAGTGGCTCTCATATGAATAACTATTGAAATAATAAATAGCCCATTTTACATTGTCTTCTCCTGTTGAATAAAATGTTTGCAGATTCTAGCTTAGTCCATGACACTCTTGCACTATTATTATTTTCACATCATTCAGTCGTGCAAGTGAAAGTCAATAATGACGATATTCAATGAACTGGCCATGGCAGAGAGAAACTGGTATGAACTCAGCTTGTTCTGTTTGTGTAAATATGTATCCATGATTCAACCCATTATGGTTAAACATGCTTGCAATGACAATTAGAGATTATAGTTTCTCATGCCATGCATAAGTAGCTGGTAGTGGATAACGATTTATCTTGGATATCAACATTGCGTTAAAATGATTGTGATGTAGTATGATGATATGGTATCCTCCTTTGAATGTTCGAGTGGCTTGACTTGGCACGTGTTCATTCATGTAGTTGAATCAAAACCAACATAGCCTCTATTATATTTATGTTCATGGTGTTCATATCCTACTCATGCTAGTGTCCAATGTCACTTATGCATAATGCATGTTCATGATCATTGTTGCTCTCTAGCTAGCCGCTTCTCAATCTAATTGCTAGCCTTCGTCTGTACTAAGTGGGAATTCTGCTTGTACATCAAAAACCTTGAACCCAAAGTTATTCCAGATGAGTCCACCATACCTACCTATATGCGGTATTACCCTGCCGTCCTAAGTAAATTTGCATGTGCCACCTCTAAAAACTTCTAAATAAATAATCTTTTTGTGTGCCTGGATCATTCATGGAACAACAGGAGGTGGTCGGTATCTTCCATGCTAAGTGGGTTATTCTCAGGTCGAGTGTTTATTCACTTGCCATCGCACGAGAAAAGGGCGGTAATAGGGATGCCCAGTCCCAAACTGCAAACAGAAAAAGAGTTAATCTCTCAAATAAAAAAGACACCCAATGGAGTCAAAACCTTTACTTTTATCGCTTGGGAACCGCCACTAGCATGCTTAGCATGGAAGATATTGATAACTGATAGTCGTGAAGTAAATGAGAAGGGTGCATGTCACAAAATTTCATTTACCTCTGTTTTAAAAACTTCAGCTCTGGCACCTCTGCAAATCACTGCTTCCCTCTGCGAAGGGACTATCTATTTACTTTTATATTGTGTCATCACCTTCTAAAACAAGCGCCAGAACATGAAAGCACTGTTGTCATGACTTATACATTTTGTATAGCTAATGTTGGGTGCATCATGACTGGATCTTTTCTACCATGGATTACAATGTTTAGTCGCTGCTTGAACTTTGGATGTGCTCTGCATTTGTGTTTTGTGGTCTCAGAAAGGGCTAGCAAGATACCACTATTGTCATATTATATCATGGTTGTTTTGACAACGTGTTGCCGTTTGAGATATGTTATTATTGCTCGCTAGCTGATTATGTTATTGACATGAATTAATATAATCTTTAAGAGTTATTGCCGGCATGGTTAGTTATAATGCTGGCTGAAAACCTGGGTGCTGTTTAAGCTTATTTATGTAAACAAGAGCGAAAGAGTTTGTAAAAGTTTTTCTTTTTTCACTTTCAGTTTATCAACTGAATTGCTTGAGGACAAGCAAAGGTTTAAGCTTGGGGGAGTTGATACGTCTCCAACGTATCTACTTTTCCTAACGCTTTTCCTCTTGTTTTGTACTCTAATTTACATGATTTAAATGAAACTAACCCCGGACTGACGTTGTTTTCAATAGAACTACCATGGTGCTGTTTTTGTGCAAAAATAAGAGTTCTCGGAATGGAACGAAACTTTGCGAGGATTTTTTATATCAATAATAAGAATTTCTGGAGCCAAGACCTACCGCAGAGGGGCACCTGGGTGGGCACAACCCACCAGGGCGCGCCCCCTCTCCTGGCGCGCCCAGGTGGGTTGTCCCCACCTGGTGGCCCCGTAGACCCTGAAACCGACACTATAAAATCCTATTTTTCGAGAAAAAAATCAGGGAGAAAGAATTATCGCGATCCACGAGACAAGGCGTTGTCACCTCCCGTTCTTCATCGGGAGGCCATATCTAGAGTCCGCTTGCGGCTCCAGAGAGGGGGATCTTCATTCTTCGTCATCACCAACCCTTCTCCATCGCCAAGTTCATGATGCTCCTCACCAGGAGTGAGTAATTCCTTCATACGCTCGCTGGTCGGTGAGGAGTTGGATGAGATTCATCATGTAATCGAGTTAGTTTTGTTAGGGCTTGATCCCAAGTATCCACTATGTTCTAAGATTGATGTTGCTATGACTTTGCCATGCTTAATGCTTGTCACTTTGGGCCCGGGTGCCATGATTTCAGATCTGAACCGTTTATGTTATCATCATTATATCCATGTTCTAGATCCGATCTTGCAAGTTATAGTCACCTACTACGTGTTATGATCCGGCAACCCCGGAGTGACAATAGTCGGGACCACTCCTCGTGATGACTGTAGTTTGAGGAGTTCATGTATTCACTATGTGTTAATGCTTTGTTTCGATTCTCTATTAAAAGGAGGCCTTAATATCCCTTAGTTTCCAGTAGGACCCCGCTGCCACGGGAGGGTAGGACAATAGATGTCATGCAAGTTCTTTCCATAAGCACGTATGACTATTTATGGAATACATGCCTACATTATATTGATGAACTAGAGCTAGTGTCGTATCTCCCTAGGTTATAACTGTCTCATGATGAATATTGTCCAACAAGTCACCGATCCAATGCCTACGAATTTATCTTATATTGTTCTTGCTAAGTTACTACTGCTATCATCACTGTTACACTTGTTACAAAACTACTGCTATCACTGTTACCGTTACCATTGCTACTGCTACTATTATCAAAACTATCATATTACTTTGCTACTGATCATGTTGCTGCAGATAATTAATCTCCAGGTGTGGTTGAATTGAAAACTCAGTTGCTAATAACTTCAAATATGCTTTGGCTCCCCTTTTGTCGAATCTATAAATTTGGGTTGGATACTCTACCCTCGAAAACTGTTGCGGCCCTCGACCACTCACCGTTACCGGGAACTCCCCGATATTTTCCTCGCCCTCACTTCTACCATGGTTTTTTCCATCATGGACGGCCAAAAGAATTTCATGCAGCCGCATCTCCGGCCCACCTAGGACGAAAAACCCATTTTTTCATAGAAGTAGGAGCCCACCACATCTATGATGATACCGGGTTTTGTCACAATTATCGTCATAGAAGTGTCATTAACATGACACAATTTTTTTCGGCCCAAAATGTCACGGATGAGTCTTTTTTTTTGTAGTGAGAGGTTGCCACCGAGAGTTTAATCTATGAGAATAGATGGATTAGAGAGCCCCCTAGCCTCCCCCTTATATACAAAGTGGGATATGGGGTTTTACAAAGAGGAAGATACGATCTAGCCCGCCACTAGCTTAGACTTGGGGCCAAAGATGGTCTCAGAGACACCTACGGGTCGCCTGGGGCCCCCTCTTGTCTTCGCCTTCTTGGTGAGCCTTGTAGGCCCTTTGTCAGGTTAGTCGTCGGACTCCCTTAAAAGAGGCCACCCACGATGCATGGCACCATCAGTGGCCTCAGACCCTCTCCAAATGGTAGACCTCCATTTTCATCCCTCGTTCCGGGCGTCGGGCAAACCAAGTCCGAGAGGCGACCACAAGAAAAGCATAAGTGGTGTATATTTTCATATTGTACTCCCTCCGTCCTTTTTACTCCATGTATTAGATTTGTCCCAAGTCAAACTTTGCAAAGGTTGACCAAATGTATACTAAAAAAATACCAACTACATATACTATGAAACTACATTTCATAATGAATCTAACAATATTAATTTGGCATTGTGAATGTTGGTGCTTTTTATATAAGTTTGGTCAAAGTAGAGATGCTTGGACTTCAGACAAAACTTATATGCAGACTAAAAATGACCAAGGGAGTATGTCATAAGGATATGTAGTCCTTCTCCTGGCAGAATCAATGAGTATCCATCATCTCAATGGTTTGGACACATGAAGATTAATGCTGGCTAGCTTTCAAAAAACATTTGCTACTTGTGAGTTGTGTTGGGATTTCCCCAAAAGAGGAAGGGTGAAGCAATATAGTAGTTGATAAGTATTTCCCTCAGTGAGAACCAAGGTTACCGAACTAATAGGAGAACCACACAAATCCTAGTGAACAACACCTCCACACACAAGAGCAAATACTTGCACTCAACATGGGCAAGAGGGTCGTCAATCCCCTTGAACTCGTTACTTGTAAGGATTAAATCTAGTAGTGGTAGATAGATAAAAATAAAAGTAATAAATTGCAGCAAGGTATTTTTGGTTTTAGTAATATGATTAAAGTTGACCCTGGGGCCATAGTTTTCACTAGAGGCTTCTCTCTCGAAACAATAGCATACAGTGGGTAGACAAATTACTGTTGGGAAATTGATAGAAAGCGCATAGTTATGACTTTATTCATGGCAATGATCATGTATATAGGCATCATGTCTGTGATAAGTAGACCGACTCCTGCCTGCATCTACTACTATTACTCCACCAATTAACTCCTTCTTGCATCTATGGTATTAAGTTCATGACAAACAAAGTAACATTTTAAGCAAGATGACATGATGTAGATAGAATAAAACCAAGCAATATGATTAAACCCCGTCGTTATACCATTAATGGAAACAATAAAAATAATTACCTCGCTACCCCTATTGTCACTGGGTGAGGACACCGCAAGATTGAACCCATTACAAAGCACCTCTCCCACTAACGATAAATCAATCTAGTTGGCCAAACCAAATAGATAGATCGGATAGAAATACAAAGCTATAACAATCATGCATAATAAAGTTCAGAAAAGACACAATTAATTTCAATGAATAATCTGATCATAAACCCACAATTCATCAAATCCCAACAAACACACCACAAAAGAACATTACATTGTATAGAACTCTATCGAGATCATGGAGAACATTGTATTGAAGATCAAAGAGAGAGAAGAAGCCATCTAGCTACTAGCTATGGACTTGTCGGTCTATCGTGAACTACTTACACATCATCGCAAGGGCAACAAGGTTGATGTCGAAGCCCTCTATGATTGATACCCCCTTCGGCAGAGTACCGGAAAAGGCCTCCAGATGGGATCACGGAAGAACAGAAGCTTGCGGCGGCAGAAAAATTGTTTCAGGTGGCTCTCTGGGGGTGATAACCCACAAGTATAGGGGATCGCAACCATTTTCGAGGGTGGAGTATTTAACCCAAATTTATAGATTCGACACAAGGGGAGCCAAAGAATATTTGCAAGTATTAGCAGTTGAGTTGTCAATTCAACCACACCTGGAGATTAATTATCTGCAGCAAAGTGATCAGTAGCACAGTAATATGATAGCTTTGATAGTAGTGGTAGCAGCAACAGTAATGGTAACAGTAATAGTAATAGTTTTGTAGCAGTGACGATAGTAACAACAGTAGTAGTAACTTAGAAAGATCAATATGTAGGAAAATCATAGGCATTGGATTGGCAATTTGTTGGATGATATTCATCATATAACAGTCATAACCTAGGGCGATGTGGGACTAGCTCTAGTTCATAAATATAATGTAGGCATGTATTCCGTAAATAGTCTTACGTGCTTATGGAAAGAACTTGCATGACATCTTTTGTCCTACCCTCCCATGGCAGTGGGCTCCTATTGGAAACTAAGGGATATTAAGGCCTCCTTTTAATAGAGAACCAGAACAAAGCATTAGCACACGGTGAATACATGAACTCCTCAAACTACGGTCATCACCAGGAAGTGTCCCGACTGTTGTCACTCCGGGGTTGCCGGATCCTAACACGTAGTAGGTGACTATAACTTGCAACGTCAAATCTAGAACATAGATATAATGGTGCTAACATAAACGGTTCAGATCTGAAATCATGGCACCCGGGCCTAAAGTGACAAGCATTAAGCATGGCAAAGTCATAGCAACATCAATCTCAGAACATAGTGGATACTAGGGATCAAGCCCTAATAAAACCAACTCGATTACATGATGAATCTCATCCAACTCCTCATCGACGAGCGAGCCTACGAAGGAATTATTCACTCCCGGTGGAGAGCATCATGGAATTGGCGATGGAGGAGGATTGGTGATGACGAATACCGAAGATTCCCCTCTCCGGAGCCCAAACGGACTCCAGATCTGGCCTCCCGATGAAGAACAGGAGGTGACGGCGGCCCCGTATCGCGAAACGAGATAATTCTTCCTCCCTAATTTTTTTCTGGAAAAATGTGATTTTATAGCGTCGGTTTCAGGGTCTGTGGGGCCACCAGGTGGGGACAACACACATGGGCGCGCCTGGAGGGGGGTCTCCCTGGTGGGTTGTGCTCACCCAGGGGCCCCACTCCGGTGGTACTTGGCTCTAATATTTTTCTTTATTCAAGTAAAAATTCCTTGCAAAGTTTTGTTCCAATCAGAGAACTTTTATTTCTGCACAAAAACAACACCATGGTAGTTCTGCTGAAAACAGCGTCAGTCCGGGTTAGTTTCATTCAAATCATGCAAATTAGAGTCCAAAACAAGAGGAAAAGCGTTAGGAAAAGTTGATACAACGGAGATGTATCAAGGGGTTTCCCAATATTTAAGAATTTATAGAAGTGAAATTAGGTCCGACGGAGCCACGTGGGGCCCACAAGGTAACAGGGCACACCTACTCCCTGGGCACGCCCTGTTGCCTTGCCGTCTCCTCGCTTCTCCTCTAGTCTCCTCCCAAAGCTTCTAGGGTCCCTTTTGTCCAGAAAAAATCATCAAAAAGTTCCATAGTGTTTGGACTCCGTTTGGTACACATTTCCTGGAACTCCAGAAACAAGCACAAAACAACAACTGGCACTAGGCATTGAGTTAATAGGTTAGTCCCCCAAAATGATATAAAAATCATACAAAAAGTATTCAAGATTGATAATATAATAGCATGAAATAATCAAAAATTATAGATACGGAGATGTATCAGCCTCCACCAAGATAAAAGTGAACAAAAGTAGCTTCCTTGTCAATCTGCTTTGGTATTTGAAGACTCCATGCCTCATCGCAAAGATTAAAGGGAAGATTCAGAACTCTATCCCAAACATGCAGCTGATTAAACTTGAATTCCAATGGGCACATGCACCCGTCGAACTCTAACAAGATCACCACATGTTTACTTATGTGCCATGGGGATCCCTCCCACAAGCAATCACAGTTGTGCTGTGTTGCGAACTCCACAACGTGCATGTTCTTGCCCACTTGACGGAAGATAAGGCCCTTAGGTTATCCCATGCAGGGCGCATGGTGTTGGAGACCGTCTGGATGTGGAATATGTTGCCATGTAGAACATTCGCCACCACCATCCACTTCTTCGGCGCCCCTTTCCCTAGGTGTTCCTTGAGACGAGCCCTATCGGACTTGGGAAAAAAGGCTCCGACTCCTTTCCCATCGCTGCGCCCAAGGGATGTTGCCATCTCCGGTCAGGGATCTCAGATGTGCCTCACCGATCAAGTCTGCGGGTGCCGCCAACCTCTATGAAACCCTAACCGCTTCCCGATAGGGCTTTCACAGTTTTCGAAAAGTTTGATTCGGTTCGGGGTCGATACCAAGGTTTTAAATCGCTTTTTCGCGACATCGTGGCGAGGTTTGAGCTATAGCTATGTGAGCTATCACAAGCTATAGTGGAAGCTATTACAATAGTGTTTTAAAGGGAAAACAAGGGTATAACATTGAAATACATGCCAAATAAGGTCGAAGGAGAACCCAACACACACACACACACATTTATATAACTAATCAACATATGGATAGGTGGTTTATTTTCTCACTTGGTTGTGACATCATCAGTGTTGGTGGGAGTCGCCTTGAAGCATTGACCAACCCATCGAACCTCCAATATAAAACAACCTCCCAAGAAAGATTGGATTCTATGCTATTTGGGTTTCTATTTTTCATGTTAGTTAGTTATATACATTGGTTCTTTTATTAAATTAACATGTATATGAGATAATATATTTAGCTATAACTAATAGCAGAGTATGCCAAATAGTGCGGCTATTTGGCGCTATAGCGGTCGTAGCTAGGGTAGCGCTACAGAGTACAACAGTTTGCTTTTAGTCTCCCAAAATGCTATATAGGACTAGCAATTTAAATCCTTGGTCGATGCACACATCATATAATCATCATCTTGACATTGTCGTGTACACCCTAATATTACATACGTCTCAAATTACTTGTTTGATATGTTTAGATATAAATGTATCTAACACTAAAACCTGTTAGATACATTTGTATTTAGACAAATCCGAGACAAGTAATTCGAAATGGAGGGATTTGTTAGGGCATCTTCAATGCTGACCCACAAATTTGCTTCGGCATCCGTCTGCGGATTGGGGGACCAGTCTGCGGACAAGGATGCGGGAGGTAGCCATCCAATGCTACCCTGTATATGTCTTGTAGGAACGATGTACGTCTAACAGAGTATCGGAGTGGATGGGAGATGAAAATTTTCTTTAAGAAACTTCAAATCTCTGGAACCCAGCAGCGGAACGAAGGTAAACTATGAATGAAGAACGAGAAATGACTATCAAACGAGAATTAAAACAGTCAAGGAGAATCAATCACATGGTCGAGACATAATTCTCAACAGATGGGCGAAGGTAAACAGAGTTAAGAAATAATCAATGATGCTCGATGCCGACAAATGATTTGGTAGACCAGTTCACCCTTCTGCAAATGGACTACATTTGCTTGGAGGGGTTCGTGATTGAATACAAAAGATAAACTCTCTTCGCCCTATTCTCCTCAACAACTGATTCGTCAACCAGAGCCGATCACTCATGGTAGATACTTGAGGCGATCTTCGAACCTTTATAGACTTTGTCTTCGTGAACCAAAACTACTATTGGTCAAGAAAGACTTGACAGCTAACCACATAGAGAGTTTACAGCTCTCAAGAGTAATAGGCAGAGCGTACTAGACTTAGATTCGAGTGATGCTAAACCATTATCTAATTTTTTTGGCTCTGGGGTTTTTCTCTCAGTGGATTTTAAACTCAACTCACTCAGGAGAGAGGGTGCTCTCACAATCTTCTCAGAAATCAAATGGAGCAGCGAACGGTACACATTGGAAGGGGTGGGCTATTTATAGCCGTAGTATTCCTGATGGGAAAAGACCATTTTGGCCATGACCACTTGTCCAATGCCCAACCGACATGTAACCAATGGTCAGATTTTTTAGCACAACGGTAACATTACTAGCGAAGCACGTAATGCTAACTCCTTGGTCCGAATCAAATATCTTGCAGCAAAGAAGAACTTCATCTCTTACTGGAGAGTCTAAATTCAGAGCACAAATAAATTTCTCTCGACTCACATAGGTTTTGGTTTAGCTTCAGAGAACCGTAAATTTTGAACACTATACCCCTCTTAATAGTACGGTGGTCCTATGACTCAAGAAAGAGAAGAAGAACAACAAAACAAAATACTACATCTTTTCTCCATCTTCAAACTTCTCGGTTGCTGTCAGTTTCTTCGGACACACACCGACCTAAATGCTTTGCATCAACAATTTTAGAGGTTCACTTTCGACAGGAAGAACCTTCGGTGATAATCCTCGCTGCCTCGTAGGAGATTATCCTCGGCATTTGTTCCAAACTCCACATGACTTCAGGAACTTGCCACTCTATGTGCACTAGCAAACACATTAGTCCCACACTATTTATGTCAACAATCTCCAAAACACAAGGAGGCAAATTATTTTGTAGCCTTCTAGTGCGTGTACGGTGAAGTTTTCCTTTTCCAACTTCGTGAACACCGTACATGCTCTAGAAGGCTACAAAATAAAACATTGTCAACAAAACTATGCACATCCGGCTAGTGATCAACAAAACTATGCATATCCAGCTAGTGATTAATAAAAATTATGCATATTCGGACAATGATCAACAAAACTATGCATATCCAGTACAAAACTATGCATATATGGCAAATGATCAGCAAAGCTAGACTGTGCATATCTGGACAATGATTAGTAGAACTATGCATATCCGGCTACAAAACTGTGCATATCCGACAAATGATAAGCAAAACTATGCATATCCGGCTACAAAACTGTGCATATCCAACAAATGATCAACACAACTATGCATATCCGACAAGTGATCGGAAAAATATGCATATTCGGCTAGTGATCAACTAAACTATGCATATCTGGCCAATGATCAACAAAACTATGCATATTCCACTACAAAACAATGCATGTCCGGCCAAATGAACTTACTTGCTTGGTGATTCGGGCACCACTAGGCCACCATGCGATGAGATGCGCCAAATGGCCACAATATTTCGACACGGCCTCTTGGATTGTGTACCATCGTTGGTTGAGGGGCTTTGGTTCGGTTGCGGGTGACCGCGTCGGAGTAGGGCGCAAAATGCTTGTGTTCATGGAACCATGTGTGAATGTTGGCTCAAAAAGTTGAGCCCTTTGGTTTCATGCCATGGATCGGATCGATGCTAGTGGCCAACCATTTGTTGCACAATAGCTTGTCCTCCCACATTGTTGAAGATTTCTCATCTACCCTTCTTCTTCGGATCGCTGGCAAAATCATCAGGATCATCGTCTTCGTCGTACTCATCCTCCTCCACCACCTCCTCCTCCACCTGTCCGCCGGCCCAATCCTGTTGTTGTTTGTGCATGTGGGCCTGCTGTGTGTCGGTCTGGGTGTAGCCCTGACGCATGTGGGTGTAGTTGTTGGGGAACGCAGTAATTTCAAAAAAATTCCTATGCACACGCAAGATCATGGTGACGCATAGCAACAAGAGGGGAGAGTATCGTCTACGTACCCTCATAGACCGTAAGCGGAAGCGTTATGACAACATGTTTGATGTAATCGTACGTCTTCATGATCGACCGATCTAGCACCGAAGGTACGACACCTCCGTGATCTACACACGTTCGGCTCGGTGACGTCCCGCGAACTCACGATCCAGTAGACCTTAGAGGGAGAGTTTTGTTAGCATGACGGTGTGATGACGGTGATGATGATGCTACCGGAACAGGGCTTCGCCTAAGCACAACTACAATATGACAGAGGTGGATTATGGTGGAGGGGGGCACCGCACACGGCTAAAAGATCAATGATCAACTTGTGTGTCTATGGGGTGCCCCCTCCCCCATATATAAAGGAGTGGATGAGAGGAGGGGTCGGCCCTCTCTATCGCGCGCCCTAGGGGAGTCCTACTCCCACCGGGAGTAGGATTCCCCCCTTCCATGTAGTAGGAGTAGGAGAGAAGGAAGGGGAGGAGAGGAGAAAGGAAAGGGGGGCGCCCCCTCCCAATTCGGATTGGGCTAGGGGGGCGTGCCTCCCACCTTTTCCTTCCCTCTCCTCTTTTCACCTAAGGCCTAATAAGGCCCATATACTCCCCGGAGGGTTCCAGTAACCTCCCGGTACTCTGGAAAATGCCCGAACTCATCCGGAACCATTCCGATGTCCAAACATAGGCTTCCAATATATTGATCTTTATGTCTCGACCATTTCGAGACTCCTCGTCATGTCTGTGATCAAATCCAGGACTCCAAACTACCTTCAGTACATCAAAACACATAAACTCATAATATCGATCATCATCGAACGTTAACCGTGCGGATCCTACGGGTTTGAGAACTATGTAGACATGACCGAGACTTGTCTCCAGTCAATAACCAATAGCGGAACCTGGATGCTCATATTGCTTCCTACATATTCTACGAAGATCTTTATCGGTCAAACCGCATAACGATATAAGTTGTTCCCTTTGTCATCAGTATGTTACTTGCCCGAGATTCGATCGTCGGTATCTCAATACCTAGTTCAATCTCATTACCGATAAGTCTCTTTACTCGTTCCATAATGCTACACCCCGTAACTAACTCATTAGCTACATTGCTTGGAAGGCTTATAGTGATGTACATTACCGAGAGGGCCCAGAGATACCTCTCCGACAATTGGAGTGACAAATCCTAATCTTGATCCATGCCAACTCAACAAACACCATCAGAGACACCTATAGAGCACCTTTATAGCCACCCAGTTACGTTGTGACATTTGGTAGCACACAAAGTGTTCCTCTGGTACTCGGGAGTTGCATGATCTCATAGTAATAGGAACATGTATAGTTATGGAGAAAGCAATAGCAACAAACTAAACGATCATCGTGCTAAGCTAATGGATGGGTCAAGTCAATCACATCACTCTCTAATGATGTGATCCCGCTAATCAAATGGCAGCTCATGTCTATGGTTAGGAAACATAACCACCATTGATTCAACGAGCTAGTCAAGTAGAGGCAAACTAGTGACACTCTGTTTGTCTATGTATTCACACATGTACTAAGTTTTCAGTTAATACAATTCTAGCATGAATAATAAACATTTATCATGATATAAGGAAATATAAATAACAACTTTATTATTGCCTCTAGGGCATATTTCCTTCAGTCTCCCACTTGCACTAGAGTCAATAATCTAGATTACATTGTAATGATTCTAACACCCATGGAGTCTTGGTGCTGATCATGATTTGCTCGTGAGAGAGGCGTAGTCAACGGGTCTGCAACGTTCAGATCCGTATGTATCTTGCAAATCTCTATGTCTCCTTCCTTGACTTGACCGTGGATGGAATTGAAGCCTCTCTTGATGTGCTTGGTTCTCTTGTGAAATCTGGATTCCTTTGCCAAGGCAATTGCTCCAGTTTTGTCACAAAAGATTTTCATTGGACCCGATGCACTAGGTATGACACCTAGATCGGGTATGAACTCCTTCATCCAGACACCTTCATTTGCTGCTTCCGAAGCAGCTATGTATTCTGCTTCACACGTAGATCCTGCCACGACGCTCTACTTGGAACTGCACCAACTGTTAGCTCCACCATTTAATAAAAACACGTATCCGGTTTCTGACTTTGAGTCATCCAGATCAGTGTCAAAGCTTGCATCGACGTAACCATTTACGACGAGCTCTCTGTCACCTCCATATATGAGAAACATATCCTTAGTACTTTTTAGGTATTTCAGGATGTTCTTGACTGTTGTCCGGTGATCCACTCCTGGATTACTTTGGTACCTCCCTGCTAAACTTATAGCAAGGCACACATCAGGTCTGGTACACAACATTTCATACATGATAGAGCCTATGGCTGAAGCATAGGGAACACCTTTAATTTTCTCTCTATCTTCTGCAGTGGCCAGGCATTGAGTCTGACTCAACTTCACACCTTGTAATACAGGCAAGAACCCTTTCTTTGCCTGATCCATTTTGAACTTCTTCAAAACTTTATCAAGGTATGTGCTTTGTGAAAGTCCAATTAAGAGTCTTGATCTATCTCCAAAGATCTTGATGCCCAATATATAAGTAGCTTCACCGAGGTCTTTCATTGAAAAATTCTTATTCAAGTATCCTTTTATGCTATTCAGAAATTCAGTATTATTTCCGATCAACAATATGTCATCTACATATAATATCAGAAATGCTATGGAGCTCCCACTCACTTTCTTGTAAATACAGGCTTCTCCAAAAGTCTGTATAAAACCATATGCTTTGATCACACTATCGAAGCATATATTACAACTCCGAGAGGCTTGCACCCGTCCATAAATGGATCGCTGAAGCTTGCACGCTTTGTTAGCACCTTTTGGCTCGACAAAACCTTCTGGTTGCATCATATACAACTCTTCTTTAAGATATCCATTAAGGAATGCAGTTTTGACATCCATTAGCAAAATTTCATAATCATAAAATGCGAAAATTGCTAACATGATTCGGACGGACTTAAGCATCGCTACGGGTCAGAAGGTCTCATCGTAGTCAACTCCTTGAACTTGTCGAAAACCTTTTGCAACAAGTCGAGCTTTGTAGACAGTAACATTACCGTCAGCGTCAGTCTTCTTCTTGAAGATCCATTTATTCTCTATGGCTTGCCGATCATCGGGCAAGTCAACCAAAGTCCATACTTTGTTCTCATACATGGATCCCATCTCAGATTTCATGGCTTCAAGCCATTTTGCGGAATCTGGGCTCATCATCACTTCCTCATAGTTCATAGGTTCATTATGGTCAAGTAACATGACTTCCAGAACAGGATTACCGTACCACTCTGGTGCGGATCTTACTTTGGTTGACCGATGAGGTTCGCTAGTAACTTGATTAGAGTTTCATGATTGTCATCATTAGCTTCCTCACTTACTGGTGTAGGAATCACTGGAACTGATTTCAGTGATGAACTACTTTCCAATAAGGGAGAAGGTACAATTACCTCGTCAAGTTCTACTTTCCTCCCACTCACTTCTTTTGAGAGAAACTCCTTCTCTAGAAAGGATTCATTCTTAGCAATGAATATCTTGCCTTTGGATCTGTGATAGAAGGTGTACCCAACAGTCTCCTTTGGGTATCCTATGAAGACGCATTTCTCCGATTTGGGTTCGAGCTTATCAGGTTGAAGCTTTTTCACATAAGCATCGCAGCCCCAAACTTTAAGAAACGACTGTCGGTGTCAAAACCGGCGGATCTCGGGTAGGGGGTCCCGAACTGAGCGTCTAAGGTTGATAGTAACAGGAGACAGGGGACACAATGTTTACCCAGGTTCGGGCCCTCTCTATGGAGGTAATACCCTACTTCCTTCTTGATTGATCTTGATGAATATGATTATTACAACAGTTGATCTACCACGAGATCGTAATGGCTAAACCCTAGAAGTGTAGCTTGTATGACTAAGATTATGATTGTATATCAATCCGGACTAAGCCCTCCGGTTTATATAGACATCGGAGGGGACTAGGGTTGTACAAGTTCGGTTACAGAGAAAGGAATCTTCATATTTGGTCGCCAAGTTTGCCTTCCACGCCAAGGAGGATCCCATCCGGACACGGGAGAGAGAGTCTTCGGTCTTGAATCTTCACAACCCATTAGTCCGGCCCATGTCCAACAAGTCGGATGCCCGAGGACCCCTTAGTCCATGACTCCCTCAGTAGCCCCTGAGACATTGATTGGCTTCCCGAGGAAGGCGATCAGAGGATCAAAAGATATGCCCAGGAAATAATCTGATTAATTGGAACACAAGCTGTGACCTCCCCCATAACTGCCCGGACTACAGAAGTTGCGGATTTGCAACACAAGATTGATGAGGCGGATAATGATATTGCGCTTATCAACATGCAACTTGATGAGGCGCAAGGTATGTTTTTGGGGCACCATACTATGCATGTGTTTACAATATAATCATGATGCGAAGAATTGTGTAATAAGATGTACATCTCTACAGATGGTGCTGCCGTAGTCGAGATCCTTCGAGCTGAGCTAGCCCGGGCCAGGGAGCAGGCCGGGATTAGTAATGCGGCTGCTGAAAAGGCATCTGCCGAGTTAAAGGCCGAACAGGTTGCTTGGCACCAAGATAAGGAGAAAATATCCTCGATGAAGCTTGAACTAAAGGAGGCCGCTATCCGCTGTGGATATCTCGAAAGGGATAATAAAGCCAAAACCGTTGATATTGACAAGGCCTTACAAGAGGCAAGAGAAGCCCGGTCCAAATCTAGAGCGGCCCGGGAGGAGATTCGGCATGCTGGGCAGATCGCGGCTGGTAAGCCCTTTTTACTGCAAACTAAGTTTGGCGATCCGAATTATGCTCCACTTAATCAAGTGTGGAGTTCTCCATATGCTTTATTGGATTTGCTGAAGAGTGCTTCTGATGCGGCGTAGTTTTACCAAACGCAAGAAGGTTATGCAACGGAGAAGCTTTTCTGGTCGCAATTTGGTGCGTCAAAGCGCCCACTATAGCTATATGAACAGATGACCCAATGGGCAGAACTGCACCGGATATCCGGCGCTGCCATGAAAGACGTCGTAGTCCGGCTGTGGCTGGCCGAGCCAATTCCGTATAGTTATTTTGGTTTGGTGCAGCGGCTTGCTGCCACGGTGCCGCGCATCGATGCCGTTAAGCGAGCAACGTGCATTGAAGGTGCACGGATGGCCTTTGCCCGTGTGAAAACATATTGGACGAAGATGGAGGCCATCGATGTTGCAGCGAAGAGTCCACCCAAGGGCAAGGACCATCATGCACCAGAGCATTATTTCGAAGATGCCTTGGAGGCTGCCCGGTTGATAGAGGGTCAGTGCTCGAAAGATATGATATTCGAGTGAGATGTATTGATATTGTGAAAAATAGTATTATGAAATAATAAATTTTATTTTAGAGTTTCTTAAAAGCTCTGAATCCTCCTGTGCGGCCATTTTAATATAATCTGAAAGATTTCCAGTCGTCGGCTTCATCCCCCTCGTAGGAAATACGGGGGTGTTCGAAAAAGCAATTGATAACTCTTAACCCAACATCTTGGTCCAAAAAGGAGGTGTCAATGCGGTGAACTAGGCAATCGGACTATCGGGCGTTAACACTTTCACTTAGCCATAGGAGTTTTATGGTGGATCTATGATATAGATCATGTTATGTATGCAGTTATCCCAATGCGGTGCGTTACATGTATGACCCGAAAAAAGGTCCTTCGTGTAATACGGGGGAATCGCAAAAGACCCCGTTAAGTCGTCGAGCGGTTGACCAACTCTCGCCGCATCATGACAGTCAGTTTTCGGCTTTCTCTACTAAGCTGTTTGACCAGATGAACCAGAAACACAATCGCAGTAGTTCTCCCTTTACTACCCTAGCCGATAGAGCGGAACGTAAGGTAGCAAGCACAGGAGCCGGGCAACCCAACTATTGACCCAAGACATGATTCGGAGCTAATGCATATAAGGCCGAACTCGCGATGCCGAAGTATGCTATGAAGCTGTTCGGACTTTGTTGGCAACTTATTTTGTTCCTATGTCAAGCCCCTGGCAAGGTATGCCGGGGTGGGTGTGCGAAACAACCAAAAGGAGAAAAATTTGGTTCTTTATAGAAAAGTGAATACCGGATACAGAGTATATTCCCTAGAAACCAAGTGACATGCCAATTGTCATTTTATAGATAATAACACCACAACCCTGGCTATTTGACATGCCAGGGGTCGGCTGCTGAGGAAACAGGCACTTTACAGGCTCAAAAAATAGAAAGTGTGGTCTATAAAAAGTTATTTTGGACCTCCTATCGCACGTCTGCGTCGCCTTTCCTCAGTGGAGTGGCTCCTTAACAGGAGTAGCCTTTGGGTGAATTTATGAACCCGGACTTTGATACCGTCCATGAGATGACCAGCCTTTGCGCTACCTGTGGTAAAGGATGATGGAAAAAGAAAGAGTAATTTAGAAAAGGGAAAAAGGAAGTAGCTTATTGGAGTACTTGTAGACCCGTCCGTGTTGTGCTTCCGCCGATGCCCGGGCTATTTGAAGTGCATAGTTATGTATGCATGGTACATATTTCGCAGGTATATGAGGCGGACGGCGGAAGCCGAACTGCTAGTCCTGCTCCAAACTTGGCCGATCCTGTTGAATGGAGACCGGTGGCTTAATGGCAAACAAGGTATGCGGTTTAATGAGACCGCTTTGTACTTTGGCTGAGGGCGCCGTAGTGTGATCCTCAGTCCGGAGGGAGTGTTTCTCCTGCTCCCTTGTAGAGTTGTGTGTCACGTATACCATGTTCATTATTTTCACCTCGGGGGGAAATTGCTTCTGACCCCTGGTATTTGGTTGGTGACCCTCTTGGTCGTCACTATCGCCTGGCGGCCTCCTCCCCTTGTGTTCGGTGTTGAGCTTGCCGACTTGCTTGAAGACCCAACATCTTCTGTTGGTATGATAAGTTGGTTTGTCGGGGAGGCCATGAATCTGGCAGGGCCGGTCCAATATCTTGTCCAAATTGGATGGTCCATCTCTATTTGCCTTGAATGTCTTCGTCCATTGACCGGATTTGGGGCCGCTGAATTTGGCGTTGACCGATGTGTCATGTGTTCTTTCGTTATCATTGTGGTGTTTGTATTTGCTGCGTCCTGGTTTACCATTGCTGTCCCGGACTTCGGAAGTGCCCAGATCACTGGTGTTGTTGCTTCTACGAGTGAGCCAACTGTCTTCTTCCACACAAAAATGGATCATCAGAGCGGTAAGGGCTGGCATGGATTTTGATTTTTCTTGACCGAGGTGGCGAGCGAGCCACTCATCCCGAACGCTATGCTTGAAGGCCGCTAGGGCTTCCGCGTCCGGAGTCGACGATTTGGTTTTTTTAACTAAGAACCTAGTCCAGATCTTCCTGGCTGACTCTCTGGTGCTGGACAATGTGACTTAAGTCATCAACATCTGGTGGCCGGACATATGTACCTTGGAAGTAGTCGAGAAAAGCCTCTTCCAAGTCCTCCCAGCTGCCAATAGAATTTTTAGGCAGATTGTTTAGCCAGTGCCGAGCTGGCCCTTTGAGTTTTAAAGGGAGGTATTTGATGGCATGAAGGTCATCTCCACGAGCCATATGAATGTGGAGAATAAAGTCCTCGATCCACACCGCGGGGTTAGTTGTTTCATCGTATGATTTGATATTTACGGATTTAAACCCTTCCGGGAATTCATGATCCATTACTTCATCAGTGAAGCAAAGAGGGTGTGGGGCGCCTCTATATCGGGCCGCATCGCGACGTAACTCCGATGGAGTCCTTCTGCGGTGTTCGTCCCATGCATGACTAGGCTTGTCACGTCTGAATAGATAGCCATCGACACGTGCCGAGGTACGTCCTCGCGGTCCGTAGATCGATCTGGTATGCCCTGCTCTATTGTTCAGGTCCTGCCGGAGGTCATATGTGTGACCACGAGCTATTTTATCTTTGACTTTATAATGGGGCGGGGCGGGCTGGTGTTCGGCTTGAGTTGCCTCTTTATCCCGACCACGTGGTAGTCAGTCAGCCTCATTGTGTGATGATGGTATGAGCTCCAGCACTTCATCTTCGAACTGAGGTAGCAATTTGCGCTTCGGGTAACTTTTGGCTGGGCGCTTAAGGCCGTATTCTTCGGCTGCCAGGACCTCAGTCCATCTATCATTTAGCAGATCTTGATCAGCTTGAAGTTGCTTCTTCTTCTTTTTCAGGCTTCTTGCAGTGGCTATTAGCTGGCGCTTGAAGCGCTCCTGCTCGAGAGACTCTTCAGGCTCGATGAAATCCTCGGTGCCGAGGCTCACCTCATCCTCGGAGAGTAGAAGATAATTACTATCCATCGAGTCTTCGTTTATGGCCCGTTCGTCGGGGCTAACTTTCCCATCTTCCCGTTCTTCTTGTTCGGAAGTTGCTTCAACGGGGTCTTCATTATCGTCGGCACCGTCAGGAGTATTATCTTCTCCTGTGCCGGTATTGCTATCTTTTGCACGACGTGACTTAGAGCGGCACCGCTGACGTCGGCGCTTAGGCTGTGTCCCAGGAGGTTTGTCCTCGACTGGATCTTCTTTGTCGTTGTCATTGGATTCTTTAGGCATATCCACCATGTATACGTCGTACGAAGAAGTGGCTGTCCAACATCCGGTAAACGGCGGGTTTTGGCCATGCTCCTCTTCTGCATCATCGTCCATACTTCGAAAGTGGCTATAAAGTGGGTGGCGGGTGGGTAGCGAAATTCCCCGTCATCAACTTCTAGTTCGACCGGATATAGTTCGGCTGTGAATCCCCTGCTAAGGATAGATTTTTTAATGAGTTCAGCACATCTCCCAAAGGTGAGTGCCGGAAGATGTCTGCGGCGCTGAATTCAGCGATCGATAATCGATCATGCTCAACATGTGCGGACGAACATAGTTCAGAACTTATAACCGGAAACGAGTCCAAGGTTCCGGTGACACAGGCATTACGGAGGTTAGGTCTGTGTGTGGCTCAAATGCTGTGGAGTCTACGGCTTCTGTGGCAGGGTTGAGTTTCCTGTCCTCGGATGGCGCAACCTGCTCCGGATCTAAGGCCAGAGCGCTTATAGGTGCAATTTCCTGGGAATTGCCTGATGACAGATCTAAGTCATGTTCATCGAGGTGACGGGGAGCGATTGTCGTGGTATCAAATCCGTTGAAGATCAAGTCTCCGCGGATAACCGCGATGTAGTTCAAGCTCTCGAATCTGTCCTAACGACCAGGGGCGTAGCTATCGATCTGCTCCAAATGGCCAAGCGAGTTGGCCCGTAGTGCGAAGCCGCCGAACACGAAGATCTGTCCGGGGAGGAAGACTTCCCCTTGGACAGCATCGTTGTAGATGATTGAAGGAGCCATCAAACCTTCTGAGGACGGCACAACGGAACTCTCAATGAAAGCACCAATGTTGGTGTCAAAACCGGCGGATCTCGGGTAGGGGGTCCCAAACTGTGCGTCTAAGGTCGATGGTAACAGGAGACAGGGGACACAATGTTTACCCAGGTTCGGGCCCTCTCTATGGAGGTAATACCCTACTTCCTGCTTGATTGATCTTGATGAATATGAGTATTACAAGAGTTGATCTACCACGAGATTGTAATGGCTAAACCCTAGAAGTCTACCTTGTATGACTAAGATTATGATTGTATATTGATCCAGACTAAGCCCTCCGGTTTATATAGACACCGGAGGGGACTAGGGATGTACAAGGTCGGTTACAGAGAAAGTAATCTTCATATTTGGTCGCCAAGCTTGCCTTCCACGCCAAGGAGGATCCCATCCAGACACGGGAGAAAGTCTTCGGTGTTGAATCTTCACAGCCCATTAGTCCGGCCCTTGTCCAACAGGTCGGACGCCCGAGGACCCTTAGTCCATGACTCCCTCAACGACAACTTGGGTTTCTTGCCAAACCATAGTTCATAAGGTGTCGTCTCAACGGATTTAGATGGTTCCCTATTTAACATGAATGCAGTAGTCTCTAAAGCGTAATGCCAAAACGATAGCGGTAAATCAGTGAGAGACATCATAGATCGCACCATATCTAGTAAAGTACGATTACGATGTTCGGACACACCATTACACTGTGGTGTTCCAGGTGGCGTGAGTTGCGAAACTATTCCACATTGTTTCAGATGAAGTCCAAACTCACAACTCAAATATTCGCCTCCACGATCAGATTGTAGAAACTTGATTTTCTTGTTACAATGATTTTCCACTTCACTCAGAAATTCTTTCAACTTTTCAAATGTTTCAGACTTATGTTTCATTAAGTAGATATACCCATATCTGCTCAAATCATCTGTGAAGGTGAGAAAATAACGATATCCACCGCGAGCTTCAATGTTCATTGGACCACATACATCAGTATGTATGATCTCCAATAACTCTATTCTCGCTCCATTGTTCCGGAGAACGGAGCTTTAGTCATCTTGCCCATGAGGCATGGTACACATGTACCAAGTGATTCATAATCAAGTGATTCCAGAAGTCCATCAGAATGGAGTTTCTTCATGCGCTTTACACCAATATGACCTAAGCGGCAGTGCCACAAATAAGTTGCACTATCATTATCAACTCTGCATCTTTTGGCCTCAATACTATGAACATGTGTATCACTACTATCAAGATTTAGTAAAAATAGACCACTCATCAAGGGTGCATGACCATAAAAGATATTACCCATATAAATAGAACAACCATTATTCTCTGATTTAAATGAACAACCGTCTCGCATCAAACAAGATCTAGATATAATGTTCATGCTTAACACTGGCACCAAATAACAATTATTTAGGTCTAAAACTAATCCCGAAGGTAGATGTAGAGGTAGCGTGCCAACGGCGATCACATCGACTTTGGAACCATTTCCCACGTGCATCGTCACCTCGTCCTTAGCCAATCTTCGCTTAATCCGTAGCCTCTGTTTCAAGTTGCAAATGTTAGGAACTGAACCAGTATCAAATACCCAGGCACTACTGCGAGCATTAGTAAGGTACACATCAATAACATGTATATCAAATATACCTTTCACTTTGCCATCCTTCTTCTCCGCCAAATACTTGGGGCAGTTCCGCTTCTAGTGACCAGTTCCTTTGCAGTAGAAGCACTCAGTCTCAGGCTTAGGACCAGACTTGGGTTTCTTCACTTGAGCAGCAACTAGCTTGTTGTTCTTCTTGAAGTTCCCCTTCTTCCATTTACCCTTTTTCTTGAAACTGGTGGTCTTGTTGACCATCAACACTTCATGCTCCTTCTTAATTTCTACCTCCGCAGCCTTTAGCATTACGAAGAGCTTGGGAATCGTCTTATCCATCCCTTGCATATTAGCTTGGTGGCAATGATTGAAGAACTCTGTCAATGACACTATCATCAGGAAGATAAACTCCCAGTTGAGTCAAGTGGTTGTGGTACCCAGACATTCTGAGTATATGTTCACTGACAGAACTATTCTCCTCCATCTTGCAGCTGTAGAACTTTTTGGAGACATCATATCTCTCAATTCGTGCATTTGCTTGAAATATTAACTTAAACTCCTGGAACATCTCATATGCTCCATGACGTTCAAAACATCGTTGAAGTCCCGGTTCTAAGTCGTAAAGCATGGCACACTGAACTATCGAGTAGTCATCAGCTCTGCTCTGCCATGTGTTCATAACATCTGTCGGTGCTCCTGCAGCGGGTTTGTCACCTAGCGGTGCTTCTAGGACGTAATTCTTCTGTGCAGCAATGAGGATAATCCTCAAGTTACGGACCCAGTCCGTGTAGTTACTACCATCATCTTTCAACTTAGCTTTCTCTAGGAACACATTAAAATTCAATGGAACAACAGCACGGGCCATCTATCTACAACAACATAGACATGCAAAATACTATCATGTACTAAGTTCATGATAAATTAAAGTTCAATTAATCAAATTACTTAAGAACTCCCACTTAGATAGACATCTCTCTAATCATCTATGTGATCACGTGATCCATATCAACTAAACCATGTCCGGTCATCACGTGAGATGGAGTAGTTTTCAATGGTGAACATCACTATGTTGATCATATCTACTATATGATTCATGCTCAACCTTTCGGTCTCCAGTGTTCCGAGGCCATATCTGCATATGCTAGGCTCGTCAAGTTTAACCCGAGTATTCTGCGTGTGCAAAACTGGCTTGCACCGTTGTATGTGAACGTAGAGCTTATCACACCCGATCATCACGTGGTGTCTCGGCACGACGAACTGTAGCAACGGTGCATACTCAGGGAGAAGACTTATACCTTGAAATTTAGTGAGAGATCATCTTATAATGCTACCGCCGAACTAAGCAAAATAAGATGCATAAAGGATAAACATCACATGCAATCAATATAAGTGATATGATATGGCCATCATCATCTTGTGCCTTTGATCTTCATCTTCAAAGCACCGTCATGATCACCATCGTCACCGGCTTGACACCTTGATCTTCATCGAAGCATCGTTGTCGTCTCGCCAACTATTGCTTCTACGACTATCGCTACCACTTAGTGATAAAGTAAAGCAATTACATGGCGATTGCATTTCATACAATAAAGCGACAACCATATGGCTCCTGCCAGTTGTCGATAACTGTGTTACAAAACATGATCATCTCATACAATAAAATTTAGCATCATGTATTAATCATATCACATCACAACATGCCCTGCAAAAACAAGTTAGACGTCCTCTACTTTGTTGTTGCAAGTTTTACGTGGCTGCTACGGGCTGAGCAAGAACCGTTCTTACCTACGCATCAAAAACCATAACGCGGTATAGTGATTGCCTTTTGATCTTCAGAAAGAACCCTGTTCATTGAATCCGATTCAACTAAAGCTGGAGAAATAGACACCCACTAGCCACCTGTGTGTGAAGCACGTCGGTAGAACCAGTCTCGCGTAAGCGTACACGTAATGTCGTTCTGGGCTGCTTCATCCAACAATGCCGCTGAATCAAGAATCAACTAGTGACGGCAAGCACTATGTATATACCCACGCCCACAACTCCTTTGTGTTCTACTCGTGCATATAACATCTATGCATAAACCTGGCTCGGATGCCACTGTTGGGGAATGCGGTAATTTCAAAATATTTCCTACGCACACGCAAGATCATGGTAATGCATAGCAACGAGAGGGGAGAGTATCGTCTATGTGCCCTCATAGACCGTAAGCGGAAGCGTTATGACAACACTGTTGATGTAGTCGTACGTCTTCACGATCGACCGATCTAGCACCGAAGGTACGGCACCTCCGCGATCTGCACACGTTCGGCTCGGTGATGTCCTGCAAACTCACGATCTAGTAGAGCTTCGAGGGAGTGTTTCATCAGCACGCCGGCGTGATGATGGTGATGATGATGCTACCGGAATAGGGCTATGCCTAAGCACCGCTACGATATGACCGAGGTGGATTATGGTGGAGGGGGGCACCGAACATGGCTAAAATATTAATGATCAACTTGTGTGTCCATGGGGTGCCCCCCTCCGCCGTATATAAAGGAGTGGAGGAGGGGAGGGGCCGGCCCTCTCTATGGCGCGCCCTAGGCGAGTCCTACTCCCACCGGGAGTAGGATTCCCCCCTTCAATGTAGTAGGAGTAGGAGAGAAGGAAGGGGAGGAGAGGAGAAAGGAAAGGGGGCGCCCCCTCCCAATTCAGATTGGGCTAGGGGGCGCGCCTCCCACCTTTTCCTTCCCTCTCCTCTTTTCCACTAAGGCCTAATAAGGCCCATATACTCCCCGGGGGGTTCCGGTAACCTCCCGGTACTCCGGAAAATGCCCGAACTCATCCGGAACCATTCTGATGTGCAAAGATAGGCTTCCAATATATCGATCTTTATGTCTTGAACATTTCTAGACTCCTCGTCATGTCCGTGATCGAATCCAGGACTCCGAACTACCTTCGGTACATCAAAACACATAAACTCGTAATACCGATCGTCACCGAACATTAAGCATGCGGACCCTATGGGTTCGAGAACTATGTAGACATGACCGAGACATGTCTCCGGTCAATAACCAATAGCGGAACCTAGATGCTCATATTGGTTCCCACATATTCTACGAAGATCTTTATCGGTCAAACCGCATAACGACATATGTTGTTCCCTTTGTCATTGCTATGTTACTTGCCCGAGATTCGATCGTCGGTATCTCAATACCTAGTTCAATCTCGTTACCGGCAAGTCTCTTTACTCGTTCCGTAATGCTACATCCTGTAACTAACTCATTAGATACATTGCTTCCAAGGCTTATAGTGATGCACATTACCGAGAGGGCCCAGAGATACCTCTCCGACAATCGGAGTGACAAATCCTAATCTTGATCCATGCCAACTTAACACACACCATTGGAGACACCTGTAGAGCACCTTTATAATCACCCAGTTACGTTGTGACATTTGGTAGCACACAAAGTGTTCCTCCGGTACACGGGAGTTGCATGATCTCATAGCCATAGGAACATGTATAGTTATGGACAAAGCAATAGCAACAAACTAAACGATCATCGTGCTAAGCTAATGGATGGTCAAGTCAATCACATCATTCTATAATCACGTGATCTCGTTAATCAAATGACAACTCATGTCTATGGTTAGGAAACATAACCATCATTGATTCAACGAGCTAGTCAAGTCACTAGTAGAAAAAGGGCCATTTGTCTCGGTTCGTAAGGCCCATCTGTCCCGGTTTAGGAACCGAGACTAAAGGCTCATCACTAAAGCCCTAGGACTTTAGTCCCATTTCTTATACGAACCGGGACAAATGGGCCTCCACGTGGCCGTTGCGGCGAGCCCAGGCATGAGGGCCTTTGGTCCCGGTTGGTGGCACCAACCGGGACCAAAAGGCATTCACGCGTCATCTTTTCAGGGGCTAGGGTTTTTTGTTTTTTTTCCTGAAGGGGGGGGGGGCTTGGGGGTTTTGTATGGTTAATTAAGGTGTTTCATATATTGTGTTAGGTAGCTAATTAATTAATAGAGAGAAGTGTCCTCTCTTATCTCCATGCTTGGTCGACGCTACGTACTATACGTATAGAGAGGCCCTCGACACGCTAGCTAGTAAGCAAATGAAGGAAACCATTAAGTACAGAAGTTTGTCATGCATAGCGAGAGAAGTGATATCCGCCTCTCCTTCTCTGAGAGATTGCGGGAACAACAAGTTTTCGTATATCTATCCAATGCTACTGGCTACATATATACAATATTAAGATCTCTTACAATATAATCTCCCCTAATTATATAAGAACTCAGCTTCAACATGGTATTCTTCGGCTTTATTGATGACGTGGTCAAAAAAGAATCCCGCCAATTCCTCTTGAATTGCTTTCATGCGATCTTCTGGTATGAGTTCATTCCGCATCTGCCACGTCTAATTTGAAGAAGGGGGTTAATACATATATATGAATGAAACTCAACGGAAATGATGGTGTAATAAAATGAAATTGTGAATATTATTGCTTATGCACATCAAATTGTCATTGAGAGTAGCCCCGCTTATTTTTGCAAGTCGCGTTGTAGATGAACTCGCACACGTAGTATCCACAGTAATCATTCCCTTGTTCCTGCCACATGCACTTTACGAGAAATAGAGGTCAATCAAACTGATAATGTAGCATTATAAATGGCATTGATGAAAGTTGCTAGAATCAACGAGAGATGCACGGAAGTAGCTAGCTAGTAGTACTTACTTTCGGGTATGTATATCGAAGCTCCCTCAGCAGTCCCGGAGCTTCTGTGGTGATCTTTTTCCAAACCCTGCAAGACAAAGATAATAATTATTACTTGAGATATCAGGAAATGAACAAGAAGTTGCCGATATGGTGCGATAATGATCAATTGAACTTACTTGTTGAGAATTTTATTCATGTCCGCATAGGTCTCGAGATCTTTTCATCTCCAGTCTAAGACGATTACTAGTCCCTGCTCAAGCTTAATCTCCAGTAGAATATAGTGGAAGCTGCACACGCATGCATAAGTCATCAATTAATTACATTACTATAACCTCGAGTAATAAGGGAAACCGAATACGCACAAGACAGTAACACTCACTTGAAGTTGTAAGGAAAGAGTATTTTATCTTTGTTCTGATTTATTACCAATGATTTGAGCAAGTTGACCTCGGCTTATTTGGCAATTGCACCCACATGAGGAGAATTATCCTACTCATGATCTAGAGCTTGCAGCCGTAGTCTATGCACTTAAGACCTGGCGACATTACCTCCTCGGTAATCGTTGCGAAATATTCACTGATCACCAAAGTCTGAAGTACATTTTCACCCAACCGGATCTGAATCTCAGGCAAAGACGTTGGGTTGAGTTGATCACAGACTTCGACTTAGGAATAACCTACACCCCAGGGAAAGCCAACGTCATGGCTGATGCGCTAAGTCGTAAATCTTATTGTAACAACCTGATGTTACAACAAAGTCAACCGCTTCTCCATGAGGAATTTCGGAAGCTTAACCTTCACATTGTACCTCAAGGTTTTCTTTCCACCTTGGTGGCAAAACCTACCCTTACGGATCAGATTATCAAAGCACAGAAGGTAGATCCGGGAATTTCCCGCATCAAGAGAAACATCCAGAAAGGATTTGCGAATTGCTTCTCCATTAATGATCAAGGGGTCGTATACTTCGGGAATCGACTAGTGGTTCCCAAAGTGCGAAACCTGAGGCGATTGATCCTTAAGGAAGCTCATGAATCTCCTCTCACCATTCATCCCGGTAGTACTAAGATGTATCAGGACCTACGCCAGAGGTTCTGGTGGACTAGGATGAAGAGAGAAATTGCTCAGTATATTGCAAATTGCGACGTCTGTCGTCGTGTAAAAGCAGAGCATCAACGGCCTGCTGGCACCCTTCAACCCTTAGCTATTCCTGAATGGAAATGGGATAAAATTGGTATGGATTTCATTACCGGTTTTCCCAGGACCAGGAGAGGGAATAATGCTATCTTCGTCGTTGTCGATCGTCTTTCCAAAGTAGCCCATTTCTTACCTGTTCGTGAGAGTATAACCGCTAGTCAGCTGGCAGACTTATACATCTCCCGTATAGTGTCTCTCCATGGTGTACCTTTGGAAATTAACTCGGATCGAGGAAGCCTTTTCACCTCTCGATTTTGGGAAAGTTTCCAAAATGCTATGGGAACCCGTCTCTCTTTTAGCACCGCTTTCCACCCTCAGTCGAGTGGTCAAGTGGAACGCGTCAATCAGATTCTAGAAGACATGCTTCGAGCCTCTGTTATCTCATTCGGAATGGACTGGGAGAAGTGCCTTCCATTTGCCGAATTCGCTTACAACAACAGCTATCAATCTAGCTTGGGTAAAGCCCCTTTTGAAGTTCTCTATGGACGACGGTGTCGAACACCCCTTAACTGGTCAGAGACCGGGGAAAGACAATTCTTTGGCCCGGACATGATTCAGGAAGCAGAAGAACAAGTTCGCATCGTTCGTGAAAAGTTGAAAACAGCCCAATCTTGTCAAAAGAGTCAATATGACCGAAAACATAAGGCTATGACTTTCGAGCTTGACGAGAAGGCTTATCTTCGGGTCACCCCTCTGAAGGGAACCCATCGTTTCGGTATCAAAGGCAAATTGGCTCCTCGTTACATTGGACCTTTTCGCATTCTCGCCAAACGAGGAGAAGTTGCCTACCAGTTGGAACTACCTCCGCACCTCTCCAGAGTCCACGATGTCTTCCACGTTTCTCAACTCAGGCGTTGCTTCTCGGATCCTATCCGTGGAGTGGACCACGAAACGCTTGATCTCCAAGATAATCTTACATATCGAGAGTACCCCATTCGTATCCTCGATCAGGCCGAACGTACCACCCGACATCATAATATCAAGTTTCTCAAAGTTCAATGGTCGCACCATTCTGAGGATGAAGCAACTTGGGAAAGGGAGGATCGTCTTCGACTTGAGTATCCCGCCTTCTTCCCGGAGGAACCCAAATCTCGGGACGAGATTCTTTTGAGTGGGGGTGAGTTGTCACACCCTAGCTAGTCATGCATCAGAGTGTGTGCATCATGTTTAAAATTCCATTTAATTTGAAATGGGGATTTGTGGAACCCTCAGAATCATTTTGAAAAATGACCCAAATAAAAATTTCTCCAAAAGGGTCCAAGAAAATGCTCATGTTGCTCTCTAAAAATATTGGACAGAGATAAAAATCAAACCAATATTTTTAAGAGCTCATAGGTATTTATTTTGGGCATTTGGAATTAATGCATAAATATTTGCATTGGAAATATATTAGTTATATATATTAATATATGTCCAAAAATTATGCCACCTGTTGGGGAGCTCTGGAATAATATATCTAGCTCCTGCAAAAATTGGCATAAGGTTATAAAATGATTTAATATTTTATTTAAATCAAAACAAATGTCAGAAATTAGAAAACAGAAATAAATAAAAGGGAGAACCTTACCTGGGCCTTTTACCTGGCGCCTCTGGCCCAGCCAGCTGGCCGGCCCAGCCCACCTCCTCCTCTGTCGTCTTCGTCCTCGACAGAGGGAGGGGAGTGTGCCCGGCGCGCGCGCGCGCCACCGCGCCACGCCACCTGCTCGCCTGCCTGCCTGCCCCTCCCCTCCTCGTCTGGATGGCCTGGAACGACGCCACGCCCTCCCCCGTTCTCTCTCACTCTCCCTCGGTTCTTCCCCTCCTCTCCCTCGCTCTCTCTCTCTCACGTCCGAACACCACCATCGCCGCCGTTCGCCATAGCAGCCGTCACCGGCCACCCCTCGCCCCTCCGATGAGCTCAGGAGCTCCGCCGCGACCCCCTCTTCCTCCCCACCAAGCCAAGCCCCTCGGGAAGCTCTGCATCGCCTCCACGCCATCGTCTTCCTCCTCGGGCTCCGACCACCATCGCCGTCGATTCGCCGTCTCCAGCGCGTCCCCGAGCCCGCTTCGATGCCCACTGCAACCGCGGTGAGCTCCGCCACCGTTTCCCCCTCTTTTCCCCCTCGTTCCGGCACCGTAACCCCGTTTCCCACCACGGCCGAACCTCCGCCGTCGCCGAGCTCGCCGTCGAAGCAGCTCCGGTGACCATTTGGTCACGGGCGTGCACCCGTTGTGCTTGCCGCGACCCGTAGAGTCCCTCCAGCGCCTCAGCTCCCTCGCCTGCGAGCAGCAGCGCCGATCCCGACCGCACCCGAACTCCGGCCGCCGCTCACGAGCTCGCCGTCGTCGGTACCGGCCACTTCAGGCACGGCCACCACCACCGTTCGACGCGCGGGAGAAAGGGCTCTCCAACGAGCCCAAGCACGGCCTCACCCGTGCCCTGTAGCGCGTTTCCGTATCGCGCCGCCGTCTCGGGCCTCGCCGGCGTCATGTCGCCGGTGGGTTTGACCTGTTTGACCTGGGGTTTGACCCCCCCAGGGTCACTGACGCGTGGGCCCCGTTGGCCAGGTGGTCAGATTAGTGCTAATCACTGTTAGTTAACCCCCTGACACTGACCAGTGGGCCCCAGCGCCACTAATTCCTAATTAGGATTAAATTAACCCTGTTTAACCCTCCTGTCACTGACGTGTGGACCCCACACGTCAGGTTTGACCCCAGCCAGCCGCAGTTGACCACTGACGTCATGCTGACATCATGCTGGCGCAATATATATATTTCTGGATTTAATTTAAATCAGGAAATTCCAGAATATTATTTAAACTTCAAAAATTCATAACTTTTATTCTGTAACTCCAAATCAGTCAAATTATATATGAAAAATGATCAGAAAATTCCAATCTATCCATCTGTACTATTTTCATGCATGACTAAACAAGTTAACTTGATGTTTAATGCAGAACCAGGAAAAGCACTTTAAAAGGCCATGCTTGAGTTTGAAAATTGAATCTTTGATTCAAATTTGTTCAAACCCTTCTGGTTTTAGTTGCATTAGCCCAACACACTCATATTGCCATGTTTCATGCATGCATCATATTGTTGCACATTGTTTGGTGATGGTTGTGTATCGGTGTCCTTTGTGACAGGTTCTGCCTCCGAGGAGTACCGTGATTACCCTAACGAAGAACCGTATCAGTGCATCGAACCATCAGGCAAGCAACCAACCATTTGATCATATCGATACAATCCCATGTTCTCGCTCCTGCTCTCTTTTACTGCATTAAGACAACGCGTTTCAAACTGCTGTGTGCTACGGTAGTTGAACCCATTTCCTCTGCATGACCTGCCATTGCCACAGTAACTAGATGAAACCCACTAGCATGTGTAGGAGTTGATTGAGCCATATGTATGTGTTGTTCCTACCTTGCTATGCCTGCTATGCTTAGAGTCGTGTCAGGTCTGGTTCATCTGGGTGATGGGCTAGAGTGAAATGTTTATGTCGGTAATGAGAGTGGTGTGGTGAACACGATTTGGTAAAGGTATCGATGAGAGGCCATGTAGGAGTACATGGTGGGTTGTTTCATTGAAGCCGACCTTAAGCACTGAGATCTGTATGTGTGATTTAAGAATCAGCTACTACCATGCATTGGGCCCGAAACCAATGGACCCTCTCGGCTTCTTATTCACCCTAGTTCTCCGTCCAGGAGTTGCAAGTAGTTTCTGGTGTTTGTAGCCTACTGGAGGTCGTGGATAGCGCTGACCGTAGGGGTGGGCTGTGATGCGGTAGGTACGTGGCACGGTGTACCGAATACCCGTTAGGTATCTCGGGAACCCTGTTCACATCGTTCGGGGCCGTATGGGAAACCTCGGCCGGACTCCCTGCGGATGGAACCTGGATAGGCGATAAACCTGGACTGGAGGCTTAGGTGGTTAGGTAGGTCGTGGCCGACACCCACGTTGGGCTTCCGCTTGAAGGTTGCCGAGTACATGTCGTGTAAACGACGGTAAGTGGTGAGAGCGTGTATGAAGAAGTACACCCCTGCAGGGTTAACATGATCTATTCGAATAGCCGCGTCCGCGGTAAAGGACTACTTGGTTGCCTATACAGTTCATAGACAAGTAAATGGAAACTACTAAAAGCCTCAAGATAAGTGTGAGTGCCGAGGATGGCTCCTCCGTAGGAAGACGGAGGCGGATCCTCGGTAGTGTATTGAAGTGGTGAGTAGTGGACTCGTGTGCGCAAAACCATTTCAAGTTGAAGTATCGTAGGATAGTCTAGCCAAGAGTCAAAGCTGGCTTGCTGCAATAACTCCACCAACCCTTCTTGATAATATGCATGTATGTAGGATCTGATGTAAGTCTTGCTGAGTACCTTTGTACTCATGTTGCTATAATTTACATTTTACAGAAGACGCTGCAACCCCTTCTGATGGGTTCTATGTAGACGTTGACATCAACGAGTAGGCTAAAGACCCAGGTGGTGACCCTGAGCTTGTGAAGGACCATGTAGTATAGCTAGGCTTTCCAAGCCTCTTTTATTTTACTAGTTGTCTGTACTCAGACAAGTTACTTCCGCTGCTGGTTTGTATAACTGTATGACTTGAATGTTGGGTCGTGAGACCCGTACCTTTGTGTATGTTATGTATGGCTCTCTGAGCCTTAAATAAAGTACTTGTGTCGTAGAGTCATGTTGTGATGCTTCGTTGTATTTGCACATATCGAGCATATTGTGTGTATGATTGAAATGCTTGGTATGTGTGGGATCTGACTACCTAGTTGTTTATCCTTAGTAGCCCCTCTTACCGGGAAATGTCTCCTAGTGTTACCGCTGAGCCATGGTAGCTTGCTACTGCTCTGGAACACTTAGGCTGGCCGGCATGTGTCCTTCTTCGTTCCTGTGTCTGTCCCTTCGGGGAAATGTCACGCTTTGAGTACCGGAGTCCTGTTAGCCCGCTACAGCCCGGTTTACCGGAGTCCTGCTAGCCCAGTGCTACAGCCCGGACCCACTTGCTGATGACCGACACGTTCGAAGCTGGGTCATGGATGCCTGTCCCTGTAAGTCTGTGCCACTTTGGGTTTACGACTAGTCATGTCAGCCCGGGCTCCTTATCATATGGATGCTAGCGACACTATCATATACGTGAGCCAAAAGGCGCAAACGGTCCCGGGCAAAGGTAAGGCGACACCCGTGGGGATACCGTGCGTGAGGCCGCAAAGTGATATGAGGTGTTACCGGCTAGATCGATGTGACATCGAGTCGGGGTCCTGACAATAATTATAAATACATGCAATGAAAGAGCTGAGCTATATATAGAGTTATAATGCAGAAGTAGTACTCACAGACAGTAGCAAGTGACCGTTAATTTATCGAGGGCATTTTGATTGAAAAACTGGAAGAACTCCTCAAATGGAATAGACAACAGATCAATTCCAACGAGGTCGTGCTCCTCTTTAACTCTCAGCGTCAAAGTATTCACCCCCCCAGACTCTCTGCAGGTTTTCATGTACCAATCATGCAATCTTCGCATCATCATTGTTAGAGATTTTTCATCTTTGACGAGAGGCTTTCCGTAATGGTATTTGTGTTCGTCCACCTACAAGAATTCATAATGTACATCGTCGAGAAGGTAATCTCCAAGATTGTTATAACCGGGCACCATCCTCTGATCATTAGTGACGATATCACTAGACACCTTGAGCGGGGGCACGATTGGTTCGCTTGTTCGCCGAGGTGGGCAATTTTTTTCCCATCTCTTTGTTCTGCTAACCTTCGGTCACTGATAGTACTTCTCGACCACTCCGCTTTGATATATACCTTTTCAGCAATGTGCTCATAGTTTGTTTTCAGCAGAGACTTTGGTGGTTTCCTCAGGGCATCGATAGTGCGCTTTAATTTCACCGGATCTATCTTCTCCTCCGGAGGTGGATGTTTCTTTTTTTTCACCCCATCAAACAAGTCCTTCACTTTGGTTTCCACGATATTCGCGGTTTCCTCCATGGTCCTCTCGTATGGTAACTTCTCTAGAGGCTTGAGAGATGGACCAAATATGTATTGCCTCCCGCCTCTGGCTGTACTGCTAGACACCGGAGCAGACGAAGCGGCTGTGGCTGTCTTTTTTTGTTGCTTACGAGGCAGAGGAGAAGGACTACGACGTGCCAGAGCAGCCGGAGTGGTGGCGGGTCTCTTCTGCCCTTGCTGGTGAGGCCAAGAAGGAGGAGGCTGGCTACTCGGGCGCGCCGGCGCAGGAGGAGAAGGAGGCGGACTACCGCCACACGCCGGAGAAGGAGGCTGAGTGCCCTGATCACTCGCCGGAGGAGGAGGCGGTGGAGGAGGCAGAGTGCCTGGCTCGCCGGAGGAGGAGGAGGTGGCAGAGGCGTCCAGTTTGGAAGGTTGATGAGCTCCTTCGCCATAGGCATGGAGTCTTTAGAGAAGAACCCAGCCGAGTCTCCCCTTCACCCGTAGGGTGGTCAAGCTCGAGGTCCTCAAATCCGTCAGTTATTTCATCCACCATCACCCTAGCATATCCTTCTGGAATCGGCCGGCGGTGAAAAGTTGCGCCAACAGATCCAACAACCGCCTTGACTTTTAATTTCATCCATTGCGTCACAAGTTAGCAATGTTGAGACTCTGTGATAGCATCCACGAGGTAGCTAGAAGGAGCCATGAAGACAAGCTCCAGCTGAAGTAGCTCGGTGGAAGCCACACTACTTCTCTGCTGAGATGGCGGGGTAGCTTCGGGGGAAGCTTCGGCAGGTCGCTTGCTGTGATCTGCTTCTCGTTCCTCTATCGCTTGTACCCTTGCATGCAGCGCTGGCAGTTGGGTCTGCTCCACTTTCTTCCTCCTCTCCTGGCATTTGTAACCGCATGCGTTCGGAAACCCAGACTTCCACGGAACGGAGCCTGGCGTGCCTCATGTCCGTCCAGGGTGCTCGGGATTCCCGAGGGCCATTGTGAGCTCGTCGTTCTCTCTGTTTGGAACGAACATCCCTTGTCGTGCTGCATCGATATACTACCGAAGCTTCGTGACGGGTATTCGCAGTTGCTCGTTTGTCCAACGGCACTTCCCTGATACAGGGTCCAAGGTTCCGCCAACACCGAAGAACCAAGTCCGGCAACAGTCTGGCCAGTTCAATGTCTCTAGTTCGACCCCTTTATCAACCAGGTCATTCTCAGCCTTGGCCCACAACGGCCGGGCTTTGAGGTAGCCACCTGACCCCGTGCGATGGTGAAGCTTTTCTTTCCAGCATTTATCTTTTTTGTCGCTGACATCTTCTTACTCTTGTCCGATGTCTTGTGGGCCACAAATTTGTCCCAGTGATCTATGATCTTCTCATACCGGCCGGTGAATTCTGGTGTCTCTTCTTTGTCGACAAACGTTGTTTTCAGCTCATTCTTCCACCTCCTGAATAGTTCTTCCATCTTCTTAAGAGCATGAGACTTGATCAATTGCTCTTTAACTGGCTTCTCCGGATCCTCCTCTGGCGGTAGGGTGAAATTTGCCTTCAGCGCGGTCCAAAGATCATCTTTCCGCATATTGTTGAGAAAAGACACCTCAGGGTCTTCTTTAGCCGGCTTATACCATTGGTGGATGCTGATCGGAATCTTGTCCCTAACAAGAACCCCGCACTGAGCAGCAAATGCTTCCTTTGTCCGGATGGGTTCAATCGGTTGGCCATCACGAGCGATTGCTGTGATCTCAAACCTTTCATTCGAGCGCAACTTTTTCTTCGGGCCTCGTCTCTTTACCGAAGTTGTGCTCGATCCGGAGGGCTAGAAAAAAAAGAAAGACGAGAGTTATTAATTAATATGTGTACATACCAAAAACAATTAATGCATCAATTAGCTATAGTCAGCACATGCTTAATTAATTAATATATATATATATACCAGGCCGAACTCCATTCGGTCACTGGAGCCGTCATCACGGTGTCCTTCCACCAATATTGGTCATCGGAGCCATCATAATCATGTCCTTCCTCATCCATTGTTCGATCACCGTAGCCTGCTTCTTCACCTTGTCCTTCCAGACCATTGGTGTCGTTGACAAACGACAAGACGGCATCACTTCCGGTTGCGATTATGTCCCCCAACACCGCTTTTGTTGCTTCATCTCGGGGGTGCTCCATAATTTCTGCAAATATTTACAACATGGAAATTATTATTCAAACATGACAGATGGATATATTAGTGGCAAACGTAGAACTAGCTAGCTAATCACAATAAGGAATCATATTAGTGGCCTCGACGCTTCTCTAGGGTTTGGGGTGGCCTCGGCAATGCTTCAAGGGTTTGGGGTGGCCTCGAGAGAGTTTGTCGGGTAGGGCACGGCGGGAGGGGGTAGGAGACCGACATCGTTTTTTTCTTAGGTTTGGGTGTCCTCGAGTGTTTTGGTCGAGCGAGAGGGCCGGGGGGTGCTACCGTGGTATAAGTTATCACGGTCGAGAGGGGGTATATATATCGATCGCCCCTCATGTCGAAGTTATCCAGGAGGGGGTTATATCGACAACGACGACATACATACATGGGAAAATAATGTTATCGGGGAGGGGGTATATCAACCCCCCCCTCGTGTTGAAGTTATTGGGAGGGGGTATATCGACAACGATATACCCGATAAAAAATAAGAAGACGAAGAAGAAATAAAAAGAGGAGAAGAAGAAAGGAATAGAGGAGAAGATCGAAGAAAAAAAGAAGAAAAAAGGAGGAGAAGAAGAAAGGAATAGAGGAGAAGAAGAAAAAATAGAATATTTTCTATTTTTTATCTTCTTCTGCTCTATTCCTTTCTTCTTCTCTTCTTCTTTTTAAAACATCATGCATATTAAAATTGAAAAAATACATACATACAAAAAATGTGAAAAATACATACATACATATATGAACATATATCAAAAAATACATATATCTAAAAAATACGTACATACATATAAAAACATCTAAAAACATGTAAAAATTTAGCAAATATATCTAAAAAAGCACGGCGGCGGCGGCGGGGCCGGCATGGGCGCCGTGCTCACACAGGGACGCGTCGAAGCCGGAGCAGGGCGGCACGGCGGGCGGCGTCAGGGTTGGCAGGGGCGCGCGGCGTCGGGGCAAGCAGGGGCGCGGGGAGTGGCGGCGACAGCGTC
>NC_041390.1:477646841-477738038 GCF_002162155.2 Triticum dicoccoides | reverse complement strand
GACGGCGTCGGGACGGTGCGGGGCGCGGGCGGCGACGGGGGCGCGCGGACGGCGGCGGGGTAGCGCGTGAACGGCGGCGACGGGCGCAGGCGACGGCAACGAGGAGCAGGGTGTCGGGGCAGAGGGCGGCGTCAGCGTCGGCGAGAAACTGTTGAGATTTTCCAGAATGTTGGCTTATATACCCAGAGCATTGGTCCTAGTTCATAGCACCAACCGGGACCAATGCACCCCTTTAGTCCCGGTTGGTGCCACCAACCAGGACCAAAGGTCTCTTTTCAGTAGCCCAAAGGGCGGGAAGCATAGGCCTTTGGTCCCGGGTGGTGGCACCAACCGAGACTAAAGGTGGGGCATTGATTCCGGTTGGTGCCACGAACCGGTACCAATGCACCCCTTTAGTCCCGGTTGGTGGCACCTGTCGGTGTCAAAACCGGCGGATCTCAGGTAGGGGGTCCCGAACTGTGCGTCTAAGGCGGATGGTAACAGGAGGCAGGGGACACAATGTTTACCCAGGTTTGGGCCCTCTCGATGGAGGTAATACCCTACTTCCTGCTTGATTGATCTTGATGATATGAGTATTACGATAGTTGATCTACCACGAGATCGTAGAGGCTAAACCCTAGAAGCTAGCCTATTATTATGATTGTTGTTCTTGTCCTACGGACTAAACCCTCTGGTTTATATAGACACCAGAGGGGGCTAGGGTTACACAGAGTCAGTTACAAGGGAGGAGATCTACATATCCGAATTTCCAAGCTTGCCTTCCACGCAAAGGAGAGTCCCACCCGGACATGGGACAAAGTCTTCAATCTTGTATCTTCATAGTCCAACAGTCCGGCCAAAGTATATAGTCCGGCTGTCCGAGGACCCCCTAATCTAGGACTCCCTCAGTAGCCCCTGAACCAGGCTTCAATGACGATGAGTCCGTCGCGTAGATTGTCTTCGGCATTGCAAGGCGGGTTCCTTCTCCGAATACTCCATAGAAGATTTTGAACACAAGGATCGTGTCTGGCTGTGCAAAACAAATTCCACATACCACCGTAGAGAGTATATTATTCCACAAATCTAATCTACTGACAACTTTTTATAATGTGACATCACACTATGGCTCGGTCATTATTCGAACCGTTTTTCTCAACCAGCTACTACACATATTGCGAGGCAGTTTTCTTGGCACTTCTTGTTGAAGCAGAGATCGTGTCCCCTTATCACGGGATTCTCATCAATACGGGTGTGGGTAACCCAACCGCACCATCAATCACGGCGCTTGGGGAATAAGCGAGTTTACCAGGCAGGTGGGGAGGCGCATAGTTTCTTTCGCTCTTATAAAGGGACAAGGACTCCTCCTTTTCACCCACGCCTTCTTCTTCCCTTCCCATCCATTCTCGCGCACTCTAGCTCCAGCGCCCAAGTTCGCATTTCCTCCGCAAAACCACTTCAAACATGTCCGGAGCGGGAGGCAAGTGGATGGTCTCCTCCCTTACGGAGGAGAACATTACAAAGCTCCCGGAAGCCGGATACCTAGCCGCAGATATTGTGCACCGGCTCCCAGGTGCAGGGCAGATCGTCCCTATCCCCGAACCCCACGAAAGGGTTGTATTCCTTACCCATTTTGTCCGCGGGCTGGGATTTCCCCTCCACCCATTTGTTCACGGGCTCATGTTCTACTACGGGCTGGACTTCCACGATCTGGCCCCCAATATCCTCAACATCTCGGCGTTTATCGTCGTGTGCGAGGCCTTCCTCCGCATCAAGCCCCACTTCGGCATGTGGCTGAAGACCTTCAACGTTAAACCGAAGGTGGTGGTCGGCCAGCAAGTGGAGTGCAGAGGCGCCATGAGTGGGAAAAATGCCCAACATCACTTGGCTCGAAGGCTCCTATGTGGAGACAGTGAAGGGGTGGCAATCGGGGAGGTTCTACATCACCGAGACGCGTGACACCAACTGGGTGGCGGCCCCCGAATTTTGATCCGGTATCCCCATGCGGCTCACCTCCTGAAAAGAGAAGGGCCTATCCTGGGGTTCATCGGTGGAGCTGACCGGACTCCAGAACTGTGTTAAAAACATGATAAGCAAGAAAATCAAGCTTGTCAACGTGGTCCAGGTCATGCTCTTCCACCGGATCCTCCCGTGTCAAAGACGGGCATTCAATATGTGGGAGTTCGACCCGGCTAAGCACCAGACGCTGCGAGAGCTCTTCGACACGACACACCAGGACACCTGGAGGGTGTTGTTCAAGTCCGCCGAGGTACATCCTCCCCTTATCGAGGATCGCGGACTCAGCGCAAAGCGCCCTGCCAAATTGGTAAGCTTCTTATATCTCATAAGACGTTTCTTTCCCCAGTATAATCATGCGGGGGATCTAAGCCTCCATGCCATTTAACAGGAATGGGTCGCGACAGCGGAGAGGATCGATTGTCCGGCCCCACTGCCCAAGGATCCAGCAACGGCTCTCTTGACGGAGATGCTGGTTCCGGCGCCCTATGAGGCACCGGAGAAGAAGGCCAACAAGAAGGCCACGGGGACCAGGAAAGGTCTCTGGCGCAAGGTCGTATCGGACTCATCGTCCGATAACACTGAGGCACCCTCCTCCCACGAAAACGAGGAGGAGGAAGAGGAAAGTTCTCCCCCCCAGCCGGGGGAGACAAGAAAAGGAAGGCCGCCCCGTCAGGGGAAGCCGAAGGGTCCAAGAAGGGAAGGACTCTCCTTCCGGACTGCTCCACGGCAGACACTTTTAGCGACGAGGAGTGGTTACCCAAGGACAAGCCCTTAGCGAAGTCGTAAGTATCCAGATACTATAATAGTTCTTGGTATGTTTTATTCTATTACTTCTTATCATGCCGAACATGATCATGCAGCCCCTCCAAAGCCCGTATCGACGTATCCTCTTCGGACGAGTCTTTGGGCCCGTCGGAGATGAACAACGATTCACTCCCGACCACCTCCTCCCCCGCCCTACGGACGACGTCGAGGTGCTGTCTCAAAGGGTACTGAACCAAGGGGAGACAGTTCCAGAAGTGCCCCAAAGTGACATTCCGGATGCTGGGCGCATGAGGGGCAAGACTCCCATGGGTTTTAATGCCGGGGGTAGCAGGTCTGTGCCGATGGCCTCTGTCCATCCAGGGACATCGGACAATTTGCTGGAAGCGCTTTGCGGTGCTTCCATTAACGAAGAGCACCGCACTATCATGAGTGCGGTGGTCAAGAAGGTTCAGTCTGCCAAAAGTGGACTGACTGAAGCCTGTGCCAGCCTCCTAACAGGCTTTGAGGTAAGTAATCAAATTATGAGAAAATGTTACAGCATAGACAGTAGCCCCTAATGCTCTGTTTGGTGTTCGGAAGAAAGGCCAAACATAGGATCAAATAATAATCATAGGAGTCTAATCAGAATATGTCTATGTGAATAAGCAGGCTTCACTGCTGGCCGCTGCCGCTCACACGGCGGAGGTCTCCCCACTGAAGCGGGACCTTGAGCGGTCCAAGGAAGAGCTCGGCCTTACCAAGAGGCAGCTCGAAGAGAACAAAGGTAAGTGATACCTTGTCTGTTTATTGATAAAAAAGGAAACTGGTTGTTAGATCACAAGATCGTCATGAACTTTGCTAGGGGCCACGACCGAAGTGGCAACCCTGAAAAAGGCGTTGTCCGAGGCCGAAGGCAAAGCGGCCAAGGAGGGCGCCGAGCGCGGGAAGCAAGAGGCCCGAGTCGGTGAGGTTCAGCAAGAGCTCCAGGAGTTTGTCAAGAAGTACGAGTCCTTGGAGCGTGACTCTAGGATGCAAGGGTCCGAGCTTGCGAAGGCCCTCGAGAATGCACAAAATGCCAAGGCCGAAGCCCAAAAGGCCCTCCAGGAAATTGAGACGGTCAAGAAGATAGCGGCGGGTAAGGCATTCATTATGCAAAGCAAGCATGTGAAGGAAACTTACCTTTTACTTACCCGAATTCGGAGCTCTCCAGGAGCATTCGCAGATCTAGCCAGTAGTGTGTCGGATGCCGCAGAGTTCTACCGGGCCGAGGAAGGGAGTTCGATGGAGAAGTTTTTCTGGTCTCAGTATACTGGGACCGAACATCCGATGCCCTTGAGCGACCATTTGAAGCAACTGGCCGAGCTTCACAAGGCGACCGAATTGGCCATGAAGGGCCTCATAGTCCGGATGTGGCCTGGCGAGCCCCTACCTGCCAGCTATTTTGGCCTGGTAAGGCGGCTTGTGAACACCTGCCCTCGGTTTGAAGTCATAAAGCGGTCCGTCTATATTGAGGGTGCGTGCAGGGCTTTTGCCCGGGCGAAAGTGCACTGGGCGAAGATGGACGCCGAAAAGTTGGTGAAGGAGGGGCTGCCGGAGGGCAAGGAGCATCGCCACCCCTAAAAGTATTATGACAGTGTCCTAAAGGGTGCTCGCCTTGTGGCAGAAGAATGTGCTAAGGATGTAATATTTGAATGAATGTACTCATGTGATCCTGTAATGTGAAATGAGTTCATGTGTGCTAAGTGACGCTTGTTAATTTAAAATATTACCTTCTCTGCGGCCGTTTATAAAATTTGAGAGTTGGCCAGTCGTCGGCTTCTGCCCCCATGTAACTAGCACTGGGGTGTCCGGGATAAACCTAATCACTCTTTATCCCAGTTTTGGGTCCTTCAAAGGAGGTGTTCAGCACAACGAACCAGGCAATCGGACTATAAAGCTTTATCACTCTCACTTAGCCATAGAAGTCTACAATTTTAAATTTTGGCGAAGCCCCTAGTATTCGGAAGGCCGAACTTGGGGCGCTATGTACGCCTAAATCGGACAAGGCCGACTCCTCGCCTGAAGCGGGAAAAATCTTTAAGTATTTGAAACCTCTCGAACAGCGACCAACTCTCACCGCATCATGACAGTCAGTTTTCGGCTTTCTCTACTGAGGTGCTCGTCCGGAAAAATCGGGACACAATCACAGTAGTTCTCCCAGTGCTACCTTAGCCGATATAGCGGAACGTAAGACACCAAAACATGGGAGCCGGGCAAACCCAAGACATGATTCGGAGCTGATGCATATAATGCTATAAGTTCGGGGTGCCGCACTGTGGAAAGTGTTCGTACTTTTCATGCCATGTTATGGGGTACACTGAAGCCCCTGGCACACTGGTTGTATCAGAATGTACGGGTGCGGTTTGTCGTAAATAGGCAGACAAGGAAAAAGGATAAAGGAATGCAATAATGAGCTGATGCTGTACATTATTATTTAAATGATACGTCAAAGCATATGCATACATGTAGTTTAGTAAGTAAAAAATAGTACTATTTGACATGTCCTATCCAGGGTCAAGCTGCGTGTGGGTATGCAAAATAGGTATATCGATCGTTATCAGAGACCACCTAAGGATTCCCTTGTACGTCAAAGCTTCTTGTGTCCTTGATGTTTCCTTCCCGTGACGGGTCCGATAATCAGACGATCGAAGAGGGCCTTCAGAGAATAGGGGCCTGAAAGGAAGAAAATGTTAAAGGTATACGGGTCCTGAAGCGGTTGAGCCGCATTGTGGGCCGTGCCATGGCTGTGCCTCCGCCTATGCCCATGGTATCTTGAGTGCGTAATTATGTACACGCGGCACAAATTTCGCCGCTTGACTGGGGCTAGGACAGAGGCCGAATTGCTAGGCGAGCTCTAAACGTGCCCGGCGATCCTCTTGTAGGTGTCCGGGGTCTTTTTCAACGAATTGGCGTTTGCCTCATAAGGCTACTTTGCGCTTCTGCTGCGAGGGCTGCAGTGTGCTCCTCCGTGCGGAGCGAGCGTTCTGTATTTCCATTAACTGTTATAACCCCGCGAGCTCCTGGCATTTTGAGCTTGAGGTATGCATAATGAGGTACCGCATTGAATTTGGCAAATGCGGTTCGTACGAGCAGTGCATGATAGCCACTGCCTAAGGGGACGATATCGAACATTAACTCCTCGCTTTGGAAGTTGTCTGAAGATCCGAAGACTACTTCCAGTGTTATTGAGCCCGTGCAACAGGCCTCTACACCTAGGATGACACCTTTAAAGGTGGTTTTGGTGGGTTTGATCATCGAGGGGTCTATACCCATTTTGTGCACTGTATCCCGATAAAGCAAGTTCAGGCTGCTGCCACCATCCATAAGGACTCGAGTGAGGTGAAATCCATCAATGATGGGGTCAAGGACCAATGCGACAGAGCCGCCATGACAGATACTGGTGGGGTGGTCCCTGCGATCGAAGGTGATCAGACAAGCAGACCATGGGTTGAACTTTGGGGCGACTGGCTCCATCGCATATACGTCCCTCAGTGCATGCTTCCGTTCCCGCTTGGGAATATGGGTAGCGTATATCATGTTTACCGTTTTCACTTGGGGAGGAAATTTCTTCTGTCCTCCTGTGTTCGGCGGCCGGGGCTCCTCCT
This sequence comes from Triticum dicoccoides, assembly GCF_002162155.2. Classification (NCBI taxonomy): domain Eukaryota; kingdom Viridiplantae; phylum Streptophyta; class Magnoliopsida; order Poales; family Poaceae; genus Triticum; species Triticum dicoccoides. The sequence continues at coordinate 477,731,655 of NC_041390.1, read as the reverse complement.
CGTCGTTGCTATGCAGCCCCTTTTCCTTGTTTTCAGCATTCAGCTTGCCAGCCTGTTTGAACACCCAGCATTCTCTATTGGTGTGGTTGGCTGGTTTATCGGGGGTGCCGTGAATTTGACACGAACGATCGAGTATGCGGTCCAAGCTGGACGGGCCCGGATTGCTTCTTTTGAACGCCTTTTTCCGTCGACCGGATTTAGAGCCGCTGAATCCGGCATTAACTGTCGTGTCTTCGACGTTGTCGCCGTTCTTACGGTGTTTGTGTCTGTTGCGATGTGGCCTGCCGTTGCTATCTTTGGCATCTGAATTGCCAGGGTTTCTTGATGTGTTGTTGCTGCGAGCCAGCCAGCTATCCTCGCCCGCACAAAAGCGGGTCATGGGTGTCGTGAGGGCTGCCATGGACTTTAGCTTTTCTTGGCCGAGGCGTCAGGCGAGCCACTCGTCGCGGATATCATGCTTAAATGCCGCTAAGGCTTCGGCATCCGGACAGTCGACGATTTGGTTCTTTTTAGTTAGGAACCGAGTCCAGAATTTCCTGGCCGATTCCCCTGGCTGTTGGGTTATGTGACTCAAGTCATCGGCATCCGGTGGTCGCACATACGTTCCCTGGAAGTTGTCAAGGAATGCATCCTCCAAATTCTCTCAACTGCCAATGGAGTTTGCCGGCAGGCTGTTGAGCCAATGCCGAGCAGGTCCTTTGAGTTTTAATGGGAGGTACTTGATGGCATGTAGATCGTCACCTCGGGCCATGTGGATGTGAAGGAGGAAATCTTCGATCCATACCGCGGGGTCTGTTGTGCCATCATCTGATTCAGTATTCACGGGTTTAAAACCGTCTGGGAATTCGTGATCCATTACTTCATTAGTGAAGCATAGGGGGTGTGCGGCGCCTCTGTGCCAAGCTATATCACGAGCAGTTCATACGAGTCTTGTCTGCTATATTCGGCCCGGCCGGATTTGCTTTTAGTATATCCGGCGTGACGGTTGTCGTCATGCGTTGGGGCGCGCCCCCGTGATCCGTAGATCTATCTTGTATGTCCTGCTTTGTTTTCCAATACGTCTTGCAGGTCCTGCGTGTTGCCCCGGGCCTTGGTGTTTCTGTTTGACTGGCGACGGGGTGAGGGGTGGACTTCGGGCTGATACGTCGCTTTGTATCGGCCATGAGGTGGTCGGTCAGCCGCATCATACGCTGGTAGTGTATGCTTTAATGCTTCCTCCTCGAGTTGGGGTAGCAACCTGCGCTTTGGGTAACTTTTGGTTGGGCGCTCGAGTTCGTATTCCTCGGCTGCCAGCACCTCTGTCCATCTATCCGCTAGCAGATCTTGATCAGCTTGAAGCTGCTATTTCTTTTTCTTCAGGCTTTTTGTTGTGTCTATGAGCCGGCGCTTGAAGCGCTCCTGTTCGACGGGATCCTCAGGCACGATAAATTCTTCGTCGCCGAGGCTCACCTCGTCATCGGAGAGGTGCATGCAATTGTCATCCTCTGATTCTCCATCTGCTGCCTATTCCTTAGGGCTAGCTTGCCCATCCTCCCGCTCGAAGCCTGGCTGGAGGGGATTGTCTTCATCTTTGGCACTGTCCGCAGCATTGTTGTCTCTTGTGCCGGTATCGCTGCTTTTGCTATGGCTGGGCTTAGAGCGGCGCCGATGACGCCGGTGCTTAGATTGCTTCTCGAGGGGATTATCCTCTGTAGCCTTATTGCTATCGCTTTCTTTGGGAGTGTCCACCATGTATATATGATATGATGAGGTGGCTGTCCAGCGCCTTGTGGGCGGTGGTTCTTGTTCTTCTCCTGCATCGTCGTCCATACCGTCGATGTCTTCGGAGCCGAAATCAAGCATGTCGGTTAAGTCGTCGATAGTGGCTATTAAGTGGGTGGTGGGTGTGGAATGAATTTCTTCGTCGTCCACTTCCCACTCAAGCTGGACATTGTTCGGCCAAGGGTCTCCTGACAAGGAGAGGCATCAATGAATTTAGCATGTTTCCCAAGGGCGAGTGCTGAAAGATATCCGCGGAGGTAAACTCCATGATAGGTTCCCAATCAGATTCGGTAGGCATGGACGCACGCGGTTCGAAGCCTGTGGTCGGGGACGAATCCAAGGGTCCGGCAACACATGTCTCATAGGAGGTGAAGTCATTATTCGGCTCTATCGCCGCTGGGTGTGCGGCCTCCGTGGCGGGGTCCATCCACCCGTCCTCGGACGACACGATCTGCTCCGAATTGAGGGCTGGAGTTGCCACAGGTGTGATCTCCCGGACACCGTCCGGCAGCAGAGCTAAGTCATGCTCGTCGTGACTACGCGGTGCACCTGACATGGTCTCGAATCCGTCGAAGATCAAGTCTCCGCGGATGTTGGTAATATAGTTCAAGCTTCCAAACCTGACCTGATGGCCAGGGGCGTAGCTCTCGATCTGCTCCAGACGGCCAAGTGAGTTGGCCCGCAGTACGAAGCTACCGAATACGAAGATCTATCCGGGGAGAAAAACCTCACCCTGGATCGCATCGTTGCCGATGATCGAAGGAGCCATCAAACCTTATGGTGACGACACAGTGGAACTCTCAATGAAAGCACCAATGTCGGTGTCAAAACCGGCGGATCTCGGGTAGGGGGTCCCGAACTGTGTGTCTAAGGCGGATGGTAACAGGAGGTAGGGGACACAATGTTTACCCAGGTTCGGGCCCTCTCGATGGAGGTAATACCCTACTTCCTGCTTGATTGATCTTGATGATATGAGTATTACAAGAGTTGATCTACCACGAGATCGTAGAGGCTAAACCCCAGAAGCTAGCCTATGATTATGATTGTTGTTCTTGTCCTATGGACTAAACCCTCTAGTTTATATAGACATCGGAGGGGGCTAGGGTTACACAGAGTCGGTTACAAGGGAGGAGATCTACATATCCGAATTGCCAAGCTTGCCATCCACGCAAAGGAGAGTCCCACCCGACATGGGATGAAGTCTTCAATCTTGTGTCTTCATAGTCCAACAGTCCGGCCAAAGTATATAGTTCGGCTGTCCGAGGACCCCCTAATCCAGGACTCCCTCAGCACCAACCGGGACCAAAGGCCTCTTACGGCCCGCGCCGCGGCCAAAAGTTTAGTCCCACCTCGCTAGTTGAGAGGGCTCAAGAGTGGTTTATAAGCGCTGTTGCGCCCACCCTCTCGAGCTCCTCTCAACTGCAGGCTTTCGGGCCTAATCTGTAACTATGTGTCTATGGGCCTACTGGGCCTCCCGCAGGCCTGAATCATGGCCCATGGTTGGGTTTCTAGTCGTATTTAGGCCGTGGTGGCCTAGTAGGTGGCACTTTTTTTATTTTCTTTCTTGCTTTATTTATTTTATTTTGTTTCTACTTACAACAAAATACTTACTGTTGCTATTTTTATTTATTTTATTAAAGTTTATTTATTAAAGAGTTTTCTATTTTCTTTGTTGATTTATTTATTTTATTTTGTTTCTACTTACAATAAAGTACTTACAGTTGCTATCTTTATTTATTTTATTAAATTTTATTTATTTTACTTTATTAAAGTTTATTTTGTTTCTACTTATTTATTTTATTAAAGAGTTATTTTATTTTATTTTATTTTACAGTTGCTATTTTATTTTACTTTATTAAAGTTTCAATTTATTTTATTAAATTTCAATTTATTTTATTTTGTTTCTTTCTGCTTTTCATGTTTTGAACAGAAAATACTAGAGGTTTATAAAAGCTTTTTAGTTGATTCCTTTTGCTATTAGAGTTTTATAAAAGTTTTTAGTTGATTTTCTTTTTACTATTAAAGAATATTATAGTTTGTTTTAGTTGATCATAACAGAATATTTTAATTGATTTTTTTGAGCTATAAGACCATGAAATTCAAAAGCATTTCAAGTGAACCCTGAAAAGGTTGAAAATTGGCATGGTATCATAATTTCACCCACATAGCATGTGCTAAAAAGTAGAGAGGGTTACGGTAAAAACTAGATGCACTTCGTGTACAAAATGGACAATCTCTTTGGAAGTATCAGGGTTTCACACGAAAACTCATCTGTTACAAAGGGATTTCATTTTTTAACTTATTTGAACTCCAGACTTTTTATGTGTTCAAAATGCACCATTCAAAGCCACATCATCAAATTTCAACCCTTTCTGACTTCATTTGTTATTTTTCATGCAACCATTCTGCTTGTTTGCCTCAGCCACTTCGAGAAACATAATTATGTGTGCCTGTCACCGTACATCCATTGCCGGTTCATCTGCGTGCATTATATATAATTATGTGTGTCAAAACCATTACAGGTTCACATGGATAGATAAGTGACCAAATTAATAGTAGTTCGTCATCACATTGAAACCAAAGTACATGCATAGTTCAAATTGAACAACATATAGCTCTCCAGAGCATCTACTTAAACAATACATTGAAACTATGTAAAACCTTTAAATGCAACAACAAATGTGATCATAATCACAACCAAGGTAACAATTGATCCAACGGCATAATGATACCAAGCCTCGGTATGAATGTCATATTTTCTAATCTTTGTCATCTTCAACCGCATTGCATCCATCTTGATCTTATGATCATCGACGACATCCGCAACATGCAACTCCAATATCATCTTCTCCTCTATTTTTTTTTATTTTTTCCTTCAAGTAATTGTTTTATTCTTCAACTAAATTTAACCTCTCGACAATAGGGTCGGTTGGAATTTCCGGTTCAACTACCTCTACATAAATAAAATCTATGTCACATTGGTCGGCATAATTGTCATAAACAATAAATGAACCAAATAGTTATAAAAAGATAATATATACCACATCTGAATCATAGCCAGGACAAGGGCCGACGAGGGCGGATACCAAATCCATCGCACTATATAATAACAAGCAATAATAAAAGTAAGAAAATTAGACAAGTATCTATCTAAAGTAAGAATATTTTTTCTTTCAGAAAGAAGATAAGAACAAGAGGCTCACCGCGGTTAAGACGAGGACGGGACGTGACGGACCGCTAAACCTATGCAAATCTCAGGGAAAATGGAGTTTGGAGGTCGAGCTTCGAGAGGAGAAAGCTTAACTAGTGTGGCTCAGGCATTTCATTGAACACCTCATGTGAATAGGAGGTGAGCTAGAGCACCCAAATGCCCTCCCCTCGCCGGCCAGAAAAAACAGAGCACTTTGGAGTGCTCTGCTGTGGCGATGGGGTATATATAGGCAGCTCATTTGTCCCGGTTTGTGGCTGGAACCGGGACTAAAGCTCCACCTTCTGTCCCAGTTCGAGCCGAATCGGGACCAATGTATGTGAGCCAAGAGCGAGGCCCATTGGTCCCGATTCGTGCCTAGAACCGGGACAAATGGGTCCTGATGAACCGGGCCAATGCCCACGAGGCCCCGGCCGCCCCCCTGGGCTCACGAACCGGGATGTATGTGTTGGGGAACGTAGTAATTTCAAAATTTTCCTATGCACACGCAGGATCATGGTGAGGCATAGCAACGAGAGAGGAGAGTGTTGTCCACGTCCCCTCATAGACCGTTAAGCGGAAGCATTATGACAACGCGGTTGAGGTAGTCGTACGTCTTCACGATCGACTGAGCCTCAGTACCGAACGTACGACACCTCCGCGTTCAGCACACGTTCAACTCGGTGACGTCCCACAAACTCATGATCCAGTAGAGCTCGGGGAAGAGTTTCGTCAACACGACGGTGTGATGACGATGTTGATGAAGCTACCGTGACAGGGCTTCGTCTAAGCACCGCTACAGTATGACCGAGGTGGATTATGGGGGAGGGGGCACGGCACACGGCTGGGAGAGATCTTTGTGATCAACTTGTGTGTCTAGAGGTGCCCCCTGCCCTGTATATAAAGGAGCAAGGGGGAGGCCGGCCGGCCCTTGTTGGTGCGCCAGGAGGAGGAATCCTCCTCCTACTAGGAGGGGGAAAGGAAGGGGGAGAAAGAGAAGGAAAGGGGAGCGCCGCCCCCCCCTCTCCTAGTCCAATTTGGACAGAGGGGAGGGGGGCGCTGCCTGCCCTAGGCCAGCCCCTCTCTCTTTCCCTTATGGCCCAACAAGACCCATTAGCCCCCAGGGGGTTCTGGTAACCCCTCCGGTACTCCGGCAAAATCCCGATTTTACCCGGAACTCTTCCGATGTCCAAATGTAGATGTAGACTTCCAATATATCAATCTTCATGTCTCGATCATTTCGAGACTCCTCGTCATGTCCGTGATCATATCCGAGACTCCAAACTACCTTCGGTACATCAAAACATATAAACTCATAAAACTGGTCGTGACAGAACTTTAAGCGTGCGGACCCTACGGGTTCGAGAACTATGTAGACATGACCGAGACCTGTCTCCGGTCAATAACCATTAGCGGAACCTGGATGCTCATATTGGTTCCTATATGTTCTATGAAGATCTTTATCGGTCAAACCGCATAACACTATACATTGTTCTCTTTGCCATCGGGATGTTACTTACCCGTGATTCGATCGTAGGTATCCCAATACCTAGTTCAATCTCGTTACCGTCAAGTCTCTTTACTTGTTTCGTAATGCACTATCCCGCAACTAACTCATTAGTTGCATTGCTTGCAAGGCTTATAGTGATGTGCATTACCGAGAGGGCCCAGAGATACCTCACCGACAATCGGAGTGACAAATCCTAATCTTGATCTATGCCAACTCAACAAGTACCATCGGAGACACCTGTAGAGCACATTTATAATCACCCAGTAATGTTGTGACGTTTGGTAGCACACAAAGTGTTCTTCCGGTATTCGGGAGTTGCATAATCTCATAGTCATAAGAACATGTATAAGTCATGAAGAAAGCAATAGCAGTAAACACAAACGATCAAGTGCTAAGCTAACTGATTGGGTCAAGTCAATCACATCATTCTCCTAATGATGTGATCCCATTGATCAAATAACAACTCATGTCTATGGTTTGGAAACTTAACCATCTTTGATCAATGAGCTAGTCAAGTAGAGGCATACTAGTGACACTATGTTTGTCTATGTATTGACACATGTATTATGTTTCTGATTAATACAATTTTAGCATGAATAATAAACATTTATCATGAAATAAGGAAATATATAATAACTTTATTATTGCCTCTAGGGCATATTTCCTTCAGTCTCCCACTTGCACTAGAGCCAATAATCTAGATTACACAGTAATGATTTTAACACCCATGGAGCCTTGGTGCTGATCATGTTTTGCTCGTGGAAGAGGCTTAGTCAACCGGTCTGCAACATTCAGATCCGTATGTATCTTGCAAATCTCTATGTCTCCCACCTGGACTTGATCTCGGATGGAGTTGAAGCATCTCTTGATGTGCTTGGTTCTCTTGTGAAATCTGGATTCCTTTGCCAAGGCAATTGCACCTGTATTGTCACAAAAGAATTTCATTGGACCTGATACTAGGTATGACACCTAGATTGGATATGAACTCCTTCATCCAGACTCCTTTATTTGTTGCTTACGAAGCAGCAATGTACTCTGCTTCACATGTAGATCCCGCCACGACGCTCTGTTTAGAACTGCTCCAACTGACAGCTCCACCGTTTAATATAAACACATATCCGGTTTGCAATTTGGAATCGTCCGGATCAGTGTCAAAGCTTGCATCAATGTAACCATTTATGAAGAGCTCTTTGTCACCTCCATAAATGAGAAACATATCGTTGGTCCTTTTTAGGTACTTCAGGATGTTCTTGACTGCTGTCCAGTGATCCACTCCTGGATTACTTTGGTACCTCCCTGCTAGGCTAATAGCAAGGCACACATCAGGTCTGGTACACAACATTGCATACATGATAGAGCCTATGGCTGAAGCATAGGGAAAACTTTTCATTTTCTCTTTATCTTCTGCAGTGGTCGGGCATTGAGTCTTACTCAACTTCACACCTTGTAACACAGGCAAGAACCCTTTCTTAGCTTGATCCATTTTGAAATTCTTCAAAACATTATCAAGGTATGTGCTTTGTGAAAGTCCAATTAAGCGTCTTGATCTATCTCTATAGATCTTGATGCCCAATATATAAGCAGCTTCACCGAGGTCTTTCATTGAAAAACTTTTATTCAAGTATCATTTTATGCTATCCAGAAATTCTATATCATTTCCAATCAACAATATGCCATCCACATATAATATTAGAAATGCTACAAAGCTCCCACTCACTTTCTTGTAAATACAAGCTTCTCCAAAAGTCTGTATAAAACCATATGCTTTGATCACACTATCAAAATGTTTATTCCAACTCCGAGAGGCTTGCACCAGTCCATAAATGGATCGCTGGAGCTTGCACACTTTGTTAGTACCCTTTGGATCGATAAAACCTTCAGGTTGCATCATATACAACTCTTCTTCCAGAAATCCATTCAGGAATGCAGTCTTTACATCCATTTGCCAAATTTCATAATCATAAAATGCGGCAATTGCTAACATGATTCGGACGGACTTAAGCATCGCTACAGGTGAGAAGGTCTCATCGTAGTCATCTCCTTGAACTTGTCGAAAACCTTTCGCAACAAGTCGAGCTTTATAGACAGTAACATTACCATCAGCGTCAGTCTTCTTCTTGAAGATCCATTTATTCTCAATGGCTTGCCGATCATTGGGCAAGTCAATCAAAGTCCACACTTTGTTCTCATACATGGATCCCATCTCAGATTTCATGGCCTCAAGCCATTTTGCGGAATCTGGGCTCATCATCGCTTCCTCATAGTTCGTAGGTTCGTCATGGTCAAGTAACATGACTTCCAGAACAGGATTACCTTACCACTGTGGTGCGGATCTTGCGCTGGTTGACCTACGATGCTCGGTGGTAACTTGATCTGAAGTTGCATGATCATCATCATTAGCTTCCTCACTAATTGGTGTAGGTGTCACAGGAACCGGTTTTTGTGACGAACTACTTTCCAATAATGGAGCAGGTATAGTTACCTCATCAAGTTCTACTTTCCTCCCACTCACTTCTTTCCAGAGAAACTCCTTCTCTAGAAAGGATCCATTCTTAGCAACAAATTCCATGCCTTCGGATCTGTGATAGAAGGTGTACCCAATAGTTTCCTTTGGGTATCCTATGAAGACACATTTCTCCGATTTGGGTTCGAGCTTATCAAGTTGAAGCTTTTTCACATAAGCATCGCAGCCCCAAACTTTAAGAAACAACAACTTTGGTTTCTTGCCAAACCATAGTTCATAAGGCGTCGTCTCAACGGATTTTGATGGTGCCCTATTTAACGTGAATGAAGCCGTCTCTAAAGCATAACCGCAAAACGATAGCGGTAAATCAGTAAGGGACATCATAGATCGCACAATATCTTGTAAAGTACGATTACGACGTTCGGACACACCATTACGATGTGGTGTTCCGGGTGGCGTGAGTTGCGAGACTATTCTGCATTGTTTCAAATGTAGACCAAACTCGTAACTCAAATATTCTCCTCCATGATCAGATCGTAGAAACTTTATTTCCTTGTTACGATGATTTTCCACTTCACTCTGAAATTCTTTGAACTTTTCAAATGTTTCAGACTTATGTTTCATCAAGTAGATATACCCATATCTGCTCAAATCATCTGTCAAGGTGAGAAAATAACGATACTCGCCGCGAGCCTCAATATTCATTGGACCACAGACATCAGTATGTATGATTTCCAAAAAATCTATTGCTCGCTCCATAGTTCCGGAGAACGGCGTTTTAGTCATCTTGCCCATAAGGCATGGTTCGCAGGTACCAAGTGATTCATAATCAAGTGATTCCAAAATTCCATAAGTATGGAGTTTCTTCATGTGTTTTATATCAATATGACCCAAACGGCAGTGCCACAAATAAGTTGCACTATCACTATCAACTCTGCATCTTTTGGCTTGAACATTATGAATATGTGTATCACTACTATCGAGATTCAACAAAAATAGATCACTCCTCAAGGGTGCATGACCATAAAAGATATTACTCATATAAATAGAACAACCATTATTCTCAGATTTAAATGAATAACCGTCTCGTATCAAACAAGATCCAAATATAATGTTCATGCTTAACGTTGGTACCAAATAACAATTATTTAGGTCTAAAATTAATCCTGAAGGTAGATATAGAGGTAGCATGCTGACGGCGATCACATCGACTTTGGAACCATTTCCCACGCGCATCGTCACCTCGTCCTTAGCCAATCTCCGTTTAATCCGTAGTCCCTCTGTTCACCTTGCCATCCTTCTTATCCGCCAAATACTTGGGGCAGTTCCGCTTCCAGTGACTAGTCTGTTTGCAGTAGAAGCACTCAGTCTCAGGCTTAGGTCCAGACTTGGGTTTCTTCTCCTGAGCAGCAACTTGTTTGATGTTCTTCTTGGAGTTCCCCTTCTTCTTCCCTTTACCCTTTTACTTGAAACTGGTGGTTTTGTTAACCATCAACACTTGATGCTCCTTTTTGATATCTACCTCCGCAGCCTTTAGCATCACGAAGAGCTCGGGAATTGTCTTTCATCCCTTGCATATTATAGTTCATCACGAAGCTTTTGTAGCTTGGTGACAGTGATTGAAGAAATCTGTCAATGACACTATCAACAGGAAGATTAACTCCCAGTTGAGTTAAGTGATTATGATACCCAGACATTTTGAGTATATGCTCACTGACAGAACTATTCTCCTCCATCTTGCAGCTATAGAACTTATTGGAGACTTCATATCTTTCAATCCGGGCATTTGCTTGAAATATTAACTTCAACTCCTGGAACATCTCATATGCTCCATGACGTTCAAAACGTCGTTGAAGTCCCGGTTCTAAGCCGTAAAGCATGGCACACTGAACTATTGAGTAGTCATCAGCTTTACTCTGCCAGACGTTCTTAACGTCATCAGCAACATCCACAGCAGGCCTGGCACCCAGCGGTGCTTCCAGGCAGTGGCGGAGCCAGGATTTGAGCATAGGGGGGCCGAGTACATATATTGATCTAATCTCATTGGCAATTACTCGTCGCTGCTACTAAATTTGTCGATCGTTGGGGGGGCCAGGCCCCTGCTCGTCCCCCTGGCTCCGCCCCTGCTTCTAGGACGTAATTCTTCTGTGCAGCAATGATGATAATCCTCAAGTTACGGACCCAGTCAGTGTAATTGCTACCATCATCTTTCAACTTTGCTTTCTCAAGGAACGCATTAAAATTCAACGGAACAACAGCACGGTCCATCTATTTACAATCAACATAGACAAGCAAAATACTATTAGGTACTAAGTTCATGATAAATGTAAGTTCAATTAATCATATTACTTAAGAACTCCCACTTAGATATACATGCCTCTAATCATCTAAGTGATCGCGTGATCCATATCAACTAAACCATAACCGATCATCACGTGAAATGGAGTAGTTTTCAATGGTGAACATCATTATGTTGATCATATCTACTATATGATTCACGCTCGACCTTTCAGTCTCAGTGTTCCGAGGTCATATCTGCATATGCTAGGCTCGTCAAGTTTAACCCGAGTATTCTGCGTGTGCAAAACTGGCTTGCACCCGTTGTAGATGGACGTAGAGCTTATCACACCCGATCATCACGTGGTGTCTCGGCACGATGAACTTTGGCAACGGTGCATACTCAGGGAGAACACTTTTATCTTGAAATTTAGTGAGAGATCATATTATAATGCTACCGTCAATCAAAGCAAAATAAGATGCATAAAAGATAAACATCACATGCAATCAATATAAGTGATATGATATGGCCATCATCATCCTGTGCTTGTGATCTCCATCTCCAAAGCACCGTCATGATCACCATTGTCACCGGTGCGACACCTTGATCTCCATCGTAGCATCATTGTCGTATCGCTAACTATTGCTTCTACGACTATCGCTACCGCTTAGTGATAAAGTAAAGCAATTACAGGGCGATTGTATTGCATACAATAAAGCGACAACCATATGGCTCCTGCCAGTTGCCGATAACTTTGTTACAAAACATGATCATCTCATACAATAAATATAGCATCATGTATTGACCATATCACATCACAACATGCCCTACAAAAACAAGTTAGACGTCCTCTACTTTGTTGTTGCAAAGTTTTACGTGGCTGCTACGGGCTGAGCAAGAACCGTTCTTACCTACGCATCAAAATCAGAACGATAGTTCGTCAAGTTAGTGTTGTTTTAACCTTCTCAAGGACCGGCCGTAGCCACACTTGGTTCAACTAAAGTTGGAGAAACTAACACCCGCCAGCCACCTATGTGCAAAGCACGTCGGTAGAACCAGTCTCGCGTAAGCGTACGCGTAATGTCGGTCCGGACCGCTTCATCCAACAATACCGCTGAACCAAAATATGACATGCTTGTAAGCAGTATGACTTGTATCGTCCACAACTCACTTGTGTTCTACTCGTGCATATAACATCTATGCATAAAACCAGGCTCTGATGCCACTGTTGGGGAACATAGTAATTTCAAATTTTTCCTACGCACACGCAGGATCATGGTGATGCATAGCAACGAGAGGGGAGAGTGTTGTCCACGTACCCTCGTAGACCGTTAAGCGGAAGCGTTATGACAACGCGGTTGATGTAGTCGTACATCTTCACGATCGATCGATCCTCAGTACCGAACATACGGCACCTCCGCGTTCAGCACACGTTCAGCTCGGTGACGTCTTGCGAACTCACGATCCAGTAGAGCTTGGGGAAGAGTTTCGTCAGCACGACGGCGTGATGACGATGTTGATGAAGCTACCGTGACAGGGCTACGCCTAAGCATCGCTACAGTATGACCGAGGTGGATTATGGTGGAGGGGGGCGCTGCACACGGCTGGGAGAGATCTTTGTGATCAACTTGTGTGTCTAGAGGTGCCCCCTGCCCCTGTATATAAAGGAGCAAGGGGAGGCTAGCCGGCCCTTGTTGGTCCGCCAGGAGGAGGAATCCTCCTCCTAGTAGGAGTAGGATTCCCATCTTTCCTACTCCTATTAGGAGGGGGAAAGGAAGGGGAGAAAGAGAAGGAAAGGGGGCGCTGCCTGCCCTAGGCCAGCCCCTCTCTCTTTCCCTTATCGCCCAACAAGACCCATTAGCCCCCGGGGGGTTCCGGTAACCCCTCCGGTACTCCGGTAAAATCCCGATTTTACCCGGAACTCTTCCGATGTCCAAATGTAGACTTCCAATATATCAATCTTCATGTCTCGATCATTTTGAGACTCCTCGTCATGTGCGTGATCATATCCGAGACTCCAACCTACCTTCGGTACATCAAAACATATAAACTCATAAAACTGGTCATGACAGAACTTTAAGCGTGCGGACCCTACGGGTTCGAGAACTATGTAGACATGACCGAGACATGTCTCCGGTCAATAACCAATAGCGGAACCTGGATGCTCATATTGGTTCCTACATATTCTATGAAGATCTTTATCGGTCAAACCACATAACACTATATGTTGTTCTCTTTGTCATCGGTATGTTACTTGCCCGAGATTCGATCGTCGGTATCCCAATACCTAGTTCAATCTCGTTACCGGCAAGTCTCTTTACTCGTTTCGTAGTGCACTATCCCGCAACTAACTCATTTGTTGCATTGCTTGCAAGGCTTATAGTGATGTGCATTACCGAGAGGGCCCAGAGATACCTCTCCGACAATCGGAGTGACAAATCCTAATCTTGATCTATGCCAACTCAACAAGTACCATCGGAGACACCTGTAGAGCACATTTATAATCACCCAGTTACGTTGTGACGTTTAGTAGCACATAAAGTGTTCTTCCGGTATTCGGGAGTTTCATAATCTCATAGTCATAAGAACATGTATAAGTCGTGAAGAAAGCAATAGCAGTAAACACAAACGATCAAGTGCTAAGCTAACGGATTGGTTCAAGTCAATCACATCATTCACCTAATGATGTGATCCCATTGATCAAATAACAACTCATGTCTATGGTTTGGAAACTTAACCATCTTTGATCAATGAGCTAGTCAAGTAGGGGCATACTAGTGACAGTATGTTTGTCTGTGTATTCACACATGTATTATGTTTCCGGTTAATACAATTCTAGCATAAATAATAAACATTTATCATGAAATAAGGAAATAAATAATAAATTTATTATTGCCTCTAGGGCATATTTCCTTCAGTATGTCCTCATGGGTCCCGGTTCTTGACTAGACTGGGACTAATGGGCTGGCCAGGCCCGAACCAAAGCCTTGTTTTCTAGTAGTGAGTAGAGGCAAACTAGTGACACTCTGTTTGTCTATGTATTCACACATGTACTAAGTTTCCGGTTAATATAATTCTATCATGAATAATAAACATTTATCATGATATAAGGAAATATAAATAACAACTTTATTATTGTCTTTAGGGTATATTTCCTTCAGTAGTTAATGGACTGGGTGGGATTCGAGTCTTCCACATGCCCGTCCTCATAATCTCCTCCTCCGCCCCCGTCGTGGATGATGTTGAACATCTTCCTGTCCGCGACGCCGTATGCCTTCTCCCCCGGATGAGTTGTGGCGAAGAAGACTCTGAGAAGAGCAACGGCACCGCGTTTACGTCGACGATGTAAGGTACTTGCCCGACGGTGGTTGCTGTGCATTGCGTGCCGAGCTGCTTGGCGGCGTAGTATGGGGCCTTGTAATGCTCTAGCCATGGTGGTGTCTGAAGGATGGGCGCCACCATCGTGGCTCCGCGACCCTGGCTGCGACCTCCACCACGCCCGCGACCAGCACGCCGACCGCCACAGACGCCATCAACACGCCCTCCACCTGCCTTCCGCTTTATGAGTGTTTCCTCCTTTGCGGCCTTCGCTTTGACACGGCGATTTTGCCGCGTCATCGAGTTGATCTTCCGGGCGAGGGTGATGCTCGGATCCTCCTGCACGTCCACCACCTCTATCTCCGGCAGGTCCTCATCCAGTTCCATGCGTCAGCGGCGGCAGTGAAGAAGAAACTGGGAGAAAAGGGCCGGAATTAGGTGAAAAGCGGCGGGATGGAAGAAGAGAGTGAGGGATTTTAGCGAGGAAACAGTGCGGGATACTACAAAATGACGGGCTCTGCCTTCCTTTTGGGTGGGCCATGGGAGTCCGACGTGTCTCGTGTCCGTACTCTTGCAAGGCCCCCTATGTTTTGTTCAGTTTACGAGGAAAATATTGTCCGGACCGCTCAGCGGATTGGTACAGGCCGGTATTGGATGACTTCCGGTGTTTGGATCGCGCGGTCCCAACGTATGCAACGGTTTAAGAGTCAGTGTTGGAGATGTCTTTTATACTACCATACTGTATAGGAACAGTATACGCACGACACGATCTAGTAGAAGGCTCCTCGAGGAGGGAACACGTCGATAACGCATGGGCGAATAGGTTAAGAAAACCCGAAAACAAGGATCCAATCCCCGCTAACACGGATGACGGTCAACAAGCTTAGTCTTTGTCCGTAGTCCTGACCAGACGTACTCCATCATCAAAATGAAATACTAGTAGAGTTGTACCACCAGTCCTCTCTCCCTCTCTCTATCCCTCTAAAAATGAAAGCCAGTTGTCCTATAGTCGTACGCCACAGCCATCACCCATCTCCTCCGTCCGTGTCCGTGGCATGGCATGGCAGTGCTCTCGTCTCGTCTCGTGCATCCACCTCACACTTGTCCAGCTATATCCCACACACAGTCCTCTCTCCCTTTCGCTCATGCATGCACGCACGCACGCACGCACCTGTCCTCCACGACGGACCAAGGCAAGGCGTCACACACACACACAGAGCACACACGGCACATCAGCCGCAATAACTCACACGGCGACGGAGCATCGGGGAGGAGGGAGGCAGCGGCTCGGGATCTCGCCTTATCCTCGCGGTACGACGCTCTCCCCACCCCGGCCAAAACGTACGTAAACATGGCGCCATTTACACGCGCGCAACCACTCCGCTGTCCTCTCATCCCTCCCCTCCCATGCATGCATGTCAGCGACGGACGGACGATCGCGCCAAAGGGCTCGCGACGAGGCGGACGCGCCCAAAATATTCCACCGCCGAGCCAGCGACCCGGCCCGTCCGCACGCAAGCGGCGCACGCTCGTCCGGGCCAGCCCGCGACGATGGCGACCGATCGCGCGATACAGGCACGGATCTCTCTTGCAACAAGCAGCCCCGCTTTTTGTACAGTCCACGTCGCTTTCGCCCTCCCCCTCCTGGCCGGCTCGCTACAGCCCTACGTACGTACTCTACCTATTCGCAAGCTGAGCGCGTGATATTTTCAGCTGCTTCCAGCTCTAATTTCTAAGGATTGAAATTGTAAAAGTTGGACGAATGAGAATATAAAAAGAGAAGATCGAATTAATCGACCGGCCGGAATATGGGATCGAGGTTGAATGCATGATTGCTGCCGGCGCTTTGGGCCGGATCAGTGGAGTGAGAGGACCGGTCGAATATCGCCGTAATTTAAAAGCCGCATCTTTAAAGCATTTCGTGCCGCATTAGTCCAACAAATCCCGCTCGGCCGATCGCCTTTACCACCACTAGCGCTCGCTAAAAAGAAACAAGGAAGAAAAAGGAGATGCGGTGTTAATTGCACACACAAAAACATATTCTTGCCCCACAATCCACGCAAAGCAAATACGATAAAGAACACGAGGCTAACCCCAATTTGTACATGGCCTCACTCCTAAATTTAGTAGTACTCCAGTGGTTTTGCTTCCTTCTTTTGGTTCTCCAATGGTTCCGAAATGATTTCCGGCCCGATGTGGCAACGAGGGAGCACCTACGAGCCATACATGCATGCAGCGGCGGCGCGGCTTGATGGCTTTAGTACTCCCACTGCAGCGGCTCCTCCAGGCGGAACACGCCGGCGCCGGGGCCGGCGAAGGCCACGTCGTCGTCCCACGAGGAGGCGCATGAGAGCTGGCAGGACGGAGGGCCGTGTCTGAGGTCGAAGAGGAGGTCGGGGAGGTCGAACAGCGCATCCTCAGCGGTGTCCGGCGGCGCCGAGGCAGAGGCAGAGGCTGAGGCGGAGGCGGCGCTGGGTTCCGGGCCGTCGGGGTTCTTGGCGCCGGCATTGGCAGCTGCAGTGGCAGAGGCCGGGAAGTCGGCGGAGGCGGCAAGTGCGGCGGCCGCCTGGACGTCCTTGGGCGCGGCGGTGGCCGGGCGCGGGAGCTCGTGGGCGAGGTCGGGGAAGTTGAGGTGCGCGGCGCGGCCCTTGATGGCGAGGGCGGCCACGTCGTGCGCGCGCGCCGCCATCTCCGCGGTGGCGAAGGTGCCGAGCCAGATGCGCGACTTCTTGCGGGGCTCCCGAATCTCCGACACCCACTTGCCCCAGCTCCGCATGCGCACCCCGCGGTACGTCGGGTGCCGCCCGTCGTTGCGCGGCCGCTTCTTCTTGGACGACGCGGTGGTGGCCGTCGGGGACGGCGGCGCGGCCAGGGCCTCCGCCGAGGACGACGTGGTGGTCTCGGAGCCGGAGGAGGAATCCTCCGTGGCGCCCATGGCTGATGATACTGTGGTGGTGGAGTTAGTTGTTGGGGGAGTGATGAGCGAGAGCGTGAGGAGGTGAGTGGTGTGCTGCGGTGGGATGCGAGGCGAGGCGAGGCAGTGGGAGGTTTTATGATGAGCAGAGCAGATGAGGCGGAGGGAGGAGCAACATGGAAAGGAAAAACAAAGCGGGGAATCGAATGGGGGAAGGCGTGAGGCCAGCGTGTTGGCCTTTGGGAACTGAGCAACTGATGAGCATTGTTTCTGAGCGATTAAACAAGCTTTTATCTTTTTATTATTCTCTTGCAGTTATCTTTTTTGTTTACAGCAAATAGACTTTATTCCTCGAATGGTTGTACTAATGTCGTTTATAAGTAAATGAGAAATCCCCGCAAAAAAAGTAGATGAGAATAAAGTCAAGGACGAAGAGTCCGAGAAGCTAGAAGATCTAGTGCTAACGGAGTACTCCCTCCGTTTGTTTTTAGTCTGCATATAAGATTTAATCAAAGTCAAACTTTGTTAACTTTCACTAAGTTTATAGAAAAAAAATATCAAGATTCACAATATGAAATCAATATTGTTAGATGCATCATGAAATTAATTTCATATCATATAGCTTTGGTATTGTAGATGTTAATATTCTTTTCTATATAGTTGGTCAAACGTTATAAAGTTTGATTTTAACCAAATCTTAGGTGCACACTGGAAAGAAACGAAGGGAGTACTACACTTTGCTAAACCATTTGCTTGACGAAAACAATGTGTATAAGAAACCTTTGCGAAATCCCCTTTGCTCGCGTTCCACAACACTAGTTACGTCTAGATCAACATACGAGTTGAGCTACTGCATAGCTTTATCTACCACAAAACTTGAACCGCCGGATATATACCATTCCGAATTGCAGTCATCTCAATCGAATAAACGTTGTTAACATGTGGTAGAAACCATGTTGCTGCCGCGATGAAGCTTCCACGATCACCCTGAGCCAGAACTCTCGTAGCACCAGAGAGCGTGTCCACATGAAATGAAGCATCAACATTTACTTTAACAAAACCATTGATGTAGGGCCAAGCCCTAGGTTGCCCAATCTTTCACAATTTGAAGGTGGATTGAGAGGAACACTCAAGAACAAGTGGAACAAAAGGAATCACAAAAACATACACTCATGACCATAGATCCAATCACACATGTGCTCTCTCCACAAATCCAAACAAGACTCGCAAGATCTACAAACAAGTAAAGGAAGATAAGTAGATAGCATAGTTCTTCTCAAATCCACAATGGGAGATGAGGTCTTGATAGGTAGTTCTTCTCCAAATCTCAAGGAGAGATGGAGGTCTTCATGATCTAGATAGAACCTTCTCCCGTATGAGCTCTTGTTGATCTAGAGAGATCCTTCTCCCAATAGGGAGGTCTTGTTCCTCAAGGGGAGGTGCAAGGAGCAAAAATGAGGTATACTTTGCTAACCCTAAAAAGTGAGAGGGGTGCAAAATATATAGGTAGCTGGAGGTAGGGAACGAGGTAGGGGTACAAGGTTCATTCCCCATCTTTGCACGCAGGCAGGGCCCCATGTGCACGGGGTAAAGGGGTCGTGGGCACGTTGCATGCCCCATGCACATGGGGTATCCAGTAGCTGTAGCAGGGGCCATGCGCACAGGGTCCAGGAGCCCGTGGGCATTGGGTGTACAGAGAGTTTCTAGATGCCCCGTGCGCACGGGGTGTCCAGAGAGTTGATCATTGATACGTCTTGTCTTGTCTTGAACTGGGGGGAGTGTCACTTCATGGTAAATGAAGGTATAGTCCACGGTCATAAGATTTCTGGAAGAGGCATTGAGGTAGATAAAGCTAAGGTTGATGCCATTGAGTAAATACCATGTCCTATGGATATCAAGAGTATAAGGAGTTTTCTTGGTCATATTGGTTTTTATAGAAGGTTCATTAAGGTCTTTTCTAGAATTTCTAGGCCTCTTACTAATCTCTTGCAAAAAGATGTTCCATTTGTTTTGGATGATGCTTGTGTAGAAGGCTTTGAAATACTTAAGAAAGCTTTGATCATTGCTCCTATTGTTCAACCACCTGATCGAAATTTATCCTTTGAAGTTATGTGTGATGCAAGTGATTATGCTATAGGTGATGCTATTGGTAAAAAAAGTTTATAAGAAATTAAATGTTATTCATTATGATGGTAAGGCTTGGGCTAGTGCTCGGAAAACTCATGCTACTACTGAGAAAGAATTCTTAGCAATTGTGTTTTCTTGTAAAAAGTTTAGACCATATATTGTTGATTATAAAGTAACTACTCACACGTATCATGTTACTATTAACTATCTTATGGATAAGAAAGATGCTAAGACTAGGTTGATTAGGTGGGTTCTTTTATTACAAGAGTTTGACTTAAATATTGTTGACAGAAAGGGAGCTGATAATCCTGTAGGAGATATTTTGTCTAGGATGGAAAATATTCATGATGACCCAATTTCGGTGAATGATATTTTTCCTGGTGAGCAAATAGCTGTTATTAATACTTCCTCTTGTGATAACCTTTCGTATGCTGATTATACTAATTACATTGTCACTAAATATACACCGCTTAACATTACTTTTCAATAAAAGAAAAAATTCTTCTTTGATTTAAGACATTACTTTCGGGATGACCCACATCTATATAAAGAAGGAGTAGATGGTATTACTAGACGTCATATTTCTGAGTACATCTGGACCAACATATGAGTTGAGATGCTTCATTGCTTCATCAACCACAAAACTGCAATCTGATTCGAGCAGCAAGCTATTACACCAAATTCGAACAGCCAGATATATACCATTCCGAATTGCAGTCATCTCAGCCAAATAAACATTTGTTAACATGTGGTAGAAACCATGTTGTTGTCGCGATGAAGCTTCCACGATCATCCCGAGCCCCAACTCTCATAGCACCAAAGAGTGTGTCCGCATGAAATGAGGCATCGACATTTTTTGTAACAAAACCCATTGATGTAGGGCCAAGCCCTAGATTGCCCAATCTTTTAGAATTTGAAGGTGGATTGAGAGGAACACTGAAGAACAAGAGGAACAAAAGGAATCACAAGAACATAAACTCATGAACATAGTGAAGGAAATATGCCCTAGAGGCAATAATAAAGTTATTATTTATTTCCTTATTTCATGATAAATGTTTATTATTCATGCTAGAATTTTATTAACCGGAAACATAATACATGTGTGAATACATAGACAAACATAGTGTCACTAGTATGCCTCTACTTGACTAGCTCATTGATCAAAGATGGTTATGTTTCCTAACCATAGACATGAGTTGTCATTTGATAAACAGAATCACATCATTAGAAGAATGATGTGATTGACTTGACCCATTCCGTTAGCTTAGCACTTGATCGTTTTAGTTTACTGCTATTGCTTTCTTCATGACTTATGCATGTTCCTATGACTATGAGATTATGCAACTCCCGATTATCGGAGGAACACTTTGTGTGCTACCAAACGTCACAACGTAACTGGGTGATTATAAAGGTGCTCTACAGGTGTCTCCGATGGTGTTCGTGGAGTTGGCATAGATCAAGAATAAGATTTGTCACTCCGATTGTCGGAGAGGTATCTCTGGGCCCACTCGGTAATGCACATCACTATAAGACTTGCAAGCAATGTGACTAATGAGTTAGTTGCGGGATGTTGCATTACGGAACAAGTAAAGAGACTTGCCAGTAACAAGATTGAACTAGGTATTGAGATACCGACGATCGAATCTCGGGCAAGTAACATACCGATGACAAAGGGAACAACGTATGTTGTTATGCGGTTTGACCGATAAAGATCTTTGTAGAATATGTAGGAACCAATATGAGCATCCAGGTTCCGCTATTGGTTATTGACCGGAGACGTGTCTCGGTCATGTCTACATAGTTCTCGAACCCGTAGGGTCCGCACGCTTAAAGTTCTGTGACGATCGGTATTATGAGTTTTTGTGTTTTGATGTACCGAAGGTCGTTCGGAGTCCCGGATGTGATCACGGACATGACGAGGAGTCTCGAAATGGTCGAGACGTAAAGATCAATATATTGGAAGGTTATATTCGGACACCGGATGAGTTTCGGGGGTTATCGGATAAATACCGGAGAACCGGGAGGTTACCAGAACCTTTCGGGGGGGTTATTGGGCCTTATGGGACCAAGTGGAGGAAGAGGAGAGTCGGTCAGCTAGGGGCGCGCGGCCCGCTAGCCCAAACCGAATTGGACTAGGGGGCCGGCCCCCTTTCCTTCTTCTTCTCCTCCCTTTCCTTCGCCTCTCCTACTAGGACTAGGAAAGACATGGGAATCCTACTTGGAGTAGTATTGCCCCCCTTGGGCATGCCTCCTCCTCCTTGGCCGCCCCTCCTCCTCTCCCTCCTTTATATACGGGTAGGGGGGCACCCCTTGGAGACTCAACACTTGATCTATTGATCTCTTAGTCATGTGCGGTGCCCCCTCCACCATAGTCCACCTCGGTTACATTGTAGCGGTGCTTAGGCGAAGCCCTACGACGGTAGTTTCATCAATATTGTCACCACGCCGTCGTGCTGACGAAACTCTCCCTCGAGCTCTACTAGATCTAAGTTCGCGGGACGTCACCGAGCTGAACGCGTGCTGAACGCGGAAGTGCCGTACGTTCGGTGCTGACGATCGGTCGATCGTGAAGACGTACGACTACATTAACCGCATTGTTATAACACTTCCACTTAACGGTCTACGAGGGTACGTGGACAACACTCTCCCCTCTCGTTGCTATGCATCACCATGATCTTGCGTGTGCATAGGATTTTTTTTAAATTACTATGTTCCCCAACACATAGATCCAATCACACAAGTGCTTTCTCCACAAATCCAAGCAAGATTCACAAACAACTAAAGGGAGATAAGTAGCTAGTCCCCTCCCCCTTGCGCCGCGCCCGTGGGTGACCCCGGGGGTAACCCTAGCCACCCTCCCCTCAAGCCCTCATGCCTCACCTCCCTCCTCGCCGCCGTCCGCACTGCCACCAGGCAAAGCTTGGCCGGCAGGGTGGCAGCGAGACTTCTCCACCCTTCGAGCATCTCGACTGGTGCGGGATGGCCGGATCGCGAGAAGGAACTAGGCTTACGCAAGGTCCAGCGGCGCGGTCGGCGGGCAACCCTTGGCGACATCATGCGCGGCGCGGTGACAGCAGCGGGGCCCCAACTCGCGGCGAGGTGATGACTGCGTGGTTGGCACGACCAGGTGGTCGCGAGTGGCGCCAGTTTCAGATCAGATATCTGTGGATCCGTGCTGGACGCGGTCAATCGGCGTGTGGTTGTGGTCTTCGCCGCTGGCCACGTCGGATCAGATGATTCGACGCCTGGATATCTACTACGGATGTTCTTCTCGATCCCTGTTTGGTTGAGCCCCATGGCAATCTCATCTCTGTAGGTTTCGGCTCTTGGCTCGCCGGCCGCCCTAACTAAAGTGTCAGCAGGACTGGGCCCAAACATCAGCGAGTCAATTGGTTAGTTAAGTTTAATTATGAACTTAACCAAAGTTAGCAAGGGCGAGGGCCCCTTGTCAGTGACCCAGGGGGTCATTCAGTTAGTGCCTAACTAGTGATTTGCTGGAGTTAAGACCACGGCGAGTCCAGCAACGGTGGAGGTCGTCGAAAGTCCTCCTCCGGCGACCAAACGACGTGTGGGAGGTCGCGTTCGGAAACTTAAGTAATCCACAAATTTCATCCACATATATCAAGTGCATATCAGGATGTTCAGTTCCGTCTCCTGCATAAAGATTGGCTAGCGGTTGTTCTATCATACCCGAAGGAATTTCATAACCAATATTTTCAGTAGGTGCAGTAGGTTGAGGAGCAACTAATTGTGGTTCTGGTCGAGGTGATGATACCCCGAACAAACCCCTCAAAGGATTGTTCTCCATAGTAATAAGTGACAATAAATTTCAGCCTGTAGTAATAATTTTTTCTTACCGATTTCCACTTACCAAGAGCTTTTCACTCTCCGGGTTTAGGATTTAGTATAGGGGATCAATTGTAGTCCTTTCGATAAGTAAGAGTGTTGAAACCAACGAGGAGCAGAAGGAAATGACAAGTAGTTTCCAGCAAGATATTCTCTGCAGGTAGTGAAATCATAATATTTTTATTAAAATGCTTAAAGAAGTTATTTTCCCGAGGTTTGGAGTCCATGGATATTTAATGACTAATGGTGGCTCACATTTCATTATCATCCTCAGTCTAGTGGTCAAGTAGAATTGAGTAATAGAGAAATAAAGTTGATTTTGCAAAAGATTGTTAATAGATCTAGAAAGAATTGGTCTAAGAAACTTGATGATGCATTATGGGATTATAGAACTGCTTATAAGAACCCTATGGGTATGTCTCTTTATAAAATGGTTTATGAAAAAGCATGTCACTTACCTCTTGAACTAGAACATAAAGCTTATTGGGCTATTAAAGAGCTCAACTATGATTTCAAACTTGTCGGTGAAAAGAGGTTATTTGACATTAGCTCACTTGATGAATGGAGAACCCAAGCCTATGAAAATGCCAAGTTGTTTAAAGAAAAAAAGTTAAAAGATGGCATGACACAAGGATACAAAAGCGTGAATTTAATGTAGGTGACCATGTCTTGCTATACAACTCTCGTTTAAGATTTTTTGCAGGAAAACTTCTCTCCAAATGGGAAGGCCCTTACATTATTGAGGAGGTTTATCGTTCCGGTGCCATCAAGATCAACAATGCCGAAGGCACCAACCCGAAGGTGGTAAACGGTCAAAGAATCAAACACTATATCTCAGATACTCCCATAAATGTTGAAACCAATATAATTAATACCATGTCACCAGAGGAGTACATAAGGGAGACTTACCAGAACGTTTCAGATTCCGAAAAGGAATAGGTATGTGGTACGGTAAGTAAACCGACTCCAAAACGTTTCCAATGGCAATTTTACTCCATTTTGGAATATTTAAAACTTTAGGAAAATTAAAAGTAGTCCGAAAAGTGCACGAGGAGGCGACAAGCCCTGGGGGCATGCCCTACCCCCCTAGGCGCGCCTCCCTGGCTTGTGGCCACCTCGTGTGCCCTCCAGACTCTATTTCTTGCAGAATACTTCTTTTGGTCGGTAAAAAATCATTATATATTCTCCCGAAGGTTTTGACCACCATATCATGGCAAAATCCCCTATTTTCGTTTCAAGTTATTTTTCTGAAAGATCTGAGGGCATGTCGTCCCAAGATTCCGAGGGAGAGAGCTATGTAGCTGTTCACATTGTAGACCCCAAGGTTTATGAGGATGTGGAGCATTACTGTTGGACCACGGAGGAACAAGAAGACTATGATCCGGAGGGAAAGGAAGAGACAAGTTCCGAAGAAGAGGAAGTCCCGCTACCCCAGCTTGGGGACATGCATGTGGAGTTCAAAAAGTCAAGTCTCCCCACTAAAGCAAAGAAACCTAAGATCTGTGTTTATCCCTTTTCGTCTTTGCAGGAGAATAAGCAAGAATTATGAAAAAAGTTATTAATACTAGAGGGAGAGATCTATGACCTGAAGGTGGAAAATTCCACCCGCAAGCGTAAGCTGAGGAGAAAGGACAAGCCTACAACATCATCACCACCTCTGAAGAAAGAGATCTAAATACATGGGTATGGGCACTCCCCTTGGCAACTGCCAAGCTTGGGGGAGGTGTCCCGATATCGTATCATCATAATCACATCTTTACCTTTATTATTTTTCTTAGTTCGATCCTTTTGGTTATGTCTCGGTTTAGTAGAATAAAGTTTTAGTACGATTTAGTGTTTGAGTTTTGCTTTGTGATCTATCTATGTAACCGAGTCCGTGAGTTATATGATAGAGAGTAGTTTTGAGTTGAGGGCTTTGTTTTCTTGCTATGATCTTGAGAAAAAGAAAGAGGAATAAAAGAAGTAAAAAGATTATATAATGATTTTATGGAGAGTGATGACTTCACATATAAAGGGTATGATGAGTAAAATTTGTTGGGAGCTAACAAACATAGTTTTGGTCATTGTTGCAATTAATAGGACGTAATAAAGAAAGAGAGGTTTCATATACAAATATACTATCTTGGAAATCTTTTGTGATTGTGGGGACTCATTAAAATATGAGATTCTAAAAAGTTGATCTTGGACAAGGAATACAACATAATGGGTTATGTTGTCTTATATCCGAATAGAAGTTATATTGTCATGGTTCCTCCAACTTGTTGAGCTTGTTTTCCCTCTTATGCTAGCCAAATCTTTTGCACCAAGTAGAGATACTACTTGTGCATCCAAACATCCCTTGAACTAGTTTTGCCATGAGAGTCCACCATACCTACCTATGGATTGAGTAAGATCCTTCAAGTAAGTTGTCATCGGTGCAAGCAATAACAATTGCTCTCTAAATATGTATGATCTTTTAGTGTGAAGAAAATAAGCTTTATACGAACTTGTGATATGGAAGAAATAAAAGCGACGGACTGCATAATAAAGTTCTTTATCACAAGCGGCAATATAAAGTGTCATTCTTTTGCATTAAGATTTTTTGCGCCTAACCATAAAAGCGCATGACAACCTCTGCTTCCCTCTGCGAAGGGCCTATCTTTTACTTTTTACTTTCTACCTCTATGCAAGAGTCATGTTGATCTTCACCTTTCCTTTTTACACTTTTCCTTTTTGGGAAGCACTATATGTTGGGGAAGATCCAAATATACATATCCCCTCGGATGTAGGTTATCATAAAGTACTATTGTTGACATTACCCTTGAGGTAAAAGGTTGGGAGGCGAAACTATAAGCCCCTATCTTTCTGTGTGTCCGACTCGAGCTTTGAACTCATAAGTATCACGTGAGTGTTAGCAATTATGAAAGACTAAGAGATGGTTGAGTATGTGGGCTTGCTATACAAAAGCTCTTACATTGACTCTTTCCAATTTTATGATAAATTGCAATTGCTTCAATGACTAAGATCATAGTTTGTTGGTTTTCAATAAAATTTCTGATTCATACTTTACCTTATGAACGAATTATCATGTTATAATAATAAATTATATGTCATTATATGTTGTTGTTCTAAAGATAATCATGATGCCATCATGTCCGTATTTTATTTTATCGACACCTCCATCTCTAAACATGTCGACATATTTATCGATTTCGGCTTTCGCTTGAGGACAAGCGAGGTCTAAGCTTGGGGGAGTTGATACGTCCATTTTGCATCATGCTTTTATATTGATATTTATTGCATTATGGGCTGTTATTACACATTATGATACAAAATTTATGTCTTTTCTCTCTTATTTTACAAGGTTTACATGAAGAGGGAGAATGCCGGCAGCTGGAATCCTGGACAGAAAAGGGTGCAAATCTGATAGACCTATTTTGCACAACTCTAAAAGTCCTAGAAATTTACGGAGAATTATTTATGAATATATAAACAATATTGGGCAAAGAAAATACCAGAGGGGACCCACCAGGTGGCCACAAGCCTGGGGGGCGCGCCCCTAGGGCTTGTGGGCCCCTTGGCAGGCTTTCGGTGCCCATGTTCTGCTAATGATGTCTTTTGACCTGGAAAAAATCATAAGGAAGCTTTCGGGACGAAGCACCGCAGTCTCGAGGCGGAACCTGGGCAGAAGCAATCTAGGGCCCCGGCGGAGCTGTTTTGCCGAGGAAACTTCCCTCCTAGACGGGGAAACCATCGTCATCGTCATCACCAACGATCCTCTCATCGAGAGGGGGTTAATCTCCATCAACATCTTCACTAGCACCATATCCTCTCAAACCCTACTTCATCTCTTGTATCTGATCTTTGTCTCAAAACCTCAGATTCGTACCTGTGGGTTGCTAGTAGTGCTGATTACTCTTTGTAGTTGATGCTAGTTGGTTTATTCGGTGGAAGATCATATGTTGAGATCCTTAATGATATTCAATACCCCTATGATTATGATCATGAATATGCTTTGTGAGTAGTTAATTTTGTTCCTGAGGACATGAGAGAAGTCTTGTTATAAGTAAACATGTGGATTTGGTATTCATTTGATATTTTGATGAGATGTATGTTTTCTTTCCTCTAGCGGTGTTATGTGATCATCGACTACATGACACTTCACCATAATTTGGGCCTAGGAGAAGGCATTGGGAAGTAATAAGTAGATGATGGGTTGCTAGAGTGACAGAAGCTTAAACCCTAGTTTATGTGTTGCTTCGTAAGGGGCTTATTTGGATCCACATGTTTCATGCTATGGTTAGATTTATCTTATTTCTTCTTTCATAGTTGCAGATGCTTGCGAGAGGGGTTAATCATAAGTGGGAGGCTTGTCCAAGTAAGGGCAGCACCCAAGCACCGGTCCACCCACATATCAAATTATCAAAGTAACGAACGCGAATCATATGAGCATGATGAAAACTAGCTTGACAATAATTCCCATGTGTCCTCAGGAGCACTTGCTTTATATAAGAGTTCGTCCATGCTTGTCCTTTACTTAAAAAAGGATTAGGACACCTTGTTGCATCTTAGTTACATTTATTACGTGTTACCTATTACGAATTACCTTATCACAAAACTATTTGTTACCGATAATTTCAGTGCTTGCAGAGAATACCTTGCTGAAAACCGCTTGTCATTTCCTTCTGCTCCTCGTTGGGTTCGACACTCTTACTTATCAAAAGGACTACGATAGATCCCGTATACTTGTGGGTCATCAATGTTATTGGTCAAAGAGTTTATAAGAAATTAAATCTATTCATTATTCTAGTAAGACTTTGGACAGTGCTCAGAAAAATTATGCTACTACCGAGAAAGAACTCACATCATTTGTGTTTGCTTGTGACAAGTTTACACCATATATTGTTGATTCTAATGTAAATATTCACGATCATGCTGCTAATGAATATCTTATGGATAAGAAAGATGCTAAGACTAGATTGATTAGGTGGGTTCCTTTATTACAAGAGTTTGACTTACATATTGTTGATAGAAAGGGAGCTGATAACCATGTAGGAGATAATTTGTCTGGGATAGAAAATATTCTAGATGACCCTTGGTATTAATACTTCCTCTCGTCATAACCCTTGGTATGTTGATTATACTAATTACATTGTTGCTAAATATATAATATATAGCGCCTAACATTACCTACCAATAAAACAAAAAAACCTTCTTTGATTTAAGACATTATTTTTGGGATGGCCCACATCTATATAAAGAAGGAGTAAATGGTATTATTAGACGTTTTATACCTGAGTATGAGTGGGAACAAATTTTGAGGAAGTGTCACTCCAGCCCTTATGGAGGACACCATGCTGGAGATAAAACTGCAAACAATATATTCCAAACTAGTTTTATTGGCCTACTTGATACATCTCTAACATATCTATAATTTTTGATTGTTCTACGTTATTAAAGTATCAATCTTGGATGTTTTATATGCATTTATATGCTATTTTATATGGCCAGCGCTACAAATCAACCGGCTAATGCCAGGAAGATTTAAGACGCCTCGCTGGCCATTTGATCAGCCCCACCACACCGCCGGATACCTCCTCTCAGCTGGTTTGAACGGTCAACACCCACATGATCTCCTTCCTCACATCACACAACATCCCCTTCCCTCATACGATCTTGCATCACCCACAGTCATCGGCAAGCACTGCATTAGAGCCCAGGTAGTTGTCGACGATGCTTCACTGCAGTGACAACATCGGCGCGTGATACGTCCATTTTGCATCATGTTTACATACTATTATTTATAATGTTTTTATCCATAATAATGCTTTTTGGGGTAATTCTAATGCCTTTTCTCTCATAATATGCAAGGTGCACACAAGGAGGGAGAATACCAGCAGCTAGAATTCTGGACCTAGACAAGCTGCGTCAGGCTATTCTACAAAACTCCAAATGAGTTGAAACTTCATGGAGATTTTTTATGGAATATATAAGAATTATTGGAGCAAATAACTACCAGAGGGGGCCCACCAGGTGGGCACAACCCACCTGGGCGTGCTAGGGAGCCCAGGCGCGCCATGGTGGGTTGTGCCCTCCTCGGCCCACCTCCGGTGCCCCTCTTATGGTATATAAGTCATTTTGACCTATAAAAAATAAGGAGAGGACTTTCGGGACGAAGCGCTGCCGTCTCGAGGTGGAACTTGGGCAGGTGCACTTTTGCCCTCTAGTGGAGCGATTCCACCCGGAGAACTTCCCTCCCGGAGGGAGAAATCATCGTCATTGAGGGAGTCCTGGATTAGGGGGTCTCCGGACAGCCGTACTATATCCTTTGGCCGGACTGTTGGACTATGAACACTACAAAAAAAAGACACATCCGTGACATTTTGGGCCAAACGAAATTTTTTTCTATCATACATATGACACTTCTATGACGATAATTGTGACAAAACTCGGTATCATCATAGATGTGGTGGGCTCCTACTTCTATGACAGAAAATCATGACAGAAAATGGGCTTTTCGTCCTGGGCGGGCCGGAGACGCAGCTGCATGACATTCTTTGGGCCGTCCATGATGAAAAAACCCGTGGTAGAAGCGAGGGGGAGGAAAATTTCGGGGAGTTCCCGGTTACGGTGGGAGGTCGAGGCCGAGCGATGCGCGTTTCTCTCATACACGTACGCGCGTGTGTGCGAGGCGTTGGCTCTAACTGAACCCGAGCGAGCCGTTGGGCTCTAACTGAACCCGAGCGATCGATCGATGGATGTTAACTGAACCGGATCAAGCGATTACTTCGCTACTGCTGCTAACTAAAGCCGATCGATGCTGCCTCTGGGATGAACAGTGAGCGTTGCAGGGGGGGTTGGATGAACAGTGAGCGGTGGCATTGCCTCTGGATGAACAGGACCCTGTGGTGTGGTGGAGGGCTGGATGAACAGTAGACGGTGGAGGGGTGCCCGTGGAGGGGTGATTGAACAGGACCCCGTGGTGTGGAGGGCTGGATGAACAGTAGACGGTGGAGGGGTGGTTGAACAGTAGCCGATGGAGTAGCGCGCGGTGGAGGGTGGATGAACAGGAGCCCGTGGAGGCTGGAGGAGGTCGACGGTAGCCCGTGGAGGCTGGAGGAGGTCGACGGGGGAGATGAACAGTATCCCGTGGAGTCCCGTTTTACGGTACGCCGCACCCCTCCTGATGAACAGGACCCCCGTTTCGACCGTAGGATGTCCGTTTCGTCCGTTTTGCGGTACGGCACACCCCCCCGATCAACAGGACCCCCGTTTCGACCGTAGGAGGTCAGTTTCGTCCGTTTTGCGGTACGCCACACCCCCCCGATCAACAGGACCCCCGTTTCGACCGTAGGAGGTCCGTTTCCTCCGTTTTGCGATACGCCAGACCCCTCCCGATCAACAGGACCCTGTTCAGGCCTCGTTTCCATCGCATGTTCCGTCCAAGCCCTCCCGATGAACACGACCACGCATTCCGTTCCGACCTAGCCGGTTGGCTCCCACGCATTCCGTTGCCTCCTGATGAACATGACGCATTCCGTTGCCTCCCCATGAACACGACGCATTCCGTTGCCTCCCCATGAACACGATGACGATGCTGCCTCCCCATGAACACGACGACGACGCTGTTTCTCTGTTCCGACCTAGCCATGTACACGAGCCCTGGCCGTACGTATGCGCGAGTAGTCGTTCGAGACCCTGCCCGTATGTACATATGAGGCCGTATTTTCTTTCTTGCACCCTGGCCGCTGTACATACGTGTACATGCTACGTGTGTGCCTCTACTACGACACGTGCGCGCCTCTACTACGACACGTGCGCGCCTCTACATCGACTAGTATATATGTACATACACGTTCGCGACCAGAATGACAACGCTGCGTACGCTTCGACCAGGTGGGTCCTGACTGTCAGGCACTTCCTTGCGTGCGAAGATGTAGCTGGTGGGTCCCAGCAATCAGGGGGGCGAATTGTTTTGTTTTTTTTGCCCGGACGCACTTCCTTGCGTGCGAAGGTGTAGCTGGTGGGTCCCAGCAGTCAGGGGGAAATGTTTTTTTTGCGAAATACGGTGGCCCGTCCGATGGGTCCCCGCTGTCAGGTGGAGGAATAATTATTTTGCACGTAATTAGTGGCACTTCCTTGCTGCAGCCGTGGACCCAGCTGTCAGCCTCTCCACGTACATTCCACGTCCGATGGAAGCCGCTCCTTAACCACGTTGACCATGCGGCGCCAAGAGCACCAGGGCGGTGGACGACGGCGAGGCCTAGGAAGGGGACGACGCGGAGCCGGGGAAGACGCGGCAGTGGATGCCCACGCGTAGAGGAGTACGAGGGTTCACTGGTTCGCTGCGGTGTGAGGCTGCCATCGCCGCAGAATAACAAGGGGTGTGGGTGAGTAGAGGGATGGCCTGGCCAGTGGTGGGAGTAGTAGGGGGCGGTGAGGCCTCCGCCCCATCGCATACTGCCATAGGAGGCAGGAGCACGAGGCACGACCAGCACTGGTTTGGGCGGCTGGAGCAAGAAGACCAGAGGTTGAAGAAGCACTATGGCCGTTGGATGGACATCGTACGGTCACTGGAGCTAGAATCGTGCATATATTGACTAACTTGACAAAGCCCTCTGTCCCCGTCAACTTAGTATGCCCACAAGTCAGCCTGCCACTATACTGAGTCCCAGCTAACAGGGGGAGTATTCATTTTTTTGTGCGTAATAAGGAGGCACTTCCTTGCGTGCGAAGATATAGCTGGTGGGTCCAAGCTGTCAGCGGCGGTAACGTTTTTTTCGCGAAATACAGAGGCCCTTTCGGTGGGTCCCTGATGTCAGGTGGAGGAATCATTATTTTGCGCGTAATAAGGAGGCATTTCCTTGCGTGCGGCCATGGACCCAGCTGTCGGCCTCTCCACGTACAGTCCACTTCAGATGCATGTTGGTCGTTGACCACGTTGACCAGGCCGCGCCGAGAGCACCAGGGCGGTGGACGACGGCGAGGCCTAGGAAGGGAACGACACGGAGGCAGGGAAGACTCGGCAGTTGTTTCCGACGCGGAGGGGAGTACGACTGTACGAGGGTTTACTGGTTCATCTGTCATCGCCGGAGAATAACAGCAGGTGTGGGTGAGTAGAGGGATGACTAGGCTAGCGATGGGAGTACGATGGGGCGGTGAGGCCTGCACGGCAGCACAACCGGCCGCGGGGAGGAGGGAGCAGGCAGTCCTCCTACCGGCGCTTGTTTGAGCGGCTGGAGCAGGAAGAGCAGAGATTGAAGAAGCACGACGGCCGTTCGATGGACATCCAACAGTCACTGCTTGTGCGTCAACCTTTTTTTAGGAAAGCCTCAAATCTGTGGAAAACATCATACATCCCATTTGCTAATTCTTAGGGTTTTTTTGGAGCCCATATTCTTTTTGTTAGCATTACAGCCCATATTGTGGCCACGGTTAAAAAATTATACGAAATTTTGCATATTTCGGTGTGGTCCGAACTGTTTTTAATCCTGAAATTTCGACTCGCATTCAAACTGATTATAAAAATAAATGTATATCAATATAAAATCCAACAAATTCTCCATGCATAAAAATTAATGTAATTTAAAATCTTGAAATGAATAAATAGATATTTGAAACTAATTGCCGGTTTGATGTATTTTAAAAATGTACATCCCATTTCTCATTACTGATGGGCCTTTTTCTCGGCCAGCCGAATGAAAGCTCTCCTCGTCTTGAAAGATTTGCAGCCCAACAGGCCTAACAAAGCGACTTACTTGGCAAATCATAAAAAAACTAGGCTGTGGCCGTGGACCCAGCTGTCAGTCCATTTGTTTTTTTAGTCCATTTGGTGGGCTGGGTGAAACAATGATGTAGTATCTATGCAGCCCGTTTAAATCCAATTTGCATTTTTCTCGAAATCCGCGGACTTGCTGGGCTGGGTGAAAATATCATGTTGGGCTAGATGGAGAAATGTTATAAAAACATAAACACATGATTGCACGTCAGTAAAATCTTTGCAAGCTTATGTACGCAATCACTAGGAGTTAACTTGCCAAGTTATATATAAACAATTATTATTATTATTTTGTAAGAACTTTCAACTTACGAAATAAAATATCATTTTAATTTGATGAGTTAATAGTACATGGGGTATTATTATTTTTTAGGATAGACGTGGGACAGTTGAGTTGGTTCTAGGGGAAAGTACTGGGAGAAAACTCAGTTTACATCGAAAAAGAAAATGGGAGAAAATTCAGAGACCTGCTGGGTCCACCTGTGGAGGGGAATATGTTGGGAGGAAGGAGATTCAAAGCACAGCAGCCGAGTGAACTAGTTTTTTTTACGGACAAATGAACTAGTTTAGATACATAAGCAAATAGCCACTAAAAAAGAAATCAGGTTAATGGGTTCTTAAAAGAAATATTTCGGACAAAACAGATAATTACGACACATAGGCTAATGCATGAAACACTCAGATGATAAAGGTGCTTATAAACAGATAAAGTACAACATCTAGACCTTCCTAGCATGCTTGATCATGACGCTGCGGCTGTCCGTGTACTCGTCGGTTACGGGAAGCAGACACGCCCTCATGTCCAAGATCTTCCTGTACATGTCATAGCATGCGTATGCGTCCTTGGCCGCATAGGTTATGTAGGCTAGATTCAGAGGTACGTCCCACGTGTTCAGGTCGTCTTCTTTCATGTTGGCGTATCAGGGGTCGATGATGGTCTCAGCGAGGTCAACCACGGAATCCTTCTCCTGCCCGTTGCTGATGATCTTGTATTGCTTCTCGATGTCGACAAGCTTGTTGCACCAGATGGCCGAATCATCGCGTTCTTCCTTCTCTCCACCGTAGCGAAGGTGCAGTCGGCGATGTCGATTAAACGGGCGAATGCTCCAGAACCTGGTGCAGCCATAGGACTGACGTGAGGCAGAGCTTCACCGAGTCCGTATCGTTGGTGTACATCACATTCAACTTGGTGCAGCCATAGGACTGAATGGCAAACTCAAAGGGGAACTCCTTGCTGAAGTCCATATCCAGCAGGCTCACCCCTCGGATCGCCATTGGAGTCTCTTCGAGTGAACGAGTGTGTAGGCGGCGGCAGCAGTTCGTTTTTCAGCTCTTGGGGAACTAGATTCAACAGTAAGCTGAGTGTGTACAGGCGACAACAGTTACTACCCCTCCCTCATCTGCTGCATGCCCGACAGAAGATGCACCCCGGCCACACATCGGTTCACGAGCGGGTTTGTATTGGTACTGTAATAACAGGAGTTAGTGGTCACTTTACTTAAATTTAATTAGCTTTAATAGAAATTTGTACTTAAAAGAAGCAATGCATTCGCTCGTTCTATCACTGCCACAGGATCAACATGCACAACAATTAGAATTATTATTCTCAGGACGCACACGATCAGCACATTTGTCGTACTTTCACAAAGATAATACTACCAAGTTTGAACTGTTTGTTATGGTTGTTGTCCTCTGCATCATCATGCCGTGTTTCCCATCTTGCAAGATTTAGAACCAACAAATAAGATCCAAATAATAAGTACAACAAAGATGCCCACACATCTCATTGATTCCCAGCTTGCAAGATTCAGAACCAACAAATAAGATCCAAATAATAAGTACAACACAGATGCCTACACATCTCACTAATTCCCAGCTTGCAAGATTCAGAACCAATCCATTAGAGCCTTTTGATAAAGTGAATATCGGGATTAAATCCATCTTGGCTAGCCATGTCATACAATCGAAGAACTTGGCGAATGCTCTTGACCGTCACAACATCTGTAGTTGAGTATTCCTGTTTGCACAACATGTTTGCACAGCACAAACAAGGAGACAGGAGAGCATGATTTCGCTTTAATAGCGGCCTCCTTGAACTCAACCTCCACCTCTACTTGGATGAGGTCTGCTTGGAGTTCCATGATTCAATTCATGTGCCTTTTTCTGCAGTTCACCTGAAATGAAGCAAAGATTGCATCATTCAGCTAACAAGAAGTACTTGCTCTTGTGAGCTGGCAGGTTCTTCTTTAGTAGTTGCACTAAAATTGAGGAACATTAAGGTTGGCTGTCCAGCTCATGTAAGGTGCAACTATAATTTTCTTATCCTTTTCTGCAGTTCCACTAAAATAAAGTGCCATTGTGGTGACAGTGATGACTCCATCTTGCAAAGGCTAATAAAATGTTGCACGAGATTACCAGCAGAACTTGACGGAGATTTTGGAAACTCCAATCACCATTTTGTGCAGTTCCACCAAAATTGAGAGATGTTGCCCACGTGACATTTTAGTTGAACTGCACAAGACACTCATTCCAAAAAAAAGTGTTTTGTGCAGTTCACCAAAAGGTCACAATAGCAACAAGGTGAAATGGATATCCCTATCTACATAAAAAGATAGAAAGTAAATAGTTGCTGGTCAATAAGAATATACAAACATATATAAAATGAAAAGAAGCATCTTAATTATGTTCATGGCAATCACGCAAGGACGGTAGAAATTTTAAAACGTCAGCAATGCTTCATGTTACTAGAAGCATTACGATCAACAATGATATTTCTCAAATATGGGATTACTTTAATGGTGGCATTGCTTGTTTACCAGACACAGTAAATCAACAACAGCTAAAGAGTTGTTTTAAGGGCATGGGACCATGGGGACACCAGGACACTCAGCAGCGTAAAGGAGCAACTTACTTATCATACTGGGGAAAACACCAGGAGTGCCATTGTACTATGTGAGGGCAGCAAATCTAATCTTGGAGACCTTTTACTATGTGAGGGCAGGAAATCTAATCCTGGAGACCTTTTACTATGTGAGGGCAGCAAATCTAATCCTAGAGACCTTTTACTATGTGAGGACAGCAAATATAATCCTGAGACCTTTTACTATGTGAGGGCAGCAAATCTAATCCTGGAGACCTTTTACTATATGATGGCAGCAAATCTAATCCTGGACATACTCTGTTGACTTGTCCACCAGCCGCCACTTTCTATCCTTTTTTCAACCAATAATAGATATGTTCCTTATCCAGTTTGTACCGCGTTTTCCCATTATTTCCCTTTTCAACCAAGAGACCGGTTGGGTATCCGGTCTCTACTACTTTCACCATATTATTTCCTCTTTGAATCAAGTCCTAGATTCATGCTACAACTTTCCCCCCTTTCTTCGTTGTTTGAACAAAGCCCTAGATTCGAATGCATGAAGTAGCTTTACCTCTAATAATACTTAAAATTTAGGTGGCTTTGGAAGAGGTGATGGGAGTAGAAAAAGATGCACATGCAGACATGTGAGGAGCTGAGGTAGTAGAGCAAGGCCGCTTTCGAAGAACTTATGCCTGAGGGTCGACGGGATGTCGGCGGCGGCAGGTCGCATCTACGGACAATACGGCAAGGAGGAAGAAGGGTCGGAGGACCTCCCGAGCCGGCCATGTGTCGGAGAGAACGGCACGGGCAGAGGATCGGGCCCCTCCGGCAGCTGTGGGTTTCCTCCCTCGGCGGCGATGACCGCGTGAATGATGCACCTTTTAGTCCTCTACACACACCGGCCGAAGGGATCTGGCCGGATCTGTGACCAGCGGTGAGCAGAGAAAAAATGTCGCTACCGCTGTCTTGTTTATATCTGGAGAGGGTGAGAGAATGAAGAGAGCAACCCTAGTAAAGCAAGCGCTCAGGCCCCTGTGTCCATATATAGTGGAGTGATTATCTTTTTTCTCTCCACAACAAGTGTTTCAATTTGTGTACGTGGCATTAAAGAAAAGAAACTCTCTATTTAAGATGACTACTGTACGACTCCTACTTACTACTAGTAGTACTACAGTATTGTTCACTTGTGCTCCCCGCCCCTCCATTCATTGAACAACCCCACGGGTGAATAAACATACAGTAAGTACTGTAGTTATATAGAACGAACAAGCTCGAACTATTTTCGCGTAGTTAAAAGTTGAGGGCGGGGCTTTTCCCGGGCAGTACGTGCGACAGTTTTCGGGTAGGGCTAGAAGACTATTTTATTTTAAAAAAAACTTCGAGACGGCCACATAGCATGGAGCCGACCCCAACGATTTTAAGCTTACATGCACGGTACATGCTATCCTAGACTACTATACACATGAAACTGCCACACGAGCGTCCGGGCTGCGCTTGGCTCTTCGCCTCTTCGGGAAGTCGAACAATGATGGAATACTACTGCACTGGAGGAGTACTACAGTATGCTTCTGGCCATCTGACACCGATTGAACTACTGCATGTCCACCGCGTGCGGGAGGGAGAGCGTGTAGCGAAAGCTTCTCCTAGTCTTGCCAGCCACCACGCTCATGGGCGAGGGAGGGACGCTCCTGCCTTTGCGTGTATGACAGGTGGGCCCTACAGGTGTGTGGCCAACCTGTCATACAACCAAAGGCAGGTGCAGTTAAGTCCGCGAGGGAGAGGATAATCAAACTTCTCATTGATGTACGAGTTGACGCGACACATCAAAGCACTGCACTCGATATATTTCAATAATTTGCGTGTGTGACTCCCAGATGCAGAGGCCGGGGGTCATCATCCTCCTTTTCGAGAAAAAACATACGCGTGTGTGAGAGGACGAGTGCATGTGTGCACCTCTTCTCTTCCTGTATAACGTACTACTAAACTCAGAGTACAAGTTTTTGTGGGTGGCACGATGGTGCGTGTGAGAAGTCCCAAGAGATAGGTTTAATGCATTAATTGCAATGCATGCATGCATAAAGTACATGCATTGGTCAATTTTCTCTTAATACTTGCATGCAATGATTTAATGCACCTTGGAATCTGAACATGTGTTGGAGACAACCAAATTGAGCCTTATAAAATGGAAAAACTAAAATTTTGAGATAAGCCCTATAAAACCGGAAAGGATGGAGTAGAAAAAGAAGTACTCCATCCGGGAATAGTGCCGCACTTCGAAACTAGAACCGTCAATAAATTTTGAGCTTGCGTCTCATCACATTCCAAATTACTCCACGCTATATTGAATTGCAAACCTGTTCACACCGATCACAACCTAAACGGTTTCCCACTTAGGAGCGTATTAGTACTCGGTTATAAATACTAGTATGCCAAGATGACTGCACATTCCTCCTCAACTCCTCATCCACAAGAACAAACAAGTCATTCAACATCCTTCCCTTGCGTCTGCCATGGACAGTGTGAGTTTTGGGTCGAGAGATTGCCACCAGGGAGAGGCAAGCATGGAAGCGGAAGCACGAGAGATGTCCCGCCTCGCTGTGAGAGCGGCCGACAAGTCCCGCCGCGCGGAAGTAGCAGCACAGAGGTCCCGCCGCGCCGCTGAAGCAGCACGGAGGTCCCGCCGCACCGTCGATGCAGCAGACTGGTCCGGCCGCGCCGCGGAAGCAGCAGAGATGTCCCGCCGCGCCATGAATGCAGCAAAGATGTCCCGCCGCGCCGCGACGGCCTAGGAAAATTTCTCGCGGGCAGGCGACGACTGTTACAGGCGCATGCATGCGATCGTCCATAGCCAGATGGATCAGATCTCCGGCTCGGCGAGGTTGCAGGACGACATGATAGCCTCGTTTGAACAGGCTACCGGCATCATCCGTCAACTAAGGGGGGCAATGAGAGGCTCCGGGCCGAGCGCGACCTGCTGAGGGAGAAGATCGTCCGAAGTGCAGATTTGTAGGAGGAGACCAGTGCCTTGTTGAAGAAACTTATGGACGAGAATGACATGCTCTGCAACGAGCGCCAAAGGCTGGTGGAGGAATCCGTGGATGTTCTCAAGCAGCGTCTTGAGGACACGAAAGAGCTCATCGCCGCTCGCCGTGGAGACTAGTTTCCTAGTTTCTTTTGATGTAATAATCGGTTTAGGATGTGCATTGTGTCGTCGGTTGTGAAATGTTGGGTTCTAGCGCAGATGTTTGGCCTTTGTTGGCCTCTTGGGATGTTGCGATTTCAATCTAGTAGCTTTTAGTCCTTCGTGTTAGGCTGGAGTTGTGCTGAACTTCTTGTGAATTGTGGTGGTTTTCAGTAATGAAAATCGAAAGGGGCAAGCCCTTCTTTGATCAAAAAAAATTTAATCATCCTTATATATTCATCAGTCTTGCTATAAGTCGTAGTAGATGCTATATAGGTCCGTCGGATCTTACATCAAGATCCGTGCTTTCAGATTTTCTTTTTTCTCTCTTAAATCTCAGTCGAGTGAGACATAGCCACGCCATTAAACAGAGGCTCAGGCACCATAAATGGAGACCTTGGGAGAGAGGTGGATGGCAGATGGAGGTCAAAGGGCTCTCCTCCCGATAAGCATGCGCAAGGGTCTGATCGCACGCCTCTCGTACTCAAATAGCTACCCTGCACGACGCCTCCTAGCTAATAAAAAATGGGGACGCATGGCGGCACGTAAATGGTACTAGTAAGTAGAACGCCCACGGTTTCAATAATACTTGTGTTTCCGATTGTAACGTGACAACACTTGTTCCAAAATGACTTTGTTGATTGTTAATGTGTGCGCCTTCGCAAATCGGACTGCAAATTTACCACAACATGTTGGTGCCAAGTCATGGAACCAAGCCAAGTTTCATTATTTTCATCCGTGTTTTGGATTTACAGGAATTAAAAAACTAAGTTTCTCAATGTTTCCAACCCAGCCACGACGCCTAGAATTTTGAATTTCATTCCCATTTCTTGCATGGAACCTAGAAATTTACCCGAGGACACACATGTCATTTTTCAACCAACTTTGGTGCACTGGAACATGTGCTTGTATTTCAAATTTGAATTATGCACACAAAGGTGACACGTTCCCTCCCAGAACCACGAGCCTTCTTGAGAGAAGCTCCGATTTGCAAGAAGCTTATACCAAAAATTGTTCCTATTCGGCCAATTTTTTTTACCACGGCATGGTACTACCATGA
Organism: Triticum dicoccoides; assembly: GCF_002162155.2. Taxonomy (NCBI): domain Eukaryota; kingdom Viridiplantae; phylum Streptophyta; class Magnoliopsida; order Poales; family Poaceae; genus Triticum; species Triticum dicoccoides. The sequence goes on along the minus strand of NC_041390.1, from coordinate 477,691,392 downwards.
CATGACACCATGCCAAGTTTCATGATTTTAAAACCAAGTTTCTCAATGTTCTCGACCGAGCCACGATGCCCAGATGTTTGAATTTTATTCTCATTTTTTGCATGGGACCTACTCCCTCCTTCCATCTATATAGGGCCTAATGTGTTTTTCAAGACAGCCTTTGACTATTGACAAGATTAATAGCACATGAGATGTATACTAAGAAAATTATATTATTGGAAGCTCCTTTGGCATACAAAATTGAAGGTATGCTTTGTGTAAGTTGCATGTCATATATTATTGCTCTAACGTTTGGTCAAAGTTAGCCTCGAAAAATGCATTAGGACCTATATAGATGGAAGGAGGGAGTAGAAATTCACCCGAGGACACAAATGTGATTTTTCAACCAACTTTGGTGCACGGGAGCATGTGGTTGTAGTTCAAATTTGAATTATGCACCTTAAATGACCAAAAACTCAATTAATGTGTAAATAAGGCCAAACAAAGCCGGAATAATTCCAAAATTTAACAGGACACTCATGTAGTTCTATGTTGCCTTTGTAAATAAGCTCAAGGGGTACAATGTATATCGTTTCGCACTCAAAGGTGGCACGTTCCCTCTCAAAACCACGAGCCTTCTTGAGAGAAGCTTCGGTTTGCAAAAGCTTATACCAAAATTTGTTCCTATTTGGACAATTTTTTTACCACAACATGGTAGTACCTTGACATGACATCCATGCCAAGTTTCATGATTTTCAGACGTGTTTTGGATTTACAAGAATTTTAAAACCAAGTTTCTCAATGTTCTCGGCCGAGCCACGATGCCCAGATATTTTAATTTTATTCTCATTTCTTGCATGGGATCTAGAAATTCACCCGAGGACACAAATGTGATTTTTCAACCAACTTTGGTGCACGAGAGCATGTGCTTGTAGTTCAAATTTGACATATGCGCATTAAATGACCAGAAACTCAATTAATGTATAAAAACGACAAACGAACCCGGAATAATTCCAAAATTTAACAGGGCACTAATGTAGTTCTATGTTGCCTTTGTTAAGAAACTCAAGGGGGGGGGCAGCGTATATCGTTTCATAGTCAAAGGTGGCACGTTCCCTCTTAGAACCACGAGCTTCCAAATCGACCCAATTTTTTACCACAACATGTTAGTGCCATGACATGACACCATGCCAAGTTTCATGATTTCCAGGCGAGTTTGATTTACATGAATTTAAAATCAAAGTTTCTCGATGTTCTCGGCCGAGTCATGACGCCTAGATGTTTGAATTTCATTCTCATTTCTTCCATGGGACCTAGAAATTCAACTAGGGACACACATGTGATTTTTCAACCCACTTTGGTGCACCGGAGCATGTGCATGCAATTCATATTTAGATTTTGCACATTAAAATTCCAGAAACTCAATTAATGTATAAAAAGGCCAAATGAACCCGAAATAATTCCAAAATTTAACAAGGCACTCATATAGTTCTATGTTGCCTCTGTAAATAAAATCAGGGGGGAGGCAACGTATATCGTTTCGCACACAAAGGTGACATGTTCCCTCTTGGAACCACGAGGCTTGTTGAGAGAATCTCCGGTTTTGCAAGAGGCTTATACCAAAACTTGTCCCAATTCAGCCAAAAATTATATGTATGAAAACAGGGTTTAGATTATCACAAACATCTCGCTACCTAGACCAATAATGTACTATGATTTGAATTCAACATAAAATGGATACAAATATTTGAATTGGAGAGCGTATGGTACATGTAGTTCATAGTGAAATATAATTACTACTATATGTATGTTTTTTGTTATCAAGATAATATTTAAATTATTGTATAACTTGACAACAATCGTATTCAAGTAAGGAAAATAGATTCAAATTTAGTCCATATGGTAGACGACAATATATATGTTCACATGGTGGAGTAAAATGTTCATATATGATGGAAGATCAAAATGTACGACTACATCAATTATAAACCGCAAGGTCACCTAACGATATATTCGAATTCAACATAACGTGGATTCAAAAATTGAAATTCGAGATCATGGCATCTGTAATCATATAAAAAGGGACATTACTCTTTCTTTGGTGCGAATTGATTTGTTTTTTGTTGTTGTTGAGGGAAGTGCGAATCGATTTGGTACTGTGCAGGGTAATCTTGTTCTCCCGAATTTTTTACATTTTTCTTGTAGTTTTTTCAATGGAATCTATAGCAATATAGTAAAAGGGGACATGACTCTCTTGTGTCTTGTATGAATTGTTTTTTACACGTTAAGTTTGTTCTGCCGAACAAGGAATCCGCACCTTGTTATCCCGAAATTTTCAAGCTCGAGTATCTTTTGTCTCACCTGCTTTGAAACTCCCGCTTCTTCAACCCATGCCGCGCCTTGTTATCCCAAAATTTGGATGCGCGCGAGAACTCCCTCCTCATCTGAAATCGCTCTTGCAGCCCAGACACGCGAAATCCCCCTTCTACCCCTCAACCAGAAATGAAGTTCCACGTCGCGGTGTCAAAACCGGTGGGGGTACACTGGTAACTTACCCTACATTTCGGACAAGCGCGTCCCTAAGCTTGGCTCACCCTCCCCCTTCGCCCCCCCATTCGTACACCGAGGCCGCCAAAACCCGCGAAACCCCACGCTCCTCCGTCGGCCTCCCGACCGTCGCCCAGCCGGAGACTCTTCCCCGACTGCGTCGTCCACCGTAACAGCTCGCCGTCCCTCATCCACCGCACTGGATGAGGATCCGTTGTCGATCTCGTCATCCCGCCGGATCAGCCGCCCCGTCCTCCACCTCCAAGGAGCTGCCCTGACGTTCGCCTCGTCTATCGCACCACCTCAATCCCCATAGCGCCGTCTTGACCTGCCCCACAGGAACCGCAACACCCTCACCAATTCCTCCAAAGAAGCCGAGGCCAACTCGGCGCCACCAAGGAGGTTCTGCACTCACCGCTGCATTTTATCTTTTATTCGATCTCACGGGGCTGTCGGTGCTCGATACCGGGCAGACATGGCGTGTCTCCATCGACGGCACCGTCGCCGGCCACATCATCCACGGCGTCTCTCCCCCATGTCGTTGCTTCCTCGGCGGCGACTTCCACAATGGCACTAGCTGCAGCTGCTCCGGCTCTCGCTCGCGCCGCGGCTCTGTTCTTGTTGTCGGTCGCGCTGCTGCACTGCTCCTGCTTTCGTTCGTGTTGCTGCTCTATTGTTGCTCTCGCTTGCGCTGCTGCTGCTGCTGCATGACCTCCAGCAGCTACAGGAGTTGCTGCTTTAGCACTCGCTCGCGGTGCTACTACACGACTTGCTCTCTGCTAGTGTGTTCCCTGCTCGAGCGTCTGCTGATTTAGATCACTGCTTCTCTGCTACTAGTGCTCGAACGCCCTAAACATCTATTGCAATGCTCTGTTACTAGTTCAATCAGTTTCGACAGTAAAATTCAGTTTCAACTGTGAAGTTCATTTTTTTTAGTTAAGTTCAGAGTGAACAGTACTTACAACATCTGTCGGAGCAGCCGTGGCGTGGCTGATGTGTTTTACATCTAGCACTTTTTGGTGATGTATTTTACATCATCTATTACAGATGATATTAGGGTCCCACTTCAGATTAACGTTGTCTTTCTTGTCATGCTTCAGCCTCGTTGCCGTACACCTTAGCAGAGCTGCTCCAACGACGGAACCGTCCATCACAGCGGAGCAGTACCCTCGGCGCCGTTTCCAGAGGCCTTGGATCTTCTTCCCCGCCTCTGACAGTCACACCAGCATCGTCACCATCCTCCACGTCCAACCAAATGATGCTGAGGTCCACAAGGCTATGCCAAAGAGGTTGTACACTCGTTGCATCACTTTGTTTCTCCATTCCTCTGTTCCTCCAATTCATGTGAGCCACACAGGTTGACTGAAATCCTATATTTCCAAATGCTCTGTTTTGCACGTGCATTCCTATCCTATTCCTGTGTTTTTCCTGTCCCTGCATTTATAGAATCCTCCAATTCTAAGGAGCCCTTACAGATTTACTTCATTTTCAGATAGGTGTCAAAGAAAACTCTGTGTGTTATGTCCTGCTCCTGCCGTGTCGTCATCCACCCCACTTGAGGTGCACCATTGACAGAAGCGTTCACTGCAGCAGAGATCCCCCCTGCAGACTTCCTTTCGCCGCCTCAGATCATCTTCCCCATTGCCGGCAGCCATGCCAACTGCATTACCATCATCGACTTGAGCAGATGAACCTGAGGACTACACAATTCTGGAAGAGAGGTTGCAGTCTTTCGTGTTTGCCTACGTTATACATCGGTTATTATTACCTGCTACTTTATCGTTCAATCTTGAGTTTTGAATTGCCCATGGGTCTCATATCGAGCCAGCAATGAATAGTATATGTCTACTATCTAGTTCATCTGGGTCTTCTATGTGGTCCATGTTGGGTAGGCAACAAACAATAGATGTTCCATTGTCTATCTTTTTAAACTGAAGCTATAATCTACCTGCTATCATTAGTTTTGGATCCATCCACTCGTTTGCTACCATCAGTCTTGATTTTTGCATGCACCCCTTAGGCCTTACAAAATCTAACTATTTTTTTATTATGCATGTCAGATATTGTACACAATCGTACTGAACATCTAGAGAAAAAGAGAAGACTGTTGCGTGCGAATATAATGTCATGCAGACACCGCTCCATGGTGGACGAAGTGCCCCCCCCTCCTGCATTTCCAGATTGTATTCCAGAGGAAGATAACTATTCAGATGGAGCTTCAGAAGGAGCCGACCACGCCTGTTTACCATCTGAGGTGTTTGCTCTAACCTGGCATGCTGATGTTGGTCATATCATGCATATGGCGCCTTGCATTGCTTACATTATACATCTTATATGTCATCAGCTTAGTTTAGATTTGCTTTGTGTGAATGCCACCTGTTTGGTTTCTATATCATACTCCCACCGTTCCTAAATATTTGTCTTTTTAGAGATTTCAACAAGTGACTACATACGAAACAAAATGAGTGAATCTACACTCTAAAATGTGTCTATATACATCCGTATGTGGTAGTCCATTTGAAATCTCTAAAAAGACAAATATTTAGGAACGGAGGGAGTATATGGGAATTATGCAATGCCATCTTCTTTAGCCAGGCATCATATACGTGAATCATGCAATGCCATCCTGTTTAGCCAGTCATCGTATATGTGAATTGTATCGTTCCATATTTTTTCCATAATATATTCCATTTGTCAACAATGTTTATACATTCATCTACTCTTCCTGTGCATCAGCCATTTGAGTCGGTCATGGGAAAATCTGGAGTGAAAACAAGGTCTTCTGAGCAGTCAGTGCTACCTGTCGATGCAGATTTCTTGTTGGTTACAGATAGCTCCTCAGAGGAGGATTCAGAGAGAGATGACTAGTCGTATCCCCCCCCCCCGAGGTGCATGCTCTAGCTTGGCTGGGTTATATTGCTCATATCATGCGTATGGTGTCTTGCATTGCCATGCCATCTGCTTAGATTAGACATGCTTTGTATGAATGCATCATGTTTGCTTTCTATATCAGATATGTGAATTATGCAATGCCATGTTTTTCAGCCAGTTATCATATATGTGAATTATGCACCGCCATGGAGCCAGGCATCATATATGTGAATTATCTCATGCCATCTTTTTTTCCATTATGTATTCCATTTGTCGACAATCTATGTATATTGAACTACTCTTCATGTGTATCAGCCATTTGAGCCGGTTATGGAAAATCTGGAGTGAAAACAAGGTCTTCAGAGCAGGCAATGGTACCTGTTGAAGCATATATCTTGATGGTTATAGGGAGCTCCTCAGAGGAGGATTCAGAGACAGATGACCAGTCCTATATCCCACCTGAGATGTATGCTCTAAGTTGCAATGTTTATATTTCTCATATAATGCATATGGTGTCTTGCATTGCTTAGTTTAGACATCATATGCACAATATTGAATTCTATCTGCTTAGTTTAGAGATCATACATGCGAGTGCCAGCTGCTTAGTATATGAATCAATTATGTCAATTATATCATGCCATCCTGTATACTTAGACAACATGTATGTGAATTATTTCATCCCAACCTATTTTAGAAAGACATCATATAGTTGAGTCATGTCATCCTGTTTAGGTACTCATCATATGTTGAATTATGCCATTATATCCTGTTAAGTTATCCATCATATATCTGAAACTGTGTCATGCTATCCTGTTTAGTTAGGCATCATATATGTGAAACTGTGTCATGCTGTCCTATTTGGTTAGACAACATATATGTTAATTACCACATCTGTCTATCATACAATGTCTGTACGTTCAATTTCGTTTCTTGTTTACCAGCCATTTGAATTGGAGGGGGTTCTTGAACAGGACAGTGGTACTGGCCAGTTACAAGCGCTTGTGCCAGCGGTACTGGCCAGTAACTCGAACAACAAGTTACTGTGGCTGATAAACACCAGTCCTTTCTTGTGCAACAGCAAGCTCCAGAGGATTTTAAGCGCCAAACAAGAGAAAGTTAATAAGCTTGCTAAGCATCTTGCCAGCATTATGGGTACCCAGGATATTGTTTCTTGAACTCTTCTGAAGTGGTTTCAGTTCTAGACTTATTTTGCTGCGGCGTTTATATGCTCCTTTGTTACCTATATTTGCACTGGTGGCGAACTTTGATGCCCAGTGGATGTAATAAGTGTAATAGCCGTGATAGCCTAGCATAAGTTGCTTGCTTATTTATTTCCTTGTTGTCTTGTTTATTTGTTTGCTTGTAGTCAGTGCAGTTCTTTTTCCGCGGTTTGCTAGTGGCTGCAATAACCTATTTTTTAAAACTAGGCCACAATAACCATGGGTTAATATTTACTGTAGTGACACTCGGCCTCCTATGGGCCATAGAAACAGTGGGCCTTCTACGGGCCGTAGAAATAGTAGGCCTTCTATGGGCCGTAGAAACAATGGGCTTTCTACAGGCCGTAGAAACAATGGGCCTTCTACGGGTCGTATCATCAATGGGCCTTATATGGGACGTATGATCGATTGGCCAAACATGGGCCAATAACAGGCCGCATTATGGCCGTAAACGAGCCATCGTTAATAGGCCGTATTTGATGACGCTATGAAAATGGCCCAACGTATTAACGGACCACAAACGGGCCGACTGTAACCACGGGCTGAATTTGGCCCACAAGCAGAAAATGACAGTAACGGGCCATAAGTAAACGAATGCTGGAAATGAGCCCAAGAATAAATGGGCTCTGAGAAGGCCGAAAGATAACATGGGCTGGAAACGGCCCAACGGAATAACGGGCCGTTAATGGGTATAAAGTGATACACTGTTCATTACAGGTCAGTTTCACCAAGGGCCGTTAATGGGTGTAAAGTGATACACTGTTCATTACGGGTCAGTTTCACCATAGGTCGTTAATAGGCCAAGAGTTACATAGGGCCTCATATGGGCCGAAAGACGTCATGGGCCATACATGGGCCAGAAGTGAAAACAGGCTGGAATCATATTGGATGGCCCAGATGATGCTACTGGGCCTAATTCAGATAGGGTGTGACGGGCCTTGGGTTAGCGGGCTGTAAATGGGCTATATGCGAATAGGTCGTTAACATGCCTTCCATGGACTGGCCCGCCACCTTTTGACCAAGTCAAACGGACCGGCCTTTTCACAGGAATGGGCCTCTGTTGGGCCATGCCACATGTCGACATATCATAGGCGCCTTCTGTCCAATGAGTGGATGACATCTGTCCCAACAATGAGCCGACACGTGTTTCCTCCAGCCAATGATGATTTTACACGTGGAAAATCCCCATTGGTCGGGGCTGTTAATGGGTTATCGGATCCAAAACCCGACCCGATAGCTTAACGGCGTTCCGTTATGGTGGATGCCATGTGTCAGTCACCCTTGACGAAAGCACTTCTGTGACATGCGATTTATCGTCATGGAAGTGCACACTTCCGTGATGATAATTTTGGTAATGTCATGCAACACTTCTACGACAGCATAGGTATGACTATCTTGATTCTGTCATAAATTTGTCATGGATGTACATGCATGACAAAAAACGCGACCTACTGTGACAAACACGTATCATCACGAAAGTGTATTTTTTGTAGTGGAAGATACAAGATTGAAGACTTCGTCCCGTGTCCGGATGGGACTCTCCTTGGCGTGGAAGGCAAGCTTGGCAATACGGATATGTAGATCTCCTCCCTTGTAACCGACTTTGTGTAACCCTAGCCCCCTCCGGTGTCTATACAAACCAGAGGGTTTAGTCCGTAGGACAACAAACAATCATACCATAGGCTAGCTCCTAGGGTTTAGCCTCTACGATCTCGTGGTAGATCAAATCTTGTAATACTCATATCATCAAGATCAATCAAGCAGGACGTAGGGCATTACCTCCATCGAGGGGCCCGAACCTGGGTAAACATCGTGTCCCCTGCCTCTTGTTACCATCCACCTTAGACGCACAGTTTGGGACTGCCTACCCGAGATCCGTTGGTTTTGACACCGACATTGCTGCTTTCATTGAGAGTTCCACTTTGTCATCATCATAAGGAGGGATGGCTCGTCTCGTTGTCAAGGACAACATCACCTCTGGGGGAGCCCTGGCTGTAGGCCAAACTCTCCGACTAGGCGGCTTCGTCATGACTGTCCGCTCGGCCGCTGCGCCGACGATGACTTCTTGGGTCATCGAAAATAGCCTCCTTGGCTCGAAATTCACCGAGCAGATGGATCCAATGGAGCTCTCCTCTTTGAACGAGCTCTTGGATCACATCACCGCTCTGGGAGTCGCTACGGACTACGATCGGATTGAGCTTAAACCCGACCAAAGGGAGATTAACTCTCCGCCGGTCACCCATCAGATAGCGGTGGTGGAGGAGCAATGTGGCGATTCTCCCTCTATCCTTAGGACGAACTATGTTTGGATTCCCGAGCTCTCCGAGCCGGGTACCCACCCACGGGAGGACATCGCCCTAACCCTGAACCTAGAATCAGGCTGCATACCGAACCTGCGAGGCAACATCCCGGAACCCGAACTTCCAAGATTGGAAACTCCCCCGCCCCGGGGTCTCAGATTGGGTCAAGGTCTGGACTTAAGTCCACCCACCCACCCAGATACAAACGATCTTTCCCACATTAGGCAAGAGCCCCAGGAGACAGTACATCACTATTGGGTCAGATTCCTCCTTGTAATGAACAAGGTCAAGGACTGTCGCGAGGAAGACACAATTTCGTTCTTTTGCAACAATTGCACGGACAAGGGAATCCTCAACGCCATAAGTCATCGTGACATAGCACACTTCACTGACTTGGCGGCCATAGTACAGAAGTACTGTGCGATGGAAAGCGCCTGGAAAACCCAAACAAAATTTTGGGATAATCCGGCTCTGACAAAACCCCCAGTCCGAACTAAAAGGGTGCACTCTCATAAGTCGCCCGACTCAATTACAAAGAAGCAAAAGCCCACGATAGGGCGTGGAACCGTATTCGAGGGATGGCTTAACGGGCCCTGCAAAATTCATAGTACAGCGGATACCATACCAACACACAGCCTTAGAGCATGTTGGGTACTCCGGCAGGTGGCCAAGAGCGGTGAGGATCTTGTCATCCAAAACACCTCAGAGCACCATCCCGTGGATAACAATACAGTATTGACAGTCTTCGAGACCTTCGCCTCAAATAATAGGCGTAAGCGAGCACTCCACAGCCTTGCCGAAGTCTGTCATGTGGCAGCAATAAATCCATGGAGCGACACGGCTATCACCTTCAATGCCAGTGACGAATCTAAATTCCGAACAGCCCGAGCACCAGCCGCCTTGGTCCCCAGTCCAATTGTGGATGGCTTTCGGCTCACTAAAGTGCTCATGGACGGCAGCAGCGGATTAAACCTCATTTATGAGGAGACTCTTCAAAAAATGGAAATAGACAAAAACCGCATTGAGCAAAGCAGCACGACCTTCTGAGGAATCATCCCTAGTCGGGAGGCACATTGTGCTGGGAAAATCACACTAGATGTGCTATTCGGCACTCCGGAGAATTACAGGTCCGAAGAAATTACAATCCAAGTGGCCCCATTCAATAGCGGATACCACGCCCTTCTAGGGCGGGAGGCATTCATTATCTTCCAAGCCATACCCCATTATGGGTACATGAAGCTCAAAATGCCCGGGCCCAATGGAATCATCACTCTAGCTAGTGAACCGGACATAGCACTCCGCGCCGAGAACGAAACAGCCGCACTGGCCCTTGAGGCATTATCCGAAGCCCTTGGGGCGGAGGAATTAACCGCGCTGCGCTCCACAGTGGACAGGGACGACGTGATACTAGACAAAAGATCCAAGTCCACTTCTTTTAAACCAGCGGATGAAATAGTCAAATTCCAAGTCCATCCAACGGACCCCACAAAAACAGCATCCATCGGGGCACAGTTAAACCCCGCTGTAGACGCCACACTACAGGAGTTCCTGCATGAGAATTGGGACATATTCGCCTGGCATCCTTTAGACATGCCAGAAATCCCACGCAGGCTGGCCGAGCATAGCCTTAACATTCTAAAGGGATTCAAGCCGGTCAAGCAGACTCTTCAGCGTTTCTCCGAACCTAAGCGACAAGCCATGGGAGAGGAGCTAGCCAAGTTACTGGAGGCCAGATTCATTAGAGAAATAAAGCATCCAGACTGGCTAGCAAACCTGGTGATGGTACCAAAAAAGGACAAATCATGGCGCCTATGCGTTGACTTCAAGGACCTTGATAAGGCTTGCCCAAAGGATCCCTTCCCCCTCCCTCGCATCGATCAAATTATCGACGCTACCACAGGACACAACTCATTGTGCTTCCTCGACGCATACTCGGGTTACCACCAAATTAAGATGGCAGAGTCTGATCAAGCTGCAACGGCATTTATAACTCCATATGGCCCCTTATGTTTTAACACAATGCCCTTCAGGCTCAAAAACGCCGGCGCAACGTATCAACGCATGATTCAGACATGTCTAGAAAAGCAGATCGGCAAAACAGTGGAGGCATACGTCGACGATGTGGTCGTTAAAACCAGACACGTCGACTCCTTAATAGATGAATTGAGGCTCATGTTCGACAATTTCCGAACATACGACATTAAGCTCAATCCGGAAAAATGCGTTTTTGGCGTACCCGCCAGAAAGCTCCTGGGCTTTATCGTCTCCAGTAGAGGAATTGAAGCAAATCTAGCTAAGATCTAGGCTCTGTCGCAGTTGGCTATCCCAACTAACCTGAAGAAAATCCAGAAGTTAACTGGATGTGTGGCGGCCTTAAGCTGCTTTATCTCCCGATTAGGAGAAAAGGCACTCCCCCTCTATCGCCTTCTTCGGCGCACCAAATACTTCGAGTGGATGGATGCAGCCACGGCCGGATTGGAAGAAATAAAAGCCATCTTGGCTACCAACCCAATCTTGGCCGCGCCAAATGTCGGTGAACCAATGTTGTTATATATAGCAGTAACTCACCAAGTTGTAAGTGCAGTGCTCGTCGTCGAACGAGAGACGGACGGACATAAATTCCCCACTTCAAAAGCTGGTATATTATGTATCCACTGTCCTCACTCCATGCAAATCACGGTACCCACATTATCAAAAGATAGCATACGCGATATTCATGGCATCCCGGAAATTACGACACTACTTTCAAGAGTGTTCAATTACGGTGGCCTCAGAAGTACCACTCAATGACATAATAAACAACCGCGATGCCACGGGTCGGATTGCCAAATGGGCTATCGAGCTCCCCCCGTTCGACATAACATATAGACCACAACGAGCCATTAAGTCGCAAGTACTGGCCGATTTCATCGCCGAATGGACAAAAGCCGAACTCCCTAAAGAGTACGGCGCATACTCCAATTGGATCATGCACTTCGACGGCTCTAAAATGCTGGCTGGTCTGGGGGCTGGTGTCATCCTGACGTCCCACACCGGAGATACAGTGCAATACGTACTCCAAATACTATACACAGACTCCAATAACGCAGCCGAATACGAGGCCCTATTACACGGTCTCCGGATGGCAGTTTCCATGGGCATTCAACGCCTGGAGGTGCGTGGGGACTCGAACCTCGCAATATCTCAAATAAATGGAGACTTTGATGCCAAGGATCCAAAAATGGCGGCATATCGCAACGCCGTCCTCAAAATGTCAGCCCGGTTCGAGGGGCTTGAATTTCACCATGTGGCTCGGGAAAACAATCAGGCGGCGGATATCCTCGCCCGTATCGGCACTAAGCGCGACCCTGTCCCACCTAACATCTTCCTGGAAAAACTGATTAGGCCATCCGTGGTATGGGAAGGGGACACAGGTAACAATAGTCCGGACCCGGCCACAACATCAGATACCGAACACTCTGACACAATCGGAGGCTCTGCCATCGAAATAATACCTTCAGCCCACGTGATAATGGCCGTCATCGCCCCGTGGACAGAACCATTCCTAGCCTACCTAACCAGGCAGGAACTACCGAGGACCAAAATGAGGCACGCTGCATAGTGCGGCGATCTAAAGCCTACAAGGTCCACGAGGGAGAGCTTTATAAGAAAAGCACTACTGGAGTCCTTCAAAGGTGCATCTCCAAAGAGGAAGGGCGGAAGCTTTTGGCAGAAATCCATGCTGGACTCGGCGGCCATCACGCCACGGAACGCAGCCAGACTCCGAAGATTCTACGCCTAGTGCCAGACTCTATGTTCGTCTCCTTACCCCCATCAATTTTTTGCATATCCGTTATCTGTCTTTTCTCTCTTTCTCTCTTCCTTTTTCTTCTCCTCAATGCCTTAAAAGGCTAACTTGTGTCTTGACTACACAATCTTGACGCGCTAAACCGCGCTCATTATACATGGGGGCTTCTTATACAGAAGCTTAATATAAATATTTTTCTGGGCTTTTATGCCCCACACATGTGTTATTCTTCCGCATGTACCTTTTTTCGCCATTATATGCATCGATATTTACTTAAGTTTTGGCCAAGCTGGGTTGCCTGGCTCTTGTATTTATGCCCTACGTTCCCGTTAATTCGGCTAGGGCATAAGGGGAGCACCTCTGCGATTGTTACTGCCGGGTCAGCCGGATGTGTACCTCAGACTGGGTGAAGCCGAAAGCTAGCATTCTTAAGGGAATATTCGGTCGGTGAACAAAAGATGACTTTTATTTATTTTGATACATGCCCCCAGACGTTTATAGCCCGCGTCTCTTTTCGCAGTTCAGACATGCACATTAGGGCATGCGTACCTAGGGAAAGGAACCCTTAACGGAACTATTCTCCCTGGAAGATGTTTCTTACTATCCATGTAATATAACATAGCTAGTTGGGTACTTGTCTATTCAAGCACTTATGACCCCTACGCCTGGTTTCCATGCATACCCCGGTTTTTACATAACCGAGCGGGTATTCGGATACACTCTGGACTCTCGGATCCAGAGGTCGAAGAGAAAAGGTCCGCCATGACAAATAATTTACAATCTGGCTAGGGACATTATATATGTCACTTGAAGTACACAGTCACTAAGACTGATTAAATTCTTCTTCTATACCATCCAACAGGCTGTCTAGCCTACAATCCTGTTGGGAATACTTTGCGGCTAATTCTACTTGGTCATACACCAAACTGACGGGGATCTCTTTCCCATCGGGCCCCACAGGTCCAACCTCGGCCATGTGGTTTGGGTCAGCTTTGGTATATCGCGTCTTCACCATAGCCCAGGCTTCCCTTGCACCTTGTCGGAAGGCCGATATCTTCCATAATCGGAAGCGCCACCGCGCTCCCTTGAGCTTCTCTATAAGCTCCCCCATGCCTCCTGGCGGGGACGCGGATGGCCACAAGGCTTGGGAAATACCCTGCATCACCTGCCGAACTTGTTCGTGCAGTCGTGAGAGCTCTGGTAGAAGATCACCTGCAGACCCGGGCATCTCCTCCGCGGGACGACCCGTCAGCATACCTGCAGACATAACTCTGTTATCCGATTTCTTCGCCAAACACCTTCCAAAGTTTGTTCAAGCACTTACTGAAAATGCCGCGTCGAAGCCGCTTATTCTCCTTCACGGAGTCCGCAAGCTAGGCTCGGACATCTTTCAGTTCCACGCCCAGCTAGATATTGGCGTCCTGGAGATTATTTTTCTCCTACCTGACTCGCGTAAGCACGCGCTCGCCAGCATTTAGCTATCAATCAGCACGTTCCGCAGTCACCGGCACGGCCTCCGGATTCACTCTGGGGTCATCTGCAACATCTATTATTAGATTTGCATGCATGCCGCATACTATCTGCTACCTGTCATTCTTTGCAATGGGAACAAGTATTACGAGAGGGGCCCTTCTCGGACTCCTTCAATGCGGCAACAGCGGCCCGTAGCTGGGTCTTGCACTCTTCCAGCTCTTGAGACAATTGGGAATTCTTCTCTGTAAGAACCTGCACAAATAATGATCCTTAAATCAGTTGCGTCAACTGTTTCAAGTCTCAGGGGCTACTAATATATATAATCATCATATTTTCTTACTTGTATATCCCTTACATACTGGTCCGTGGCTCTGGCTAGACCATTTTGAGCAGCACTGATGTACGCGTCTCTTGAGTTGAAGGCATCGAACGCCTCTTGGGAGAAACAAGCGTCACGGAGTACGGCCCGGCGGCGCCTGTGATTCATGGTGCTCCCCACTTTGGAATTTTTAGCGGATAGTCTGTCCGCATCCTCTGTAGGAGGAGCATCCGGCGTTCGCCCCGTGTTAGCTTCCACCTCTATGTATGGCCCTGGAACCCGACTGGTGGAGGCGTGATCGGCAACCTCTCTAGATATAGTACGGCGAGCGTTTTTTCTACTAGGAAACATGGACGTCATTATATTTTAAGAAAGATGACAACCACGGAGCGAGGTTTTGTATCATACCTCTGCGCCGCGTCTCAGTCCTGACCGCCTTCCTTTTTGGCCTACCCGGCTTCGGTGCCCCTTGTTGGCGAGTCACCGCGGGTTCGGCATGGCATCCCGAAGGCCTTCCCTGAAATACACCATATGTGTACGGTAGGTGAAGTGCATAAAAGGGGATCCTTCTCGGTAGTTGGGACTCTGGTTTTTTCTTACATGCGATGCAGGGAGTAGCCCAGGATAGTCGGCCATGATGGCCACCATGGCGTCATCGCAACTCAATTGATAGAATATCCTGTCTATCAGATCCACAAATATGTCCGGATCCTCTTCGAGTCCGGGATCGAGGGCCCGATCAGGGTCCTCCGGTTGTGGAGGTGGGTTGTTGACCTCTCTTACAGCTTTTCGCAGTTCCTGCCGTGAAACGGCAAGGTGAGTATTTACGACGAAGAATGTGGGAAGGTTGGGAGTAAAGAGTGACAGCTCACCCAGCTTGGAGGGTTGTACATGGAGAATCCATCCCGTGGCTTAATACGGATGAACTCCTCTTCCTCTCCCTTGAACAACTCGGACATAATTTTTGCTAGAGCAGCAGCGGAGTCCGGTCCCTTACGCTCGCAGCGGGTGGCATCATCTTCCCCGTCAAAGCACCACAGGGGGTGCCCTCGATATTGAAGTGGCTGCACCCCCCGCATTATGCACATTGACATAACCTCGGTTATTGTCAAATCCTGATTGAGCCAGCACTTTAATCCGGTCCATCAGGTAAAGGACTTCTCCGTTGTCTTCCTCCTGGGGGCTCCGTGGGCGCTAGCTTCGGTGTTTCTTCAGAGGAGCATTGTTGAACTCGAGAAGACCCCTCCGAATAGGATCTAGAAGGGGGACGTCCTCCATGTAAAACCACTCCAAAGGCCAGTCTTCGGACGTCTTCTTCGGGGTACCGGACAGGTATCCGGTCCTGGCGATGCGCCATATTTTGGCTTCGCCCACTTGATATAGTGACCCCTCCTGTGTATGGGGCACAAGGCAGAATAGCCTCTTCCACAGCTCGAAATGAGCCTCGCAGCCCAGAAACAGCTTACAAAGGGCAACATAACCAGCGATGTGTAATATGGAAGCGGGGGTAAAATTATGCAACTGGAGGCCGTAAAACTCCAAGAGCCCGCGGAGGAACGGATGGATTGGAAATCCAAGTCCCCTTAGTAAATAAGGGACAAGGCATACCCGCTCCCCCTTGGAGGGATTTGGGAAGCTCTCCGCTTGCTCCCCGCCATTATAGGTGGTGAGCACGGCTCGAACGGGGACCATATATGCTGGAGGGAGAAATCCCTGGGTCTGTAACTCTACTAATTGGCTGTGCAGGACGGAACACTTCTCCCAGTCACCAGGCTTAGGGCTACGGGAGTGGGAGGAGGAGGTGCGATGGCCGGCCATGTTGGAATGGATTTTTCCGAGCGCACTCCGATGGATACTCGCCGTGGGAGGATGGTGTGGTTTGGACCTAAGAATCCCCGTCCCTTTAATAGACAATTTATTTACATGGCTAGTGGGGCGAATGTAAAAATTCCCTGGCTCCTCGCATTCGCTCAACACGTGGAAGATAGCCCTTATTGGGCACAGAAGCCAAAAAGTGCAACATTTATGGGGAGCCAGACACTACTCAGTAGATATTCAGAATCTGGAGAAGAACCCGCCTTGCAATGCCGAAGACAATCTGTGTGCCGGACTCATCGTCATTGAAGCCTGGTTTGGGGGCTACTGAGGGAGTCCTATATTAGGGGGTCTCCGGACAGCCGGACTATATCCTTTGGCCAGATTGTTGGACTATGAAGATACAAGATTGAAGACTTCGTCTCGTGTCCGGATGGGACTCTCCTTGGCGTGGAAGGCAAGCTTGGCAATACAGATATGTAGATCTCCTCCCTTGTAACTGACTTTGTGTAACCCTAACCCCCTCCGGTGTCTATATAAACCGGAGGGTTTAGTCCGTAGGACAACAGACAATCATACCATAGGCTAGCTCCTAGGGTTTAGCCTCTACGATCTCGTGGTAGATCAACTATTGTAATACTCATATCATCAAGATCAATCAAGCAGGACGTAGGGTATTACCTCCATCAAGAGGGCCCGAACCTGGGTAAACATCGTGTCCCCTGCCTCCTGTTACCATCCACCTTAGACGCACAGTTCGGGACCCCCTACCCGAGATCCACCGGTTTTGACACCAACAGTCATCATCATCACCAAAAACTCTCCCATCTCGGGGAGGGCAATCTCCATCAACATCTTCTACAACACCATCTCCTCTCAAACCCTAGTTCATCTCTTGTTTTCAATCTTTGTACCGGAAGCTTAGATTGGTGCTTGTGGGTGACTAGTAGTGTTGATTACATTTTTTAGTTGATTACTATATGGTTTATTTGGTGGAAGATTATATGTTCAGATCCATTATGCTATTTAATACCCCTTTGATCTTGAGCATGATTATCAATTGTGAGTAGTTACTTTTGTTCTTGAGGTCACAGGAGAAATCTTGTTGAAAGTAATCATGTGAATTTGATATGTGTTTGATATTTTGATGGTATTTATGTTGTGATTCCCTTAATGGTGTCGTGTGAACGTCGACTACATGGCACTTCACCATATTTGGGCCTAAGGGAATGCATTGTGGAGTAGTTATCAGATGATGGGTTGTGAGAGTGATAGAAGCTTAAACCCTAGTTTATGTGCTACTTCGTAAGGGACTGATTTCGATCCAAAAGTTTAAAGCTATGGTTTGATTTTATCTTAATACTTTTCTCATAGTTGCAGACGCTTGTGAGGGGGTTAATCATAAGTAGGAGGTTTGTTCAAGTAAGAACAACACCTAAACACCGGTCCACCCACATATCAAATTATCAATGTAGCGAACACAAATAAAACCAACATGATGAAGGTGACTAGATGAAATTCCCATGTACCCTCAAGAATGCTTTGCTTATCATAAGAGACCGTTTTGGCCTGTCCTTTACCTCAAAAGGATTAGGCTACCTTGCTGCACTTTTGTTATCGTTACCGTTACTTGCTCGTTACAAATTATCTAGCTATCAAACTACTCGTTACATATAATTTCAATGCTTGTAGAGAATAGCTTGCTGAAAACTACTCCCTCCGGTCCTTTTTAGTTCGCATCTGAGATTTTTCTAAAGTCAAACCTTGTAAAGTTTGACCAACTTTATAGAAAAAAATACCAACACTCACAATATGGAATCAATATCAGTAGACGTGTCATGACTTAAATTTTCATATTGTATAACTTTAGCATGGTAGATGTTGATATTTTTTCAAATAAATATGGTCAAACTTTATGAAGTTTGACTTCAAACAATTCTTATATGCAGAGTAAAAAGGACCGGAGGGAGTACTTGTCATATCCTTCTGCTCCTCGTTGGGTTCGACACTCTTACTTATCGAAAGAGCCACGATTGATCCCCTATACTTGTGGGTCATCAAGGCTTTTTTCTGGCGCACTTGCTGGGGAGTGAAGCGCTCTTGGTAAGTAGAAATCGGTAAGGAAAAATCATTACTACGTGCTGAAATTTATTGTCACTTGTTACTATGGAGAACAATCCTTTGAGGGGTTTGTTCGGGGTATCTTCACCTCGACCAGAACCACAATTAGTTGTCCCTCAACCTACTGCACCTACTGAAAATATTGGTTATGAAATTCCTTCGGCTATGATAGAACAACTGCGAGCTAATCCTTATGCAGGAGAAGGAACCGAACATCCCGATATGCACTTGATATATGTGGATGAAATTTGTAGATTATTTGTGCTTGCAAGTTTACCAGGAAATGAAGCTAAGAAGAAGGTTTTCCCTTTATCTTTGAAGGGAAAAGCATTGGCATGGTATAGGCTATCCGATAATATTGGATCTTGGACTTGGAATCGATTGAAATTTGAATTTCACCAAAAAAATATCCTATGCATCTAGTTCATCGTGATCGGAATTATATATATTATTTTCTGCCTCGTGAAGGAGAAAGTATCGCTCTAGCTTGGGGGAGGCTTAAGTCAATGTTATATTCATGCCCCAATCATGAGCTCTCAAGAGAAATGATCATTCAGAATTTTTATGCTCGGCTTTCTCGTGATGATCAATCCATGCTTCATACTTCTTGTACTAGTTCTTTTATGAAGAAGACTATTGAATTCAGGTGGGATCTTTTAGAAGGAATTAAACACAACTCTGAAGATTGGGAACTCGAGAAGGTAAAGAGTCAGGTATTAAGCTTAAGTATGATTGTGTTAAATATTTTATTAGTACTGATGCTTTTAAAAAGTTTAGCACTAAATATGGACTTGACTCTGAGATAGTAGCCTCCTTTTGTGAATCATTTGCTACTCATGTTGATCTCCCTAAGGAGAAGTGGTTTAAATATCACCGACCTATTAAAAAAGAA
Source organism: Triticum dicoccoides (assembly GCF_002162155.2). NCBI lineage: Eukaryota > Viridiplantae > Streptophyta > Magnoliopsida > Poales > Poaceae > Triticum > Triticum dicoccoides. The sequence goes on along the minus strand of NC_041390.1, from coordinate 477,672,068 downwards.
TTAAAGAACCTGTAATAGCTAAAGATGAAACTATCATTTATAATGTTGATCCAGTTGTTCCTACTGCTTATGTTGAAAACCCACCTTTCCCTGAAGGAACATGCTAAAGTTTCAACCGTGGTTAATAAAATTAATATTAGAGCACATATACCCGCTGAACAAATCAAAGTAGAACCTAGCATTGATATGGTTAAAGATCTCCTGGTAGAAAATATAGATGGGCATGTTATTTACTTCTGTGATGAAGCTGCTAGAATTGCCAAATCCGATGAAAAAGATAAACATAGACCTGTTGTTGGCATGCCTATTGTCTCAGTTAAAATAGGAGATAACTGTTATCATGGTTTATGTGATTTAGGTGCTAGCGTGAGTGCTATTCCTTTTACCTTATATCAAGAAATTATGAATGACATATCACCCGCTGTAATAGAAGACATAGATGTTACTACTAAACTTGCTAATAGAGACACCATTACACCACTTGGGATTGTTAGAGATGTTGAAGTCTTGTGTGGGAAAATAAAATACCCTACTGATTTTCTAGTTCTTGGTTCCCCACAAGATGACTTTTGTCCCATTATCTTTGGTAGACCCTTCTTGAACACCGTTAATGCTAAAATAGATTGTGAGAAACAAACTGTTGGTGTTAGTTTTGGTGATGAGTCTCATGAGTTTAATTTTTCTAAGTTTAGTAGAAAGCATCATAAGAAAGAATTGTCTAGTAAGGATGAAATAATTGGTCTTGCTTCTATTGTCGTGCCTCCTACTGATCCACTAGAACAATAGTTGCTACACCATGAGAATGGTACACATATGCATGAAAGAAATGAGATAGATAAAATTTTCTTTGAACAACGGCCTCTACTTAAACACAATTTGCCTATTGAAACTCTAGGAGGTCCTCCTCCACCTAAAGGCGATCCTATGTTTGAATTAAAACAATTTCCAGGCTCTTTGAAATATGCTTATCTTGGTGAGAACAAGACATATCCTGTTATTATTAGCGCTAACCTTTCAGAACATGAAGAAGAAATATTATTGAAGGTTCTGAAGAAGCACCGAGCTACTATTGGATATACTCTTCATGATCTTAAGGGCATTAGTCCCACTCTCTGCCAGCACAAGATTAATATGGAACCTGATGCTAAACTGTTGTTGATCACCAACGATGTTTAAATCCTAAATTGAAAGAAGTGGTAAGAATTGAAATATTGAAGCTTCTGGAGGTAGGTATAATCTATCCCATAGCTGATAGTAGATGGGTAAGTCCTGTTCATTGTGCCCCTAAGAAGGGAGGTATTATTGTTGTTCCTAATGATAAAAATGAACTTATTCTACAAAGAATTGTCACTGGATATAGAATGGTAATTGATTTTAGAAAATTAAATAAAGCAACAAGAAAAGATCATTACCTTGTACCTTTTATCGATCAAATGCTAGAAAGACTAAGCACACACACTTTTGTTTTCTAGATGGATATTCCGGTTTCTCTCAAATACCTGTTTCATGACCTGATCAACAGACAACCACCTTCACTTGTCCTTTTGGAACCTATGCTTATAGAAATATGCCTTTTGATTTATGTAATGCACCTGCTAGTTTTCAAAGATGTATGACTACTATATTCTCTGATTTTTGTGAAAATATTGTTGAGGTTTCCATGGATGATTTTTCCGTTTACTGAACTTCTTTTGATGGTTTCTTAAGCAACCTTGATCGAGTTTTGCCGAGATGCGAGCAAAATAATCTTGTCTTGAATTGGGAAAAGTTTATAGTTAATGAAGGTATTGTCTTGGGACATAAAATTTCTGAACGAGGTATTGAGGTGGATAAGCTAAAGTTGATGCAATTGAGAAAATGCCATGTCCCAAAGATATCAAAGGTATTCGTAGTTTCCTCGGTCATGATGGTTTCTATAGGAGATTTATTAAAGACTTTTCTAAAATTTCTAGGCCGCTTACAAATCTTTTACAAAAGGATGTTCCATTTGTTTTTGATGATGATCGTGTAGAAGCCTTTGAAACACTTAAGAAAGTCTTAATTTCTGCACCTATTATTCAACCACCTGATTGGAACTTGCCTTTCAAAATTATGTGTGATGCTAGTGATTATGTTGTTGGTGTTGTTCTAGGACAAAGAGTTGATAATAAAGTAAATGTTATTCATTATACTAGTAAAACTCTAGACAGTGCCCAATGCAATCATGCTACTACAGAGAAAGAATTTTTAGCAATGGTGTTTGCTTGTGATAAATTCAGATCTTACATTGTTGATTCTAAAGTAATTGTTCACATTGATCAAGCTGCTATAAAATATCTTATGGAAAAGAAAGATGCTAAACCTAGACTCATTAGGTGGGTTCTCTTGCTACAAGAATTTGACTTACATATCACTGATAGAAAAGGATCTGAGAATCATGTAGCTGATAACTTGTCTAGGTTAGAAAATATTCTTGATGACCCACAACCTATTAATGATAGTTTTCCTGATGAGCAATTAGCTACAATAAATGTTTCTCAAAACACCCCTTGGTATGTTGACTATGCTAATTATATTGTTGCTAAATATATACCACCTAGTTTCACATACCAATAAAAGAAAAAATTCTTCTATGATTTAATACATTACTTTTGGGATGACCCACATCTTTATAAAGAAGGAGTAGATGGTATTATTAGACGTTGTGTACCTGAGCATGAACAGGGACAAATCCTACGGAATGTCACTCTCGAAGCTTATGGAGGGCATCATGCGAGAGATAGAACTTCTCACAAGGTATCACAATCTGGTTTTTATTGGCCTACTCTCTTCAAGGATGCCTACAAGTTTGTTTTATCTTGTGATGAATGTCAAAGAATTGGTAATATTAGTAAGCATCAAAAAATGCCTATGAATTATTCACTTGCTGTTGAACCATTTGATGTTTGGGGATTTTATTACATGGGACATTTTCCTTCTCTAATGGGTATACACATATTTTGGTTGTTGTTGATTATGTTACTAAGGTGGGTAGAGGCTACTCCAACTAGTAGTGCTCATCACAACACCTCTATTAAAATGCTTAAAGAAGTTATTTTCCCAAGGTTTGGAGTCCCTATATATTTAATGACTGATGGTGGTTCACACTTTATTCATGGTGCTTTTCGTAAAATGCTTGCTAAGTATGATGTTAACCATAGAATTGCATCACCTTATCATCCTTAGTCTAGTGGTCAAGCTGAACTTAGCAATAGAGAAATAAAATTAATTTTACAAAAAATGTCAATAGGTCCCGAAAGAATTGGTCTAAGAAATTAGATAATGCACTTTGGGCTTACCGAACATCATATAAAAATCCTATGGGTATGTCTCCTTATAAAATGGTTTATGGAAAAGCTGTCATTTGCCTCTTGAGTTAGAACATAAAGCATATTGGGCAATTAAAGAACTCAACTATGATTTCAAACTTGCTGGTGAAAAGAGGTTATTTGATATTAGCTCACTAGATGAATGGAGAGCCCAAGCTTATGAAAATGCCAAGTTATTTAAAGAAAGAGTCAAAAGATGGCACGATAAAAGAATCCAAAAGCATGAGTTCAAGTTTGGAGAATGTGTTCTTTTGTACAACTTTCGTTTCAGATTCTTTGCAGGGAAGCTTCTCTATAAATGGGAAGGACCCTATGTTATCGAGGAGGTTTATCGATCTGGAGCAATAAAAATAAATAATGCTGAGGGTACTAAACCGAAGGTCATCAATGGGTAAAGAATAAAACATTATATCTCAGGTACGCCCATTAATGCTGAAAGAAATATTATCCAAACTATGACACCTGAAGAACACATAAAATAAACCTTCCGGAACACTACAGAATCGTGAAAAAAGTGGAGGTACGTGATACGGTAAGTAAACGGACTCTGAAAAATCCAGAAAAATATTTTCTGTCAGTTTTAGAATATATAAAAAATTAGCAAAATAAGAAACAACCAGGAAGGAACCCCTGGTGGGGACAAGACATCGCCAGGCGTGCCCAAGTGGGTTGTGCCCACCTCGGGTACTTTTTGGACTTCGTTTTTCTTCTGTTTGCTTGTTTGCCAAGATAAAAAAATCTTTATATACTCCCCCGAACCTATTGACCACCATATCGCGGGGAAATCTTCTGTTTTCTTTTCCTTGCTATTTTCAGATAGATCTAATTCACCCTGGCCACTTCAAGATCCTCCAAGGACAAGTTCTTTGCGAACGTCATCAACCCATATCTGCGGGAGGTGATGCAACACCATCAAGCTATCGAAATGCATGAGGGGGTGCTCCACATCCGCGATGTGCAAGGCCCCAAAGCGACGGGATCCATGGAGGCTAGGCTTGAAGCTATGGAGCAGGAGGTCTTCCGGTGCAAGGGGATGGTGGAACATGGACTCAATGCTAATCACCTCATGATCGCGGACTATACCCGTGATCTCAAGGTGGATGGCAATTCCATGAAGGACATCGTCTTCACCCTCAACGAGCAAATCAACTTTCTCCAAAGCCAAATTTACGATCTCCAAAACCAAGTCTTTGAATATGAGGCAAGGTTTAAAGGTATGTGTTTGGCTGCCAGTTGCAGGACCTGCAAGACTCACTCCTCCTCTTATGACGGTGAACCCTTGCCATGGAAACCTGAGGATAAGATTGCTACCACTTCATCACCACCACCTCCTTCTTCATCACCAAAGGAAAATTGTGTATCTGGTATGGGCACTCCCCTTGACTTGTGCCAAGCTTGGGGGAGGTGTCCCGGTATCGTATCACCTCCTTTATCTTTTGCCTTTACTTATCTTAGTTCGATCCTCAGTTATCTCTTGCTTTAGTTGAATAAAAGTTTAGTTTGATCCTTTCTTTTCGAGTGTTTGCTTAGTGATCAATCCTTGTAATTGTGTGCGAGATATATAATGAAGTTTAGTTTGAATTTTTGTTCTGTTTACTTTCTGTTCAATAAAAATAAATGAAATAAATGAAAAATATCATATGGTAATCTTAGGGTAAGTAGTGACATCACATAAGGAAGAGTATGAGTAGAAAATTTTATTGGAGATTGACAAACATAGCATTGGTCAATGATGAAATTCATGAAAGAATTAATAAGGGAAGAGAAGATTCACATGTGAATACACTATCTTTGATTTATGATTGTGAGCCCCCATCAAAATATTATATGCCAAAATTGTTGACGTTGGACAAGGAAGACAACGTAATGATTTATGTTTGTTCATATTCACATAGAAGTTATAGTGTCATAGATCCTTTAACATGTGGCGCTTGCCCCCCATCTTTGCTAGCCAAAAATTCCGCACTAAATAGAGATGGTACTTGTGCATCCAAAACCCTTAAACCAAATCTTGTTTTGAGAGTCCACTATACCTACCTATGGATTGAGCAAGATCCTTCAAGTAAGTTGTCATCGGTGCAATAAGGCAATAAAAATTGCTTCTGAAAGTTTAGATCATTTAGTGTAAGAGATAATTGAGCGTTGTACGAACTTGTGATGGCAAATAATAAAAGCGACAAACTGCATAATAAAGGTTGATATCACAAGGGGCAATATAACATGACGTTCTTTTGCACTAAGAGATTGAGCATACAACTAAAAAGCGCATGGCAACGTCTGCTTCCCTTTGTGAAGGGCATATCTTTTACTTTTATGTATTTACTTTTATGCAAGAGTCAAAGTTTTTCTCTCTATTCCTTTTTATTTTCTCTTTTGGCAAGCACCATGTGGAGGAAAGATCTAGGCACATATATCTAGTTGGATATGGGTAGCATGAGTTATTATTGTTGACATCACCCTTGAGGTAAATATGTTGGGCGGTGAAACTATAAGCCCCTATGTTTCTATGTGTCCAGTTGAAACCTTTTGCTCATGTGTATGCGGTGAGTGTTAGCAATCATAGAGGACTATATGATGGTTGAGTATGTGGACTTGCCAAAAGGCTCCGATACATGACCCTTCCTGAAAAGATGATGAATTGTGGTTGCAAAGTTGACTGAGAACATAGTTTGTTGGTTTTCAATAGAGATTATGCTTTATACTTTGATGTTGTGATGAATTGTTACTTGTTCATGAGAAGCTTATGATAGAAGTTCTATGATAAATTTTTATGTTAAAGTTTGTTGTTGTTATAATAATATACATGATGCTTCTATGTCCGTATTTTGTTTTTACCGACACCTCTCTCTCTAAGCATGTGGACATGTTTTCGATTTCGGTCTTCGCTTGAGGACAAGCGAGGTCTAAGCTTGGGGGAGTTGATACTTCCATTTTGCATCATGTTTACCTATTGTTATTTATAATGTTTTTATGCATAATAATGCTTTTTGGGGTAATTTTAATGCATTTTCTCTCATAATATGCAAGGTTCACACAAGGAGGGAGAATATCAGCAGCTGGAATTCTGAACCTGGAAAAGCTACATTAGGCTACCTATTCTGCACAACTCCAAATGAGCTGAAACTTCATGGAGAATTTCTATGGAATATATAAGACTTATTGGAGCAAATAACCACCAGATCTTGAGCATGATTATCATTTGTGAGTACTTACTGTATGGTTTATTTGGTGGAAGATTATATGTCCAAATCCATTATGCTATTTAATACCCCTTTGATCTTGAGCATGATTATCATTTGTGAGTAGTTACTATTGTTCTTGAGGTCATGGGAGAAATCTTGTTGCAAGTAATCATGTGAATTTGATATGTGTTCGATATTTTGATGCTATGTATGTTGTGATTCCCTTAGTGGTGTCATATGAACGTTGACTACATGGCACTTCACCATATTTGGGCCTAAGGGAATGCACTGTGGATTAGTTATTAGATGATGGGTTGCGAGAGTGACAGAAGCTTAAATCCTAGTTTATGCGCTACTTCGTAAGGGATTGAATTGGATCCAAAAGTTTATGCCATGGTTAGATTTTATCTTAATACTTTTCTCGTAGTTGCGGATGCTTGCGTGGGGGTTAATCATAAGTAGGAGGTTTGTTCAAGTAAGAACAACACCTAAGCACTGGTCCACCCACATATCAAATTATCAAAGTAGCGAGCACAAATCAAACCAATATGATGAAAGTGACTAGATGAAATTCCCGTGTACCCTCAAGAACGCTTTGCTTACCATAAGAGACCGTTTTGGCCTGTCCTTTGCCTCAAAAGTACTGGGCTACCTTGCTGCACTTTTGTTACCGTTACCGTTACTTGATCATTACAAATTATCTTGCCATCAAACGACTCGTTACTTATAATTTCAGTGCTTGCAGAGAATACCTTGCTGAAAACTACTTGTCATTTCCTTCTACTCCTCGTTTTGTTTGACACCCTTAATTATCAAAAGGACTACGATTGATCCCCTATACTTGTTCATCAGCGCGGCAGTGCTCCATGGCAGCACCCGCCACAGCCGGCGATGCTCCATTGAAACACATGCTGCTCCGTTGATGCTTTAGTGCAACCCCAGCGGCCACTATGAAGCTCCATTGCAGCACTGTTGGCCTCCGGAGAAGCTCAATTGCAGCACTAGACGGCTCTCAACGGAGCTTTATTGCAACACCGGTGGCCCCCCGGCGAAGCTCCATCGACAACAACACTTCATTGCAACCCCGGTAGAGCTTCAACGATCTGACGGTGCTACATTGCATCTCCAGCGGTCCCGGTGATGCCCCACTGCAGCAACGCGGCCTGGCGGAGCTGCATGGCAGCGCCGACGACTCGCGGCGGTGTGGCCGGCTCACACACCCTTGTAGCAGCAATGTGTCGTGGTTGGTATTGCCTTTGGAGCACCCTGGTAGTGCTCCCTGCCCCCCTCTTTCAGCACCGGCAGCGCTGCACCGACAAAAATCTTGGCCGACGATGCTCGGCAACATGGACCACATCAATGGCCGTAGTGTTGAGCACGCCGCCGCATCACAACATTAAACCACACCGGTGGTGGCAGCAGTAGCTTGCAGCAATGCTTGGATTGCATCCATTTCTGCGGTGTTCAATGGAGAACAGAGGCGAGAGGTGGAGAAAAAAAGGGGATTGAGCTCGGGAGAAAAGGACGCGGGGAGGAGGAAGAAAGGAGTGGATCTCCTGATCTGCACGAAATGAGGAGATAAGGTTTGTGCGGTGGTTGGCCCCACCGGGACGCATGGTGCGCAGAGGAGACAGTTTACGTGGGCATGTAATCATCTGGCTTACTTTTAGAGTTTTCCATTTTATATCTTTTTTTGGGACTAAACTATTAACCTAGTGCCCAATGCCACTTCTAGTTTTTTTTGCTTGTTTTTGGCTTTTCAGAAAATCAATATCAAATGGAGTCCAAACATGATGAAATTTTATTGTGATTTATTATGGACCAGATGGGACCCACGAAGGTTTGGGAGAAGACCAGAAGAGTCATGAGGAAGCGACAAGCTCACATGGCGCGCCTCAGGGGGCACCCCTTGAGCTCGTGGGCCCCTCGTGGCACCTCTTTACCTAATTTTGCCTTTATAAATTCCAAAATATTCCCAATATACCAGAGAGCCAGCCGAAACACTTTTTCGCTGCCACAAGCTTCTATTCTTCCACGATTCCATCTGGAGGCCTTTTCCAGTACTCTGTCGAAGGGAATCGATCACGGAGGGCTTCTACATCATCCTTGCAAGCGAAAGAGATATAGTTGCAATTTTTACATTCCGTATGCTCATCACTTAGTTAAAATCCATTTCCTTTGTAAAAAATCCACATTGAAGGCTACTCTTGCCCTTTAGCTGGCGATGGACAAAAGTAGTACTAAGATCAAAAATAAAATAATTCACATCCATAGCATGTCATAAGAGAACATAGTGAATATTACACGCAGGCAGGAGTCGGTCTACTTTTCTTGGACGTGATGCCTATATACATGATCATTACCTTGAATATTGCTACTTCTTGAGCTTGCGTTGATTTTTCCCTTGAAGAGGAAAGGGTGATGCAGCAAAGTAGAGATAAGTATTCCCCTTAGTTAAGAACCAAGGTATCGATCCAGTAGGAGGCACAAGCAAGTCTCCAATATATGCATCTGCACAAACTAACAAACACTTACACACAACGCTAAAAGGGTTTGTCAATCCCTTCACGATCACTTGCAAGAGTGAGATCTAATAGAGATAATGTAAAATATAAATAAATTGTAGCAAGGTATTTTTTGGGTTTTTTGGTTTATAGATCTGAAAATATATGACGGAAAATAGACCCAAAGGCCATAGGTTTCACTAGAGTCTTCTCTCTTGAAGAAAACATATGGTGGGTAAACAAATTACTGTTGAGCAATTGGTAGAAAAGTGCAAAGTTATGACGATATCTAAGGCAGTGATCATGAATATAGGCATCACGACCGTGGCAAGTAGAGTGACTCCTGCCTGCATCTACTACCATTACTCCACACATCGACCGACTCATGCCTGCATCTAGAGTATTAAGTTCATAAGAACATAGTAACACCGTAAGCAAGATGACATGATGTACATGGATAAACTTGATACGTCCCCAACATACCTATAATTTTTTATTGTTCCATGCTGTTATATTATCATTCTTGGATGTTTTACAATCATTTTTAGCAACTTTATATCATTTTTTTGGGACTAACCTATTGACAAAGTGCTCTGTGCTAGTTGCTTTTTTTTGTTTGTTTTTTACATCGCAGAAAATCAATACAAAATAGAGTCCGAACGCAACAAAACTTTTTGGAGATTTTTTTCTGAATCAGAAGGAACAACATGGGCCAAAGACGTACGAGAGTGGTGCCCTGAGGGGGGCACAATCCACCTGGGCATGCCCGGAGGCCCTGGCGGGCCCTAGTGGGTTGTGCCCACCTCGGTGGCCTCCCGCACTGCCTCTTTGCCCTATAAGTACCCAAATATTGCAAAAACCCTAGGGGAGTCGACAAAACATAATTCGAGCCGCTGCAAGTTCCAGAGCCACGAGATCCAATCTAGACACCATCACTGAGGGGTTCATCACCCCCATTGGTGCCTCTCCGATGATGCGTGAGTAGTTCATTGTAGACCTACGGGTCCGTAGGTAGTAGCTAGATGGATTCCTCTCTCTCTTTTTATTCTCAATACAATGATCTCTTGAAGAACTATTTGATGTAACTCTTTTTTGTGGTGTGTTTGTTGGGATCCGATGAACTGTGAGTTTTAAGATCTATTTTATCCATGAAAGTTATTTGAGTTTTGATCTCTTATATGCATGATTATTTATAGCCTCGTATTTCTTCTCCGAATCTTTGGTTTAGTTAGGTCGGCTAGATCGATTTTTCTTGCCATGGGAAGAGGTGCTTTATGATGGGTTTGGTCGTGCGGTGTTCTTTCCTAGTGACAGAAGGGGCAACAAGACACGTATTGATTGTTGCTATTAAGGATAACAAGATGAGGTATATTCCTACATGAATAGATCTTGTCTACATCATGCCATCGTTCTTATTGCATTACTCCGTTTTCCATGAACTTAATACACTAGATGCATGTTGGATAGCGGTCGATGTGTGGAGTAATAGTAGTAGATGCAGGCAAGAGTCAGTCTACTAACCTTGGACGTGATGCCTATATATTGATCATTGCCTGTATATCTTCATAATTATTTGAGGTTCTATCAATTGTCCAACAGTAATTTGTTTACCCACCATGTGCTATTTCTTGAGAGAAGCCACTAGTAAAATCTACGGGCCCCGTGTCTATTCTTTATCTTATTTGTGTTCCGATCTATTATTTGCCTTTGAGATCTATTTTTATTTGCTTTTATTTTTAGGTCTGTTATTATAAAAAACCCAAAACACCATGATGTACTTTTTATTTGCATCTTTTATTTCGCGTTTATTTGAGATCTATTTATCCAATCTATCACAATTTTACCTATATTTTGCCGGGGAGAATCAAGTCAAGTCTCCCGACAACTCGCCAATTTCTGACATCGTTACCCGTAAGAGGGATTGACAGCCCCTCATAAGCGCCGGGTTGCAAGTATTTGTTCGTTGTGTGCAGGTACCATTTACATAGTGTTGTTTGGTTCTCCTACTGGATTGATACCTTGGTTTCATAACTGAGGGAAATACCTACAATAGTTGTGCTGCATCATCCCTTCCTCTTTGGGGAAATACCGACGTAGTTCAAGCGACATCAAAACTCAAGCAATATGATATAAACTCCATCTTTTTATCCTTAATGGCAAAATTACAATACGTGCCTCGCTGCCCCTTCTATCATTGGGAGAGGACACCGCAAGATTGAACCCATAACAAAGCACTTCTTCCATTGCAAGAAAAACCAATCTAGTTGGCCAAACCAAATCGATAGATCAAAGAGAATTACTAAGCTATCACAATCATGCATAAAAGAGTTCAGAAAAGACTCAAATAATATTCATAGATAATCTGATCATAAATCCACAATTCAACGGATCTCAACAAACGCACCACAAAAGAAGATTACATCGAATAGATCTCCAAGAACATCGAGGAGAACATTGTATTGAGGATCAAAGAGAGATAAGAAGCCATCTAGCTACTAGCCATGGACCCTTAGGTCTGTGGTAAACTACTCACGCTTCATCGAAGGGCAACAAGATTGATGTAGAGACCCTCTGTGATTGAATCCCCCTCCGATAGAGTGCCGGAAAAGGCCCCAAGATGGGATCTCACGGGAACAGAATCTTGCGGTGGCAGAAAAGTATTTTTTGTGTCTCCTCGGGAATAGGGAATATTTGAGGATTTATAGTGCAAATATTAGGGTTGGAAGGTCTACGGGGGCCCCACAAGCCTTGGGAGCGTGCCCCTACGGCTTATGGCCTCCTCGTGGGTCTTCTGGCCTCTTCTCCAAGTCTTATGGGTTTCTTATGGTCCAAGAAAAATCACCGTAAAGTTTTTATTCCGTTTGGTCTCCGTTTGATATTCCTTTTCTGTAGAAGTCAAAAATAAGGAAAAAACAGAAACTGGCACTAGGCTCTGGGTTAATAGGTTAGTACGAAAAATAATATAAAATAGCATATTATTGCATATAAAGCATGCAGAACAGATAATACAATAGCATGGAACAATTAAAAATTATAGATACGTTGGAGACGTATCAAATATCGTCATAACTATGCGCTTTTCTATCAATTCCCAACAGTAATTTGTTTACCCATTGTATGCCATGTGCTCAAGAGAGAAGCCTCTAGTGAAAACTATGGCCCCCGGGTCTACTTTTTGTTGGGGAACGTAGTATTTCAAAATTTCCTATGATCACGCAAGATCTATCTAGGAGAAGCATAGCAACGAGCAGGGAGAGTGTGTCCATGTACCCTCGCAGACCGAAAGCGGAAGCATTTAGTAACGCGGTTGATGTAGTCGAACGTCTTCACGATCCAACCAATCAAGTACCGAATGCACGGCACCTCTGCAATCTGCACACGTTCAGCTCGGTGACGTCCCTCGAACTCTTGATACAGTTGAGGCCGAGGGAGAGTTTCGTCAGCACGACGGCATGGTGACGGAGATGATGAAGTTCACCGGCACAGGGCTTCGCCTAAGCACTACGACGATATGACCGAGGTGTGTAACTGTGAGGGGGGCACCGCACACGGCTAAAAGATCAACTTGTGTGTCTATGGGGTGCCCCTCCCCCGTATATAAAGAGGGGAGGAGGAGGAGGGCCGGCCACAAGGGGCGCGCCCAAAGAGGGGATTCCTACTCCCTGTATGACTAGGTTTCCCCCTTTCCTAGTCCAAGTAGGAGAAGAAGGAAGGATAGGAGAGGGAGAAGGAAAGAAGGGGGCATCGCCCCCTCCCTAGTCCAATTCGGACCAGCCCATGGGGGCGCGCGGCCTCCCCTTGTGGCACTTCTCTCCTTTCCACTAAGGCCCATGAAGCCCCAATACTTCCCCCGGCGAATTCCTGTAACTCTTCGGTACTCCGAAAAATACCCGAACCACTCAGAACCTTTCCGATGTCCGAATATAGCCTTCCAATATATCGATATTTACGTCTCGACTATTTTGAGACTCCTCGTCATGTCCGTGATCTCATCCGGGACTCCGAACAAACTTCGGTCATCAAATCACATAACTCATAATACAAATCGTCATCGAACGTTAAGCATGCGGACCCTATGGGTTCGAGAACTATGTAGACATGACCGAGACATATCTCCGGTCAATAACCAATAGAGGAACCTGGATGCTCATATTGGCTCCTACATATTCTACAAAGATCTTTATCGGTCAAACCGCATAACAACATACGTTGTTCCCTTTGTCATCGGTATGTTACTTGCCCGAGATTCGATCGTCGGTATCATCATACCTAGTTCAATCTTGTTATCGGCAAGTATCTTTACTCGTTCTGTAATGCATCATCCCATAACTAACTCATTAGTCACATTGCTTGCAAGGCTTATAGTGATCTGCGTTACCGAGAGGGCCCAGAGATACCTCTCCGACAATCGGAGTGACAAATCCTAATCTCGATCTATGCCAACTCAACAAATACCATCGGAGACACCTGTAGAGCATCTTTATAATTACTCAGCTACGTTGTGACGTTTGATAGCACACTAAGTGTTCCTCCGGTATTCGGGAGTTGCATAATCTCATAGTCATAGGAACATGTATAAGTCAAGAAGAAAGCAATAGCAATAAACTAAACGATCATAGTGCTAAGCGAACGGATGGGTCTTGTCCATCACATCATTCTCTAATGATGTGATCCCGTTCATCAAATGACAACACATGTCTATGGTCAGGAAACTTAACCATCTTTGATTAACGAGCTAGTCAAGTAGAGGCATACTAGGGACACTCTGTTTGTCTATGTATTCACACATGTACTATGTTTCCGGTTAATAAAATTATAGCATGAATAATAAAAATTTATCATGATATAAGGAAATATAAATAACAACTTTATTATTGCCTCTAGGAAATATTTCCTTCACTTTTATCATATATAAAAACAGAAAATACCTTGCCGCAATTTTATTTCTTTTATTTTTGCTTTCCAATTTATTTTATTATCTACCACTATAGGATTTAATCCTTGGAAATAACTACCAAGAGGATTCACAACCCCCTGGTTCGCATTGGGTGCTAGTATTGCTTTTGTGTGTGCATGTGTTGTCCACGAGGCTTTGTGTGATTCTCCTACTGGATTGATAACATTGGTTCTTAACTGAGGGAAATACTTATCTCTACTGTATTGCATCATCCTCTCCTCTTTGAGGAAATCCCAACGCAGCTCACAAGTAGCAAGAACAATTTCTAGCGTTGTTGCTGGGGAGACATCATCAAAACCTATCAAGTACCGTTGCACAAATGATCATCTACTTGCTCTTATTTTCATTTGCCTTTGCCTCTCGTTTTCATCTCCCACACTTCTATTTTTTTACAAAAATACAATTTTTTTATTTGCTGGTTTACTTGCTTTGTCGCTATGTCTCAAGAAAACACTAAGTTGTGTGATTTTTCAAATAATAATAATAATGATGATTTTATTAGTACACCAAATGCTCCTCTCGCCACTAGTGTGGAGTCATGTGATATTGATGCTAAATCTTGTTATGAAAAATAATTTTCTGGTAGTCGTAATGAAGATGTTGCATTCCATCTTAATACTTTCGTTGAATTATGTGATATGCAAAAGAAAAATATGTGGATAATAATATTGTTAAATTGAACTTATTTCGGTTCTCATTACGAGACTGTGCTAAAACTTGGTTTTCATCCTTGCCTCGAAATATTTTTGGTTCTTGGTTCACCACGCATATGCCGCTTTTGGATAGATGCTACTAGTGAAATTATGGATCCTAGTCCTTTATTTACCATAAATACAACCTCATTTGCTTTCTTTGCAGATCTTTAATATTCTAAATTTTAATTCCTGCATACAAAAATCAATTTCAAAAACTTGGTACGATAATCCTTGTAATTAGCAAACCTAGTGAGATTGACAACCTCACAGGAAGTGTTGGGGACAAAGTGTTGAGAGTGGGGCTTATCATTGACTCATTAGAGAACTCTGCGGATTCATACCTGGGTTCTAAACTAAGGGAACTTGCTTCTTGCTATAAACCCTTGCGCTTGGGGAAGAGGGGCAATGGGGTTTTAGTTGGAACTTAAGAATACAGAACCATAACAAGCAGCAACGCCATCAAACTGAGCTAAAGCATACCGAGTTCAAGTGTTGGAGGTCTGCCCCCACAGTGTAAGTTAACCTTCGCATCTAGTTTTCCATGGTCTCGAGTTGGTACCATCCAATTGCGGAATGTCCACTCGTGAAGAATATATGAGTTGGTTAGGTTCACCATGCAAACAAGTGGCTGGAGACTTGGGAAGGGACATAGGTCGATCATTTGCGCGCTAAATGGGAGGAGGAATGTAGATGTTGTGGGATTCCTCCTTTGGCCTTGTTTAAGCGGAGATGGTGCCGGAGACGCTGGGGAATCACGTCATGAGAACATAGAGAGGCGACTCCACAACACGAGATGACTCCTCTTGTCGTACCTTGTCGTCCTCCGGATAGAGCTGACCAATGTCAACCCTCAAGTCCTCCTGCACGGCATCGATCTTCAGGTTGAGCAAAGAATTATGTTTGGTTGTCGTGTCCTTGAGCAACCTCATGGCCTTGCCCACAAAATTTTGATTCTCTTAAATCTTTGTGTCCATGTAGTTGGCGTGGTCACCGCGAAGTTGATCATACAACGCTTGTTCTTGGATGAGAAGCCCTCCATGGTCGTCCCTTGTCATCGGCCACGCACCCACATGCGGTGCGGATGTGATAAAATATCCAAGATATCGAGCGGAGTTTTTTGATACTCACTTCTCCCTGTTTTTTTCATTTCGTTTATTTTGCTTTTTGTTTTTTCCTTTTATATTTGTTTTCTTCTTTAAAATAATTTGGCATTTCAAAAATGTTCCAAATTGTGATTTGAAATAAAATATTTGCATATTCATAAAATTTTTGTGAATTTGACCCCGCAAAACAAATGTTTGTGAATTTGAGAAAAATGTTTATGAATTCCAAAATGTTCATGATTTTGAAAAAAAGGGAAATCACAAAATATTCATGGATTCAATAAACGTTCATGTATTTTAAAAAAATTGTGAATTCAAAAAATGGCCGTGGACAAAATGTTCACGTATTCAAAAAATGTTCATGAATTCCAAAAATTCTTCATGATTTCAAACAATATTCATGAATTAAAAAACGATTTGAAAAATGTTCAAAACTTTTCAAAAAAACATTCATGAGATTAAAAATATACGAAATTTAATAATTTTTTTCTTAAATTAAAAATAATGAATTTAAAAAATGTTCATGAGTTTTGTAAAATATTCACAAATTAAAAAAACTTGCATTCCAAAAATGTACGTGAATTCATAATATGTGGGCATATTCAGAAAAGTGTCTACAAATTCAAAAATTGTTCACAAACTTGGAAAAATATGTTTGTGGATTTTTTTTGCAAATTCAAAAATGATCCGCAAATTGCAAAACAGATTCACAAAATTAAAAAAACGAAAAATAAAATGAAAGAGGAAAAAAGAAAACGTGGGAAGAAAAAGGAAAAACCGGTGGGAAAAAATCAGTATGGGCCAGCCCATACTGAGGAGGTGGCGCATGGGAGGTATGCCCTGGGTCGCTATCCGCCAAATAGGAATGGCGGACTGCAGATGCTCAAAAAAAAAGGAATGACAGACTGCTTCTTCTGTCAGCTATACATGTGACTAGAGGCTAACGCGCGCTTCGCCGCGTCGTTCTTCACTCGTGGAATTAATTCTTTTATATCTAGTAGAGTGCCATGGTTGGTTGTTTTTTTCGATTTTATCAATGTTGTCTTGCGCTTTAATTACATTATGAAGGTGTTTTTTCATTTGTATATCATGTTGGGTTTTTGTTGGAGACAATATTTTCTAGAGGAGAATGAAGTTTTTTGGTGTGTCGCTGTGGTGTCTTTACACGTGTCGGTCTCGGTGCCAGTTGATGGTGGTCGTTTGAGCCTCTTGAGAGGTCCTATCCACGCCAAAATCATGGAATTGTTGCTATAACACTCACATGGACCGGCTTAGTTTGACTCCCTATTCCTCTCAGTCGGCTAGCTTTTTTTCCGCTCGCCCCACTGCTCCCTCAAAATAATGGACTATTTTCTAAAAAAAATACGTTAGTTTGATTAAAATATGTTCATGGATTTTTCAAAAATACGTGAATTTACAAAACCATTAATTGTAGAAAATGTTTATGAGTTTAAAATATATTCATGGACTTAAAAACGTTTGCAAATTAAACATGTTTCAAATTTTAAAAATGTGCGCAAACTTTAAAAGTACCCGTGAACTTCAACATACTATGTAATAAATATTAATGAAGCTAAAAATAAAAATTACCTTTTTCTTTTTAATGTTCGCAAATTTTAATAAACACTCATAATTAAAACCTGTAAGAAAATAAAGAGAGAAGGGGAAATAAAACTAAGCAATAGACAACCTTACATGCAGGTCCCACAACGACCCAGAAACCCTGAAGCACCAGAGCGCTTCAAATCGTGGGAGCTTAGTATCTCTATAGATGCAGTAGGAAGTTCTCAAAAAAAAGTGATGCAGTAGGAGGGCTGGAACTCCTGACAGGTCGTGACTAAGCTACAACATGCAATGATACAGGAGAAGTGACGAGCTACTTTGCTGGGAGAAACAGCAACATTAATGACCCTTTCTGATCATCCTACACTTGAACGATGAAGAGATCTCCCAGATGCCGGCGTACAGCGCAGTGCCACTCTACATGGGGTAGCAACATTCTCATTGGCAGAGGATGATTTCGCGTATGCCTCTGTCGCCATCAGTAAGAATGGTGAGCTCGAGCAATTGAAGCAGCGGGAAAACGAACCAGCTAATTCAGGCTGAAATGGCGCTTTCAGTGGCGACTGGCGGCTGCTTGAACGAAGACGGCTTACGGAAAAGAAAGAATACGAAGCAGCTCTCCAAGACCCTTCCATCGTCGTCTTGCTCTAGCTGAACTGCCCAAGGACCCCATGCATGCATCTTCTAGCGTTAGGCAGGCCTATCGGAATCAAACGGTTCCTGTGCACCGCTGCATTGTACGCGGTGAACATGTCAGTCGTACGCCTGAGCCTTAAGCCCGGGCAAACCCCATTCGTCGACATGGTCGTGATTTCCACGGACACCATAATGGCCTTCCTTACAGGTTTTGGTGTGCGTCCCTTCACTCTCGCGCCGTACGCTCGTACACCGTCCCTTCTGCTTCGTAGCTTCTGGCCGAGCTACTATACAAATTTTCTCCCGGCTAGTCCTTCTGATTCCTCTTACCAGACAGCCAAGGCGAGGCACAGTCTCCTCCGCTGTAACGGGCGCCAGCTGCCGGCTGGACAGCAAAATGCCGCCTACCAGTACATACACTTGATCCATATTCAACTGCAACTCTGTAGGCACAAGGACCAACTTGGTACCGCTACTACGTGCTCTTAGCATAATATTGAGTGAAGCTTTTCCAAGATCACTGCTGATCCTTGTTATCCAAGACGTTGCTGCCTTAACCACCACCCTAC
Source organism: Triticum dicoccoides (assembly GCF_002162155.2). Taxonomy (NCBI): domain Eukaryota; kingdom Viridiplantae; phylum Streptophyta; class Magnoliopsida; order Poales; family Poaceae; genus Triticum; species Triticum dicoccoides. The sequence goes on along the minus strand of NC_041390.1, from coordinate 477,653,512 downwards.
AGGAATAAATAAATGATCAGGCCCTTTTTTCTACTTATATATTTTAATCTCCGGACGTTCCAAACGCCTGGAAGCACGCTTGCCTTGCATATGACAACAGACGGTAGGGCACCGTTGAGTGTTGACAACTCAAAGGACCCGTACCAATAAGAGCACCATCATCACTGTTGTTCATGGTGGAAGAAGGTGGATTACATAAATTATTGATGAACGAATTAAAGACTAATCGCATAGGTTGTTCGTTTCACCTTCACCTATGCTTCATCTTTCTTCCAAGGACCTGACCCTGTAGTGACCAACTGGGGCAACAGTGAGTAGGAGCACAGTGGCTCACTAGAAGGGCTTTGATTATTGGTCAGTCGAGTACCGCCATTTCTTCGGAAGAGGAACTAATTGTTAGGTAGTGATGATTAACTATTAGGCTCATGGATCGATCGATCACCTAATAATTCGGGTCGCTCAAAAGTGGAAGGATTTGGAAAAAAAAGAGGAGGCCAAGACCCAAAAGAGTGGTGATAGGTGGATTTAAAATGAAGATTGTTTTGACTAATTGTAGGGGGGCCTGGCAACTGGGTGCGCAATTTGTGCTTAAATATGGTAGCGGCTGGTTTAATTTAGAAGCAACGCAATCTTCTTTACTTTACGAAATCCGCAGAGATACTGTCGCTAAGCAGTATCAAGTTAACAAGCTCCGGAAATAAGCAGTGCCAGATAAACAAGTAACCACACGTGTAGCTCGTCCTCTACCCCTTGCATCCTGTTTTGTCATCTTTCGCGATGCTTTTGTTTTCCGATCGAGTGCCCGTTTAGTTTAATTTGCAGCTTGATCTGCTCTGTGACAAGCATGATTAGGCCACTATAGCTAATTAATTCCGATCCTTTTCCATGCATGCGGCTCATGGGCAGGGGATATGGTACGTTTAGGGCACAATGCGCCGCCTGGTGATATATGTGTACCCAGAGATCTACACAGCCGTGTTAAAGAAAGGGAACTGGATTTGCTTTAGCATATACAGTAGGTTTGTTAATATATACGCTTAAAAGAGCTTATCCTGCGCTGGCTGACGCCTCCGAGGCACTAAAAATACAGGTCATTGTTTCTCATGCATGAGTGCATGCATGCATGATTAAAGCCAAAAAGTGGCAGAATTATTCGCACTCAAGCCCAATACAAATTCAATATGTAGATCCATATGCGTACGCAGGTCGTTAGGAACTTAACGGCATATGCATACTTGGACAAAGGAGAGACACAAATATGTGCGTGAATCATGACGAGCAGTAAACAAACAGTGTTAGTGTATAGGGTAATGCCATAATTGCCCACGCACATGCCATGGAAAATAAAGGCTTAACTACAACTTGTTTAGATTAGAATTAAGCTGTACATGAGCCCCAGACTATTGCGCGACATGAACACGAGGTAAGCTAGCTGTCACCTTTGTGAGTGGTATTCAATCTGGGCGCAAGATCTCTCTGATCGAGTGAGTACGCGATCAACAACTACTACAGCCTGTGGCGTTCTTGTATACTCGCATGCGTCTACGCTTTCTAGATCTATCTGGTGTACAGAAACGATCTTCACCAGCCGTGCATTATTCATGCTGTGTTAGACTATGTATAGCTTCTGTACTTATGTACGTATTGTAACACATCCATTATATATAATGAAATAAGCCACCCCTAGAGGGTTGTGCTGGTTCTCCCAAAACTTATTGTCTTACATGGTATCACGCTAGGTTACGATTGCTTCCACTTCCAAACCCTAATACCCGCACCGCCGCCGCCGCCGCCGCCGCCATGTCGAGCGCCGCCACCACCGGTTCCACTGCTGCGGGGTTCCTCCCGGCCTCTCTTGCGGCTCTGCTCAACCTCCCGCTCGATGCCGTCGCCGTTCCGGCTCCGATCGGGACCAGGAGCATCGGCTCCGTCTACTCCACGCCGCCGGTGTCGTGGTTCTAAGCCTGACAGTAGAGTGGGGGGTAGGTATGGAGAGGCAAGGTCCTAGCTATGGAGAGGTTGTAAGCACAAAGGATGTACGAGTTCAGGCCCTTCTCGGAGGAAGTAACAGCCCTACGTCTCGGAGCCCGGATGCGGTCGAGTGGATTATGAGTATATGAGTTACAAGGTGCCGAACCCTTCTGCCTGTGGAGGGGGGTGGCTTATATAGAGTGCGCCAGGCCCCCAGCCAGCCCACGTAGGAGAGGGTTTAAGGTGAGTTAAGTCTGGGGCGTTACTGGTAACGCCCCACATAAAGTGCCTTTACTATCATAAAGTCTACTTGATTACAGGCCGTTGCAGTGCAGAGTGCCTCTTGACCTTCTGGTGGTCGAGTGAGTCTTCGTGGTCGAGTCCTTCAAGTCAGTCGAGTGTGTCCCTCGTTAGTCGACTGGAAGGCGACCTCTTCTAAGGGTGTCCTTGGGTAAGGTACTTGGGTCAGATCCATGACCCTACCCTAGGTACATAACCCCATCATTAGCCCCCGAATGGATTGAGGCTTCGAGTGAGGAAGGAGTTGATGTCGTTTCCGATTAACCTTTGTGCCCTGGTCGTGCGTTGTCCTGGACCAAAGAATCTCTCCGTCGACAGGGAGCAATTTGCCTTCAGTCGACTCGATCCATTCTATTTTTGCGTCGAGTGATCTTTCGGGCTTCGACAATCTCCGAGCGACGGATCGCCGGAAACACCGCGTCTGACAGACTGATTTGCTGTTCGCGGATTCCGCGGGATGCGAAATTTGGGGACGCGCGCGAAGCGGGGCGGATCGCGGCGTTCGGATGGGACGGGGCATAGACGCCTCGATCTCCGCGCCACCTTTTTCGCCACGTATCCCGTCTGCATAACTGCTCTCAGATATGATTAGATCGACGGGCCCACCTGTCATTCACTCGGAAGGGACCTTATAAATGTACCCGGCGAGGATTTCTGTGCTGCGCCTCAGCATTCTCTCCCTCTCTCTGCTTCCTTCTTCTCCGCCCAGCGTGCTCGCTCTCGCCCCCGCACCACTTCCCTTCGCGCATCTCGCCGGCGACCATGGCCAAGGAGAAGACGGCGGCGCTGGAGCGCGCAAAGAAGGCATCGGCGTCGGAGAAGGCGAAGGGGAGATCCACCAGCCGCGGAGGGTCCTCGTCCAGATCCCGTCTGCGGAAGGGCTGGGTCCAAGGAGACTGGATCCAGTCGACCATCACAGAGAAGGACCTCCTCGACATGGCCAACGAGGGCTTGATCCCTCACGGAGCTGCGAGGCTTCCGGGGAAGGAGTGGCAGCCTCAGCCAGAAGAGGGTGAGTGTGTGCTTTTGGCCACTCATGTTGATCGTGGGTTTTCCTTGCCGCCGAGTATTTTCTTCCGTGGCTTCTTGAATTTCTTCGGAGCGCAGCTCCACCACTTTACCCCAAACTCCATTGCCTATCTTGCTGCATTCGTGTCCATGTGTGAGGGTTTCTTGGGCTGTCGACCGCACTGGGGTTTGTTCAAACATATATTCACGTGTCGCTCTCAGACCGTGAAGAAGGCGAGCCCAGGTGACGAGAGAACCCGAGTCGTTCAAATGTGTGGGGGTCTGGGGATCCAGGTGAGGAATAAGAGCACCTTCCCGCCCATGACCTTTCCCGAGTCCGTCAGAGGCTGGCAGTCGACTTGGTTCTACTGCCAGGTCCAGTCGACGCCAGGGCAGTCGAGTGGACTCCCTCCGTTTACTATGGACCGAGTGAACAAGCCCTCCCCTCTGAAGCTGATTCCGGAGGAGAAAGCTGACGTGAAGATGTTGATGGAGCGCGTGGTGCAGTTGGTTCGGGAGGGAGTGACGGGCATGGACCTCCTGGAGGTCTTCCTCAGGCGTCGCATCCAGCCCCTTCAGTTCCGGAGCCACTGCATGTGGTTGTACTGTGGGACCAAAGACGAGACTAGAGTCCATCCAGAAGCAGTCGACGACGTCACTCTGGAAAGGTGGATGGTAGCCGTTACCGGAAACAAGGACAACCGACGCGGAGCCAGAAGGATTCCTCCACTCGACCACAACAGCGATCCAAACAAGGTACATTTGCTCTGCCCTCCACTGCGTTCTTGTCGCATTCATTTCTGTTTATCCTGCCGACTGGTCGACTGATCCTTGTCTTGATATCTGCTAGGCTCTCACCGAGCTGTACTCGATGCCCAATGGGGCACAAACTCCGACTGAGGAGGGTGAGGCGAGCGGGGGTGAGAGCCAGGAAGAGGAGGAGTGGGACTCAGACGTTGCAGGGGATGACGACGACGATGATGATGACGACGGTGATGATGATGACGTTGAAGACGAGGAGGAAGAGGAGGAGGAGGTCGTACCACCGCGCTCGGAAAGGCGGTCGAAGCTTGTCCACGACCCTTCAACCGAACGTGGTAAGGGGGTTGCGACCACCACTCAGTCGACCAAGCGCCCTCGGACCGTCTCTCCGGTGCCGACTGAAAAGGCGCCGAAACAGCCCAGGGCGGCCTCGTCGAAGCCGATCAAGCTCTTACCGAAGATGAAGGTGTCCATCCCTACCATATCAGGGTAATCGTGTTGTTTGAATCTTCTCATTTTGTGTGAACTTTGTCTCTGGTCGACGCTGAAGTTAGTCGACTGATCCTTTGGAGTTGCAGTGCTGCTACTTCTGAAACCTCGGCCCAGGCTGATGACCACGAGATGGAGGACGCAGCAACTTCGAACCCAGGTACTGTATTCTTAACGCCGTTCTTAGTCGACTGACTCGCGATCTCTGATCCTGATTCTTCTCCGCAGCTCCACCCAATACTGTTATCAATCTTCCCGATGATGATGAGGATGAAGAGCCGCTGAAGCGCAGGAGGAGTCGGAAAGCGTCCGCCAGTAAGGTGCCTCAGGATGTGACGGCGCCTGAGATTCTGACTGTGGAGGAAGAGAACACCACTCGACACACGGTGTCCTTCGCGAATCCACTGACGAGTGCTCAGCAGCCCTCCCTCTTCACGACGCACCACGTCCCAGAGGACCAAGCTGGCGCAGCGAAGGAGGCGATACGCCAGGCGGGACTCATGATGGAGCAGCTGAAGACCATCCGGGACGCGAGCCAGGCAGCTTATGACGCCAGTTCTGCCCTCCAAAGCAATGTTTAGGTCAGTCGACCACCGTTTGTTCTGTTGGATATGCTGCCAAAAACTTTTCCTTTCCGGAATTTATAGTAGTCACCCAGTGGGTGTTGTCGACTGAGTTCCGTATTAGCGGGGGCACGCTGAGTGCACCCGCTGGGTGTAGTCCCCAAGGCTAAGGTCGACTGCTGGCAGTCGGCCTTAGGCTTTATGATGTCAATTTTTCTGTCAGTCGACCATGTCGACTGGATTTCACAAACCGGTGGGGGCACGCTGAGTGCACCCACTGGGTGTAGTCCCCGAGACTGTGGTCGACTGCTTGCAGTTGATCACAGTCTTAGAGAATACATCTTTTTTTTTGAGGTCGACTGGTCGACTTTGTCTTCAACAGGATTAGTGGGGACACGCTGAGTGCACCCACTGGGTGTAGTCCCCGAGACTACGGTCGAATGCTTGTATTCGGCTGTAGTCTTAGAAACGTGAGTTTTTCCCTTTTTCACTCGGAAGTGAATTAAATTTGACATTTAGTCGATTGGTTCTTCGCAGAACTCTTGTGATCTTGTGGCTCGCTACTCAGAGCTGGAGCACAAGCATACTCAAGTCGAGCTGAGCTTGAAGCTGGTTCAGGAGAAGCTGACAAAGGCAAAGGAGGAGACCGAAGGTATGTTTGGTGAGACCCTGACGACTGCTTTTCCCCTTGCTTGTTTCAAAATCTGATCTTGCTGTAACTTGCAGGTAAGGTAAGGGAGGCCCAACAGAAGAAAGACCTTGAGCTAGCTGAGAAGATCAAGCTTGCTGACGAGAAGTTAGCTTCAGTCACCAAGCTCAAACAAGACAATACCAATCTGAAAGCTGCTCTTGGGATTGCCAACAAGGAGGTCACTCGACTGAAAACTGATAAAGCTGCCCTGACCGATCAAGTCGCCAAATTGACTGGGAAGAAAACTGATCTGGAGGCCTTCCTGAGTGGACTTGCCAAGAAGCTGTTTCTTATGCTTGAAGGTAAACCTCTATGCTTGGCAGACATTTCCAATTGTGATTTTTCCATTCGACCATCTCTTTGACTTAGTGATCACCCTTGCAGAATTTTGTCAAAACTTTGAAGAAGAAACTAGCCGGCTGGAGCCAAACCTCGACCCCATCAATTCTCCGGTGAACGATGAAGTTGCCATGGATGTTCTCCGACTGGAGTCCCGTGTTGCAGCTGTCGTGGACTATCTCGCAAGGCTGAAGGCCGCCACATCTCGCATCGACTCGACGCTTTGGCCTGAGGAGACACTTCAGAATGACCTTGAATCGCTGATGGCCCGGTTGAACACGATCCCTGGTCGAGTGCAGGAATGGAAGAAGTCCTCGGCTCGGTGTGGTGCAGATGTTGCTCTGTGTCTTGCCCGAGTCCACTGTAAGGATGCACGAGAAGAGAAGCTGGCGGCCCTTCGGGTGGCCAATACCAAGAAGCACGACTTCAGGTCCTTTATGGAAACTTTCCTTGCAGCTGCCACTCGGATCGCCGACGGAATTGACCTTGATGAATTCGTTGCTCCTTCCAGCCCTCCACAGGAGGGGTAAAAAACTTCTTCTGGCTCG
>NC_041390.1:477631996-477646033 GCF_002162155.2 Triticum dicoccoides | reverse complement strand
GCTCTTCACTCGGTAGGATTTTGATAACTTAGGCGAAACGGATTCGCAGCTAAGCCTCCGAGTGAGAGGGTTGCTCTTCACTCGGTAGGATTTTGATAACTTAGGTGAAACGGATTCGCAGCTAAGCCCCCGAGTGGAAGGCTGGCTTACCACTCGGTAGGATTTTTGTAACTTAGGCGAGTGGTTGGACTGCAGCTAAGCCCCCGAGTGAGAGGGTTGCTCTACACTCGGTAGGATTTTTGTAACTTAGGCGAGTGCTTGGACTGCAGCTAAGCCCCCGAGTGGAAGGCTGGCTTACCACTCGGTAGGATTTTGATAACTTAGGCGAGCGCAGGGCTGCAGCTAAACCCCCGAGTGGAAGGCTGGCTTACCACTCAGTAGGATTTTTATAACTTAGGCGAGCACAGGGCTGCAGCTAAGCCCCCGAGTGGAAGGCTGGCTTACCACTCGGTAGGATTTTGATAACTTAGGCGAAACAGATTCGCAGCTAAGCCTCCGAGTGGGAGTCTGGCTCGCCACTCGGTAGGATTTTTACAAACTTAGGCGAAACGGATTCCCAGCTAAGTCACCCACTGAGGGGGAATTTTATTGGACAAAAAATAAAAAGCGACAGAAATTATGGAGGGACTATGACACTATTATTTTGAGGTCCATGAACTACAGAAGTACTTTATTGCAACTCATCCGAGTGATAAAACTTAAGTGTAAAATGGGCGGAGTAGCTCCGTGTTCCAAGCTCGGGGCTCGTCGATATTATGCTCGACGTTGTAAAGACGGTACGCCCCATTGTGGAGAACCTTGGTGACGATGAAGGGGCCTTCCCAAGAAGGAGCAAGCTTGTGTGGTTTGTGCTGATCCACTCGAAGAACCAAATCTCCTTCCTGGAAGGCTCGACCTCTCACATTTCTGGCGTGGAAACGACGCAAATCTTGTTGGTAGATGGTCGACCGGATCAGAGCCATCTCCCTTTCTTCCTCTAAAAGGTCGACTGCGTCTTGCCGCGCTTGTTCAGCCTCTGCTTCGTTGTAGATTTCAACTCGAGGAGCATTGTGGAGAAGATCACTCGGCAAGACTGCTTCAGCTCCGTAGACCAAGAAGAATGGAGTTCTTCCGGTCGACCGATTAGGTGTGGTCCGCAGTCCCCAGAGTACTGAGGGAAGTTCGTCGACCCAAGCTCCAGCCGCGTGTTTGAGATCACGCATCAGTCGAGGCTTCAATCCCTTAAGAATCAGTCCATTAGCTCGCTCTGCTTGTCCATTCGACTGCGGATGGGCGACTGAAGCGTAGTCGACCCGTGTGCCCTGGGAGTTGCAGAAATCTCTGAATTCCTCTGAGTCAAAGTTCGACCCATTATCCGTAATGATGTTGTGTGGGACTCCATATCTGAATATTAGTTCCCTGATGAAGCTAACAGCAGTACCGGTGTCAAGGCTCTTGATTGGTTTAGCCTCGATCCACTTGGTGAACTTGTCGACTGCCACCAGTACATGCGTGAAGCCACTTCGTCCTGTTCTCAAAGGACCGACCATGTCCAATCCCCATACTGCGAAAGGCCAGACGAGTGGAATGGTCTTCAGAGCCGATGCAGGCTTGTGTGACATATTCGAGTAGAACTGACATCCCTCGCACTTATCCACTATCTCTTTTGCCATCTCATTCGCCTTTGGCCAGTAAAATCCGGCTCGGTATGCTTTGGCCACGATGGTCCGAGAGGACGCATGATGACCACAGGTCCCCGAGTGAATATCATTGAGGATGAGTCGACCTTCTTCTGGTGTTATGCACTTCTGACCAACTCCAGTCGCGCTTTCTCTGTATAATTGTCCTCTGATTACGGTAAAGGCCTTAGATCGACGGACGATCTGTCGAGCCTCTTCCTCATCCTCCGGGAGCTCTTTCCTCAGGATATATGCGACATACGGAATCGTCCAGTCGGGAATGACCACCAAAACCTCCATGATCAAGTCGAGCACCGCTGGGACTTCAACCTCAGTCGGATCTGTGGCACTCTTGGGCTGTGGAGTTTCTTCGGTGAAAGGATCTTCTTTGACTGACGGAGTGTGTATATGCTCCAAGAACACACCACTCGGGATGGCTTCTCTCTTGGAACCTATCTTTGCTAGATCATCAGTTGCTTGATTTTTCAGTCGGGGTATATGATGGAGCTCCAACCCCTCGAACTTCTTTTCCAGCTTCCTCACTGCACTGGAGTATCCAGTCATGGCTGGGCTTCTCACGTCCCACTCTTTCATCACCTGATTGACCACTAAATCCGAGTTGCCATAGACCATCAGGCGGCGGACGCCGAGTGAAATGGCCATGCGCAACCCATATAAGAGGGCTTCATATTCTGCCTCATTGTTGGAGGAATCAAAGTGAATCTGGAGCACATATCTGAGCTTATCTCCTCTGGGGGAAACCAGGACAACCCCAGCACCGGAACCATTCAACATCTTAGAGCCATCAAAAAACATGGTCCAATGCTCCGAGTGAACTTCAGTCGGCTGCTGCTGTTCAATCCACTCGGCAAGGAAATCTGCTATTGCCTGGGACTTAATGGCTTTCTTTGCCTCAAACTTGATATCAAGGGGAAGAAGTTCAATCGCCCATTTGGCCACTCGACCAGTTGCATCTCTGTTGTGCAAAATCTCTGATAGTGGAGCGTCGCTGACGACTGTGATGGAATGACCAGAGAAATAATGAGCAACCTTCTTTGTGGTCATGTATATTCCATACACAAGCTTCTGATAATGAGGATATCTCTGCTTGGATGGAGTCAAGACTTCAGACAAATAATACACTGGGCGCTGAACTTTGAGAGCTTTTCCTTCTTCTTCCCGCTCGACCGTTAGCACAGTACTGACGACTTGTCCTGTGGCTGCGATATAGAGCAACAGAGGCTCTTTGCTGATTGGAGCAGCAAGCACCGGCTGGGTGGAGAGCAGAGCTTTTAGCTCGGCAAACGCTGCATCAGCTTCCGGAGTCCACTCGAACTTGTCTGTCTTCTTCATCAGTCGGTAAAGAGGTAATGCCTTTTCACCGAGTCGTGAGATGAATCGACTTAATGCGGCCAAGCATCCAGTAAGCTTCTGGACATCATGCACTCGCACAGGGCGTTTCATTCGGAGAATAGTGCCAATCTTCTCTTGGTTAGCGTCGATTCCTCGTTCGGAAACGAGAAAACCGAGTAACTTGCCACCAGGAACTCCAAATGTGCACTTTGATGGATTGAGCTTGATATCATACCTTCTGAGGTTGGCAAATGTTTCGGCGAGGTCAGCGAGCAGGTCGGAACCTTTCCGCGACTTGACAACGATATCATCCATATAAGCTTCCACATTCCGACTGATTTGAGTGAGTAGACACTTCTGAATCATTCGCATAAATGTGGCTCCGGCATTCTTGAGGCCGAACGGCATGGTGATATAGCAGAAGCACCCGAATGGAGTGATGAAAGCTGTTTTACCTCGTCGGGCCCGTACAGACGGATCTGGTGGTACCCGGAGTAGGCATCTAAAAAAGATAACCTCTCACATCCCGCGGTCGAGTCAACAATTTGATCTATGCGAGGGAGAGGAAAATGATCTTTCGGGCAGGCCCGGTTGATGTGCTTGAAATCAATGCACATTCGGAGCGACTTGTCCTTCTTAGGAACCATGACGACATTAGCGAGCCACTCGGAGTGGTATATCTCTCGGATAAATTCTGCCGCCAACAGTCGAGCCACTTCTTCGCCAATGGCTTTTCTCTTTTGGACGGCGGACCGCCGAAGATGCTCTTTGACTGGTTTTGCAGATGAGTCGACTCTTAGGCGATGCTCAGCCAGTCCCCTGGGAACACCTGGCATGTCAGCGGGCTTCCATGCAAAAATGTCCCAGTTCGCACGGAGGAACTGGATGAGCGCTTCTTCCTATTTTGGGTCGAGTGTCGTGGAGATGCGGGTCGGAGCTGCTTCGGGGTCGGTCGGGTGAATGTGAACAGGCTTCGTCTCACCGGACGACTGGAATGCAGACTCTGTGGCGGGCTTCTTGGGTCGCAGCAAGTCACTCGGATCTGCGTTTTGCTTGTATTCTTCGAACTCGACTGCCGTCACCTGGGAATCGGCAATCTTGGAGCCCTTCTGAAAGCACTCTTCTGCCTTTTTCCTATCACCGGTGACAGTGATCACTCCTTTGGGACCGGGCATCTTCAATTTGAGGTATACGTAGCATGGTCGAGCCATGAACCGCGCGTAAGCTGGTCTCCCCAAAATGGCATGATATGCACTTTGAAAATCCACGACCTCAAACGTCAACTTTTCTTTGCGAAAATGCTTTGAATCGCCAAACACCACGTCCAAAGCTATCTGGCCGAGTGACTCGGCCTTCTTCCCTGGTATAACTCCATGAAAGCTCATGTTACTAGTGCTCAGTCGGGACATCGGAATGCCCATACCTTTCAATGTGTCTGCATACAATAAGTTCAGCCCACTTCCACCATCCATCAGCACCTTTGTCAGTCGAGTGCCTTCGACAACTGGATCGACCACCAAAGCTTGCCTCCCAGGGGTGGCAATATGAGTCGGGTGATCAGATTGGTCGAATGTGATGGGTGTTTGAGACCACTTCAAATAATTTGCTTTTGCGGGGGCAACCATGTTCACCTCTCGGTTAATCACTTTCAGTCGACTTCTGCTTTCCACATCTGCAAAGATCATCAGAGTGGAGTTGATATGCGGATATCCTTCCTCACTGTCCTCCTTGTCTTCGACCTTGTCCGACTCCTTCTCCTTGTCCTTAGACTGTTTTCCCTGAAACTGCTGGATCAGGAGTCGACATTGGCGAGTGGTGTGCTTTGGGTAAATGATATTCCCCTCTTCGTCTTTCTTCGTGTGAATGTGACATGGCATATCCATCACGTCGTTCCCTTCTTTATCCTTTACCTTCTTGGGGTTCCAGGATCCTTTTGGTTTCCCCTTAAACTTTCCTTGAGTCACGGCCAGAGCCTCTCCAGGAGCTGCCGGTTCAGCCTTCCGCTTCTGTTTTCGACTGGTGTTTCCTTTTTCCGACTGACTCGGCTTGTGCTTGCCGCTTCGGAGTCGGTCTTCTTCTTCGCCGTTGGCGTACTTGGTAGCAATCTCCATCATCCGACCCAAGGTCATGTCACCGGTTCGACCAAACTTCAAACTCAGTTCTCTGTTCTTGACACCATCATTGAAGGCGCAGACTGCCTGATGATCAGACACATTCTCCACAGTGTGGTGCAAAGTGATCCACCTCTGAATATACTCTCTGAGAGTCTCATTAGTTTTCTGCACGCAGACTTGCAACTCTGTCAATCCAGCTGGTCGCTTGCAAGTTCCTTCAAACGTCCTGACGAACACTCGGGACAGATCTTCCCAAGTGTAAATGCTGCTAGGAGGTAATTGAGTCAACCATGCCCTGGCAGAACCTTCCAGCATGAGGGGCAAGTGCTTCATGGCCACTTCGTCGTTCCCACCACCAATCTGAACTACCACTCGGTAGTCTTCAAGCCAAGTTTCAGGCTTTGATTCACCAGTGAACTTGCTGACTCCTGATGCCAACCTGAAATTGGGAGGGATAACTGCGGTTCTGATAGCTCTGCTGAAACATTCAGGACCAGAAACATGCACTCGACTGCTTGTGGGTACATCTCTATCGAGTCCACCTCGATGGGCTCTGTTCCGGTCAACCAACCCTTGCACGATAATGGATCGCGCGTCGAAGCCTGGTTCTCTGGGGTCGACTGGAACCCTACGCCCTGTACTGTACTGACGCCTATCATCTGTCTGCCGAGGAGCGTAAGACCCACCCCTCGGAGGGGAATAGGGCACTCGACGCCTATCATCCCGGTCGAGTCTGTCGCCATATTGATCTTGCCGATTCTCGCGCCCTTCACGCCGCGGAGGCGATCTGGGGCTGTGAGCCGACTGAACCATATTCACAGTGACGGATCGACTGTGAATTCTGTTGCACGACTGAGACACGGCTGAATTCTGATCTCCTGCTGCCCGGAGTAGATCCCTGATCTGCAGCAAACCTCTGCCAGCTTCCGACTGCGAAGGCTGGATGGACTCTGCTATACGGGTCGCAGCTGCTAAATTCTGAATTGGGGTTCGATATACCTGAGTCGGCGGGAAGAGTTGACGTCGACTGGTGTCGGGAACTCGTTGCCGCGCGCGCTCGTCGAGTGCTCGCTGAAGGTTCTCCAGTCGAGTGCGCTCGGCCAAATTGGCCAGACGCGCCTCCTCCAAGGCACGAGCCTCGGGGGTTTCTCCTGCGATGGGAATACGCAGGGGATCCTCGTTCCTGCGGCGAAGTTCCTCTCTTTGCAGAGAGTCGAGTGGCTCGGGTTGGTACTCTTCGTAGCCTCGTGTAGGGTCGCCGCCGTCACCTGCTCCACCACCACGGGCGAAGCCAGGGGGACTGTGGGGCCTGTCGACCATCAAGATTTCCGCCGCTGGATCACTGCTACCGCACTCGGATGCAGTCTCTACGGAGCCAGTCGACTGATCGAACAAGCCGTAGAGAGGTTCGTCGGGCTCGATTGCCGCAACTTGGGTGATGGCCGATTGGCGAGCCACCGCGTGCCTCACCCATCGTTGAAGCCTCGACCGGCCTGAGCGCTTGCGCTGGTGGGAGACCGGGAGGGTGGACGATAAAGGAGCCGACCGATACTGGGTCGACGGTTGCCGCAGCAGAACGCCACGGACACATGCGCGAAAATGCGTCGCACCGCGGACGGGGAGCGCATCCACGTCGAGTGGAGCCTCCTGGAGCCATGTGGAGTCGTCGGCGATGAAGGTGAGAGTGCCGAGACGGATCTCTTGACCCCCGACCAAAACTCCAGCAGACACCATGATGAAAGTACTCGGAAGAATTGCAACTTCTCCACAAAATCGCTAAAACACCTGCCCCACGGTGGGCGCCAACTGTCGTGGTTCTAAGCCTGACAGTAGAGTGGGGGGTAGGTATGGAGAGGCAAGGTCCTAGCTATGGAGAGGTTGTAAGCACAAAGGATGTACGAGTTCAGGCCCTTCTCGGAGGAAGTAACAGCCCTACGTCTCGGAGCCCGGAGGCGGTCGAGTGGATTATGAGTATATGAGTTACAAGGTGCCGAACCCTTCTGCCTATGGAGGGGGGTGGCTTATATAGAGTGCGCCAGGCCCCCAGCCAACCCACGTAGGAGAGGGTTTAAGGTGAGTTAAGTCTGGGGCGTTACTGGTAACGCCCCACATAAAGTGCCTTTACTATCATAAAGTCTACTTGATTACAGGCCGTTGCAGTGCAGAGTGCCTCTTGACCTTCTGGTGGTCGAGTGAGTCTTCGTGGTCGAGTCCTTCAAGTCAGTCGAGTGTGTCCCTCGTTAGTCGACTGGAAGGCGACCTCTTCTAAGGGTGTCCTTGGGTAAGGTACTTGGGTCAGATCCATGACCCTACCCTAGGTACATAACCCCATCAGCCGGCGCCCTCGCTTGGGCGCGACCTCGTGGTCCACACCGCGGCGCCGCCGTCCGCTGCGGACTCCGCGGGCGTCGTCCCGCCACTCCTGCCGCAAGCGGATCACACCGCCCCGCTGGCGGGGTTGGCGGCGTCCGCCCCAGCCACGGGCCTTGCGGCGTCCGACCCGGCCGCGAGCTTTGCGGTGTCCGCCCTGGCTGCGGTCCCGCCTCCTCCCGCATCGGCTTCGGTGCCTCCGGCTGCCTCCATGGTGTTTGCACCCCAGGCAGCCCCCTCGATGGGATCGTCTTCGCCGCCGTCGTTTCACTTCGGTCATCTCATCACCATCAAGCTCTCCGCCGACAACTACATCTTCTGGCGTGCGCAGGTTCTCCCGCTCTTGGGGAGTCACTACCTGCTAGGCTACGTCGACGGATCGCTTCCCTGCCCACCCGCACTGGTAGACAGCGTGCACGGTCCGGTCTACAATCCGGCCCATCGCGTCTGGACGGGGCAGGACCAGGCGAACCTCTCCTCCATCCAAGGGTCGCTCTCGCCGGCAGTTGCCGGACTTGTTGTCTTCGCGAAGACGTCTCATGAGGCCTGGACCATCCTTGAGCGAACCTTTGCAGCGCAGTCCCAGGCTCGTGTCTCTGCACTCCGTCGTCAGCTTGGAGAGTGTCAGAAGCTTGACTCCACTGCCACTGAGTTCTACAACAAGGTCAAGGGCCTCGCCGACACATTGGCCTCCATTGGACAGCCCCTCGCCGACTCCGAGTTCAACTTGTTTATTGTCAATGGTCTTGATGAGGAGTATGATGCCTTAGTCGAGATCATCAACGAGCGGGGCAACTCGACACCCATGCTGGCACACGAGGTTTTCTCTCGGCTCCTTCTCACTGAGCAACGGGTCGAGACACGCCGCTCCAGGGGCACTGGCTCCCTCTCGGCCAACGCCGCCACCAAGGGTGGCCGCTCTTCTTCATCACCCCGGTCTCCCTTGGGGCTGCCACTGTCGCCCGCCTCGGCCCCCCCACCTACTGCGACCTTACCGGGGGCTGGCGGTCCACGTGTGTGCCAGCTTTGTGGCCGCGATGGGCACTGGGCCTCCAAGTGTCATAAGCGCTTCCAGCGAAGCTTCCTTGGTCTTGGCAATGACGGCAAAGATACACGCAACAATGCCCGTCAGGTCGCCATGGCTGATCGTCCCGCGCCGCAGAAGCAACAGGGACACACTCAGTCCTACTCCATCGATCCACACTGGTACATGAACTCTAGGGCGACAGAGCATCTGACTAGCGAGATGGGGAAGCTTCACACTCGTGAACCCTATCATGGCTCCGACAAGATCCACACCGCCAATGGAGCAGGTATGCACATCTCTCATATTGGTCAAGCATCTCTTCTCACTAGACATGCCAATAGGAGTCTTCAGCTTCGCAATGTTCTTCGAGTTCCATCTGTGACCCGTAATCTTCTTTCAGTTCCTAAACTCACACGTGATAATAATGTGCTTTGTGAATTTCACCCTTTTGATCTTTTTATTAAGGATCGGGGCACGAGGGACATTCTTCTTAGTGGGCGGTTGTGCCAGGGCCTCTACCGTCTGGAGCATCCTGGCGTCGCCCGTGTTTTCAGTGGAGTTCGGGTCTCTCCGTCACAGTGGCATGCTCGTCTTGGTCACCCGGCCACACCTATTGTCCGTCATATTTTGCGTCGTCATGAGCTTCCTAGTTTGTCTAGTAATAAAGATGTAGCAGTGTGTGATGCTTGTCAGCAGGGGAAGAGTCATCAACTTCCTTTTTCGGAGTCCAGTCGTGAGGTGAAACATCCTTTAGAACTTGTGTTTTCAGATGTATGGGGTCCTGCTCAGACTTCTGTCAGTGGTCATAATTACTATATCAGTTTCGTTGATGCTTATAGTCGCTTTACCTGGCTTTACCTTATTAAATGCAAATCTGATGTGTTTGATATTTTTGTTCAGTTTCAAAAACATGTTGAACGTCTTCTCAAGCACAAAATTGTTCATGTCCAGTCGGACTGGGGGGGGCGAGTATTGCAACCTCAACTCCTTCTTTCAATCGCTTGGGATAGCTCATCGTTTAGCATGTCCACATACACATCAGCAGAATGGTTCAGTCGAACGTAAGCATCGTCATATTGTTGAAGCTGGTCTTACTCTTTTGGCCCATGCATCTGTTTCGTTTCGGTTTTGGAGTGATGCTTTCACCACTGCATGCTTTCTCATCAACCGTACTCCCACTCATGTTTTAAATATGAAGACTCCCATTGAGGTTCTCCTTAATGAACAACCTGATTATACCTTTTTCAAGGTATTTGGGTGTGCTTGCTGGCCGCATCTTCGTCCATATAATAAGCACAAGCTTGAGTTTCGTTCTAAGAAGTGTGTTTTTCTTGGCTATAGCTCTCTTCATAAAGGTTACAAATGTCTTCATGTTCCCACTAATCGTGTCTATATATCTCGGGACGTCGTGTTTGATGAGCATGTTTTTCCCTTTGCCAAACTTCCTGTGTCCACTGTCGAACCACCATCTCTGCATTCATCCTCTGTTGCTTCTGACCAATTTGATGATGTTGCATACTCTCCTTTGCTGTTACCTAACCATGGTGCAGGAACCGGACGTGGGGCTCGTTTGGAGCTGTTGGAGGATTCACCATCATCATCGCCGCCTTCTGATGGGCACGTCGATCGCCCTATGTTGCATGGCATCGATTCGCGTGCCCATGCATGGTCACCCGAAGAGCCCGTCGCGCCGAGCATCTCCACTGCTCGGTCCGCTACGCTAGCGACCGTCGAGTCTCCAGCGGCTCGGCCCTCTTCGCCAGCGGCCGCCGAGTCTTCAGCGGCTCGGCCTGTCACGCCGTCTTCGCCCGCGGCTCGGCCCGTCACGCCGTCTTCGCCTGCAGCTCGGGTCCGCGACGCCGTCCTCACGTCGCCTTCATCCGCGGATCGGCCCGCGACACCGGCCGCGCCACGGCCCACTATGCCGGGCTCGCCATCGGCCCGGTCTGTGACGCCGGCGTCGCCAGCTGCTTCGTCTGCTCTGCCGGTTTCGCCGGTGGGCCGGCCTTCTTCGCCGACCGAGCCCGAGGCTATTGTGTCTGGCTCCTCGTCACCGGCTGACTCGTCAACGTCGCCGTCCTCCAGCCCGTTGCAGGCTGCTCCGTCGACCTCGGTGGTTCCTGTGTCCCGACCACATACACGCAGTCGCAGTGGCATTTTCAAACCTAAGGAACGTAAGGATGGTACGGTTGCTTGGTTGGCTGCTTGTTTGGCTGCTGCTGTTGCGGATCCATCTTCTGAGCCTCGCTCATATCAGGCTGCCCTGCGCATTCCACATTGGCGAGAGGCTATGAAGCAGGAGTTTCATGCTCTCCTTCGTAACAAGACATGGACTCTCGTTCCTCCACCACCACGGGTAAATGTTATTGACTCAAAATGGGTATTCAAAGTGAAGAAGCATTCGGATGGATCTATTGAGCGTTACAAAGCGCGACTTATTGCTCGCGGTTTTCGGCAGCGCCATGGTCTTGACTATGAGGACACCTTTAGTCCTGTCGTCAAGCCTACCACTATTCGGCTTCTTCTCTCCATTGTTGTTTCTCGTGGTTGGTCACTTCGTCAACTTGATGTGCAGAATGCTTTTCTACATGGATTTTTGGAGGAAGAGGTTTATATGAAACAGCCGCCTGGTTTCTCTGATCCTGATCGTCCTGACTATATCTGTCGTCTCTCCAAAGCACTATATGGTTTGAAGCAAGCTCCTCGTGCCTGGCATGCCCGCCTTGCCTCTGCCCTTCGTGCTCATGGGTTTGTGCCGTCCACTGCTGACACTTCCTTATTTCTTCTACAGAAGCCAGAAGTCACTATGTATCTTTTGGTATATGTCGATGATATTATCCTTGTCAGCTCTTCTCAGTATGCTGCTGATGCTCTTGTCTGCTCTCTTGGTGCTGATTTTGCGGTCAAAGATCTTGGGAAGCTTCACTACTTTCTTGGAGTTGAGGTCACTTCTCGTGCTACTGGTCTTGTCCTTACGCAGAAGAAGTACTCCTTGGAGTTGTTACAAAGAGCGGGCATGCTGAAGTGCAAACCGACCACCACACCCATGTCGTCTACCGACAAGATAACAGTTGTTGATGGTGAGCTTTTGTCTCCTGCGGATGCCACAGAGTACAGGAGCATTGTTGGTGGACTTCAGTACTTGACGATCACGAGACCAGATATCTCTTATGCTGTTAACAGGGTTTGTCAGTATCTTCAGGCTCCCAGAGATACTCATTGGGCTGTTGTTAAACGCATTCTTCGTTATGTTCAGTTCACCCTGACATTTGGTATGCATATTCGGCCGACTTCCTCTCAGGTCCTTTCGGCCTTCTCTGATGCAGATTGGGCTGGTAGCCCAGATGACAGGCGATCCACGGGGGGTTATGCAGTATTCTTTGGCCCTAATTTGATCGCCTGGAGTGCTCGGAAACAGGCTACTGTGTCACATAGCAGTACTGAAGCTGAGTACAAGGCTGTGGCTAATGCTACTGCAGAGATTATTTGGGTGCAGTCTTTGCTTCAGGAGTTGGGTTTGTCTCAACCACAGCCTCCTATTCTTTGGTGTGATAACATCGGTGCTACATACCTTTCTGCAAATCCAGTATTTCATGCCCGAACGAAACACATTGAAGTTGACTATCACTTTGTACGGGAACGTGTATCACAAAAGCAACTCCAGATCAAGTTTATCTCATCTAAGGATCAACTTGCAGACATCTTCACTAAGCCTTTACCTCTACCACAGTTTGAGGCTTGTAGGCGCAATCTTACCCTTCTCAGTTCTTTAGAAAGTGGCTAAGATTGAGGGAGGGTGTTAGACTATGTATAGCTTCTGTACTTATGTACGTATTGTAACACATCCATTATATATAATGAGATAAGCCACCCCTAGAGGGTTGTGCTGGTTCCCCCAAAACTTATTGTCTTACATGCTGGAACTAATGGAATCCAACACACGTACAGTATTCGATGGAGGCCTCTGCGTACTACAGATCTCGAGCTGCACTTGCATCCATGTTAGTGCATGTACATTTGCGAAACTCATGCGTGTCTGCTTACACATGCAAATGCAAATGGGATTTTATTAACATACGAAGCGTTGAAGTGGCGCCGCGCGATGAAACTGGCACGCCATATGGACGACGGGACGGAGTGGACTCGGCAACAAACTGCACCTCACTCCTCCATAAACTATGCCCCACTGGCATTAGTTTGGGATCTGGCTGTCGGCACGGTCAACATCGGTTCAGGGAATTCCGTTAGATCGATCGTCGTGCTTGGGCAGGGGCTAATTTTTCTCCTAAAACGGTGAGCTGGTGACAGATTAGGGCAGGCAAGTGGCGTGACAGACGGTGCTGCTGAGCTCGTTCCGGTAATACGTTCTCTCGCGCGCAGCACAACGCATGCATGATTGCATTGCATCACTGGGGCACGTACGTACGGCTCTACTGCTCCGCGCTTTGTTTTGTGTCGCGCGCGCGTGGCTGTGGGGACCTAGCTATACACGCGGAATGTAATGCATACTGTAGTGTAGAGTGTATGGTAGTCGTATATATCTTACCTCCACTAGGTATTTATCTGCTCTGTTTGTGGCTTTGGTAAGCCTGGGCTATGTATCTATGTCGTGTTGACACACTATTAATCTACGCCGCTGGTGTTAAGAAATGATCAGATCGGGTTGAGTTGAACCTGTTGACACTCCCTTGCTTCTCTCATGTACCACCAGGACCTGCTGCCGTAGTACTCCCTCCGGTCCTTTTTACTCTGCACATTAGTTTTGCTGAAAGTCAAATTTTGCTAAGTTTGACCAAATTTATATTAAAAATTATTAACATCTATAATATTTAATAAATATAATATGAAAATATATTCCAAGATGAATCTAATGATATTGGTGTTGTTATGTGAATGTCTATAATTTTTTATATAAACTTGGTCAAAGTTGGATGAGATTGACTTCAGACAAACCTAATATGCATAGTAAAAAGGACCGGAGGGAGTACCGTTTTGTCTGGAGAGGGAGCTGCTGGTGTATAGCTAGGTCCTCACTAGTCACTACTCACGATTCACCAAGTCTTTGATATGATGAGTCAGGACCAAACCCACAACTAGTCTGTAGCCCATACTACGCTACCGTGCTCCTCTTAAGTCCAAACCCTAGCTAGCTAGTACTTTGTAGCATGCCACCACCTACACTGCACCGTCGCTCTCCTAGTCCTAGGGAGGGAGCGAGCATCGCATTCGTGAATTGCTTTACCTGTGTACATGGTACCTACCTATTTTTGGCACGGCCTCCTTGGCTCCAAGTAGGGCGTTTGCGGTGGAGTAGCGTGCATGTAGGAGAGCATATAAAGAACGCGGGAATTTGGCCAGATTTTGCACCAAAGGTATAATTACAGCTCAGTCGATTAAGAAACAGTCATTTCTTGGTCGACAAGAGGCGTCCCATCGGCACCTTCTTGTATACTTTTTGATAATTGCACAAAAATCATGTGTAGATCAGATGGTTCTTAAACACTGTAAGACGCAG
>NC_041390.1:477586630-477631709 GCF_002162155.2 Triticum dicoccoides | reverse complement strand
TCCTTTGACGGCTAAGTCGATGAGGCTGTGTGGGAAGGCTATGACCTACTTGTGGGAGTTGTAGTTTCCCTCTCTTCTGGCATTAGGATGGTCTCCGTTCGGTGGTGGCGACTGCTTCTTCATATCGTCCTCAGATCTGGTTCTTCGGATCTGGCGTTTTCGTGTGCAGGTTTGCCTCAACCGCGTTATTTTGCAATACGGAGCAGACAATGTGGCTATACGTCTTGGTCCTCCGGCTCCAATACTGATCAATGAAGGTTGGCCAGACTCGGCCTCGTCAAGAAGCGTGTGTGGTTTGTGTTCCCAGACTCCGTCTTGCCGAAACTGAGGAGTTCTAAAGGGCCTCTCTGTCGTTTTTTTCTTCTTCGGGGCGATGCTTTTCTATGCAGATCATGACCAACGGCGTCTTCCAGTCTACATCAGTGACTTCTCGGTTGCTGCTTTTACAAGCTCCTGCGTTTAAACAAGTCTGTTCCGCTGAGACGGAGACCCAAAGGCGGCAACAAGCTTTGCTCGCGGTGCATTGCCGGTGGATGCAGGAGAAACAAAACTTTGGCTGTCAAGTATTTGGATGTATTTTTTAATTTCTATAATGGTGTTTCTTTAAGGGCATGTGCTACTTGATATATGTCTTTTCGCCTTTTCACCAAAAATAGATCAGATGATTATTAGAGGTGACTTAGAAATAGAAATAGTTGTTTCTCAGGCGACAAAGAAATAACAGAGTTGTTATGGGAAACAAACGTCCTTCCATTCTACTGTTGGCCGACCCTCTCCACAATCGTCAATACTTCCTCTCTCTTTTTCAACAACAGAGATGGTCGTCTCGTGTAAGGGTGCCGACGCTCCAATCAAGCATGATGGGCCGTTGTTACCCGTACCTCTAGGAGTGGCTCCCATGGTTTGCGCAGTTTCTTCATAGATTTAAGTGGTCTTAGACTTGGCCCAGGCTGTTTCCTATTCAAATTCTCCCTCCTAGCTTCTATAATTTACCATGTCTCTAGGCTTTTGCTCGCCATTGTTCCCTCCCTCCTCCTTCATCATCATCCATCTCTTCTCCTTTCTCCTACCTCCTCATCCTTCATCCCATGGTCCACGTATGTCGCTCATCTCTTCCTAATCAAAGCACCGAAGGTTCGACGTGTAAGTTTTTTTGATTTAGAAATACAGTTATGACTTATGAGTGGATATATATTTTCAGCTTGGGACTGCATCAGGCGCCTGAGAAAAAGTAGTCAAGTCAAGATCCGTGTGAGCCGTTGGATTGACATCCTATGGCCATGGCTTCTTCTTCCTCCACCTCTCGATGCTGCCGCCAATCGACGCCGGCCTAACTGCCTATTGTCGCCACGCCACCCAGCGGTCGACTACGATGCCGTGCACATGCCTCGCCACCCCTCCACGTGTTGCCGAAGCCCCGGCCAGACCTCTAAACCCCGGCACAATCTCCGTCGTGGGCAACCTCCAAGCAAGCCCCAACACCCGAATCCGTCAACCTCCGACTCAAACCAGAACCAGGACTAAAGGCTCTCCACGTGGCCGGTCCACCTTTAGTCCCGGTTGGTAACACCAACCGGTACTAAAGGGAATTTTTTGATTTTTTTTATTTTCAAATTTCTGAATTATTTTAACCTCTAATCTCTAATCACCCCTCATCACTGCTCAATTTAATCTCTAATCACCCCTCATCATTCCAAATCATCTAACTTCCCGGACGGTCACCCATCCTCCCACTCCCCCAGCCTGAGCACGCTTAACTTCTGGGTTCTATTCTCCCTCGTTTCCAAGTCTGCACTCGTTGTTTTCCTCACAATAGTAAGATGTCAATCCTATTAGCCCTCAGGAGTTTAGCTTGAGCATGAAGTCACACATTTCACTGTTTGAGTTTGAAACTATTGTTCTAAAAAACAATAATTTTTTAGTAACACTAATATTTCTTGAATAAGTAGTTTGACCATTGTTTGACATAGTCTGACCAGATTTGACCAAAATTCAAAAAAACTGAAATAATTATTTAATAACACTAATATTTTTGAATAATTATTTAGTAACACTAATACTTCTTGAATAAGTAGTTTGACCATAGTTTGACCAGATTTAATGAAAATTTAAAAAAACTGAAATTTGAGCATAACTTTTTTTCCTTTTGGAATTTGAGGATTCTACAAATTTGCAAACAGGCCGTAGGCGGTCTCCATCGGATGTAACTTTTCGAGTAGATGCTTTTTCATATAAAAAACTTTTTAATCCGAGTTCATATGCAAAAGTTATGCCCATTTTACAAATTCCAGAGAGATTTTGTAAATAAAGTCAAAATTCATATTTGTAAATTTTCCCAACAACTAGACCACATATCACATGGGAAACTTATTTTATTTTTTTTTACATTTCCATCATTTTTTTTTTGTTTTTTCTAAAACTGAAAAGGCGGTCCACGGGGGGAGGAGGGGAGAGTTTGAAAATGGGACCTTTAGTACCGGTTCGTGCCATGAACCGGTACTAATGCCTCAAAACCCATTAGTCCCGGTTGGTGGCACCAACCAGGACTAAAGGTCCCGGTTCGTGGCACGAACCGGAACTAAAGGGCCCAGGTGAACCGGGACTAATGCCTTAGCCGCACGAACCGGGATAAATGCATCCATTGGTCCCAGTTCTGGACTGAATCGGGACTAATGGGCTTACCCGGCCTGGACCAAAGCCCCCTTTTCTACTAGTGCTGCCATGTCTGCTCTGACTCGGGATCGCTCCTGGCTCGGCCACTCCGCCTTGTCCTTCGCCCAAAAGCGATCAACCCTAATCGGAATTTCAGGCAACTGATGAATAGCAAATGCACACAAAACTGCATGCAGTGTCACTGCAAGATAAGTTGGCCAGTATTTTCGATCAGGAACACCTTTTCTGGTAATGCGGATGGGGAAATAGACTCGACATATGAACAACACCAGAGGAGCAAGTTCAAGAGTATGTGGCACGAATCACCATGTAAAGTAGCTGAGCTTTATTCAGTTTTAAGAAGGTATGAATCCACAAACTATCTTTAGCCTGCGATTCTACTGCAGTTGCCCTTTTTAGTACACCACGCAGGAGTCGATTTTACCAGTGTGCTCGGTAACACGCCGCATGCAGATCATCACCATAAACCCAACTTGGAACTGACATGTATGCCGCGTGTTGCCGGCCCGGTCCCTAGCTGCTCGTCACACGACACGGATCGTTAGTGCTCCCAGAGCAGCAACGGCGCCGGCTCGAACCGGAAGTCGTCGGCCCCGACGTCGTGCCAGGAGTAGGCATCATACGTCGAGGGAGGCAACGCGAAGCCGAACTCGTGAAGGAACTCCGGCAGGTCGAAGAGCGCAAGGTCAAGAATGTGGTCGTCCGGCAACGCGTGCGCTGCCGCTGCAGGTGCCGGCGCTGGCTCCTCGACCTTGGTGTCCGTGTCCTCGACGGCGTCCGCGTCCGGTGCGCGGTCCATTTGCGCGGCGAGCGCGGCCGCAGCTCGCACGTCCTCCGGCGCGGAGGTGGCGGGGCGGGGCAGCTGGTGCGCGGTCTCCGGGAAGTTGAGGTGCGCGGCGGCGCGGCCCTTGATGGCGAGCGCGGCGACGTCGTGGGCGCGCGCGGCCATCTCCGCGGTGTCGAAGGTGCCGAGCCAGATGCGCGACTTCTTGCGGGGCTCGCGGATCTCCGACACCCACTTGCCCCAGGCCCGCATGCGCACGCCGCGGTACGTCGGGTGCTTCAGGTCCCGCCGCGGCCGCTTCCTGCCGCCCGCGGCAGCAACGACGCCGCCGCCGCTCGACTCGTCAGAAGACGACGTGGCGACTGGGGAGCCGGGGTCGGAGCCGAGGCTGCTGCAGGTGGTGGAGGAACTGGACGCCGGCGACAGCGCACCCTTCTCGTCCATGGGTACGTACGTGGTGGTGGTGGTGGTGGTTCTGAGGAGAACTTGACACAGTGGTCACGGCTCGCAATCTCAAACAGTCAGGCTGTCTGGTGTATGCTTGTCACTTGCTACGCCTCAGGGCTTAAGAGTGAGCGAGATATATACTGGTATTTGTAGTGTCAGGTGGGCAACGGATTAGTATTAAATTATCGAGAGGGAAAGGTAGGGACTGGGAGTGCAACGTGTATACAGTACTTGTTTTTGCGTTCCCGAGGAGGCGAGGAAATGTGATTGTTATGCAGAATATGTTTATATATTAGTAGTAAAAAAAGGCTAGTTAAGCAAGATGACGCGGCTTTGTGGGAGAGCCATGGGTGACGGATTGGAGTTTGACTAGCTAGCATGTCAATGATCTCTTTTGGTACGTGCACAGAGAAAGGCTACAAGGGATTTTATTTTGATATTTTTTTTCTGTTTGATACACAATTTGTGTATGGATGGCAGTCAGGGTTGACGATTTGGGAGCCTGGAGCGCGTCATACATGATCATGGTTGCAGTCGGATAATTTCGACTAGGTCGGACATGACAGTATGACGGATGGACGTAAGTCGATTGGAACAGAAGACGGTGGTGAGATCGGCGACGACATAGGAGCGTGAAGCTTGTGCGGCTTCAACAAGACTATGGCGCGGGATTGATTCATGGTGGTGTATACACGGAGCTTGAAGTCAATGAGGCGCAGGAGTGGACTGATCATCTACCATGGGGTCATGTTGAAGGTGGAGCTGGATTGAGGGGCTACGACATAAGTGCACAGAGAGTCGAAGCCTATTCGGCGGGAAAAAGCGAGGAACACGTAGTTCGGACTGGAGCCCAGTGGTCTGATGGAAGCGTGAAACTCGTCATCGGTCGGTGATGATCGGTGATACTCTGCAGTGGGGGTTGAGTGGTGTGGGTTCGCGACACTTTGAGACTTGACCAGGACAGCGGAGGCTCGACGCGGTAATAGCGGCGAGACGTGCGGCGCGCACGGGGCATGGAGACGGGCCAGTGCTCTGGTGGTCATACATGTGGTGAGACAACTGCGAATTTGACTCGGGATGATTACAAGCAATGGTGAAATTCCTTCAAGTTTCAGACAGGCGGTCAAGAAAGGAGCGGTGATGTTGAGTTCAGGTAACTCTTATGTGTGACATCCAATATGTGAGTTGTTCACTTTCACGCGGGTCAGTGATCAATGTGTGATGGCGTTGGACGGATACTCTGGAAGTTGGGAGCGCAAACTAGAGTAATGGGGAACTTAATTTCCTTCGAGTGTTGACTCTGGTCAAGAAAAGAAGGGACTACAAGTTGCAGGTGGAGTCATATGGAGTCTTTGGAGTAGCAGCGGTACTCATGGGATAAGCTCAAGTCCAATGTACATGGAAGTTTGACGCATTGACAAATTCAAGGTGGTGGAGAATATTCTCCAAGATGGAGTTTGTTAGAGTTGTGTCAAATATTATGTACAAGGTAGGTTACAGTTGGACTAGGAGTTGTATTGTGTTTACATAGGATGTGGAGTTGTGTCCTAATAGGACACTTGTATCCTAGGCCTCTCTTATATAGCGGGGGTAGACACACGATGTAACCTATGCCAGCATAATAGCACCGGAACACAGGGGAAGCCGGCGGCATGTGCCGGTGTCCAGGGCGACCGGGTGCGGTATTGTGACGGTGTCACGGGGATGAGCGCCCGTAGTCAGGCCCCGGGGATGTAGCCATATCGGTGAACCTCGTTGACAAATCTCGGTGTGATGCTCGTGATTGCTTGATCCTTGGTAGATCGAGGAGTGCCTCGGATTTATTCTAACAAGTGGTATCAGAGCAAGGTTCGATTTTGAGGCTGTGATGTTGATTTGGAGGAGGAGGAAAGCTCGACGTGGATTGAAGTTGTCCGCACAGGAGGTCGTCTGAGACAAAAACATGCTGGCTGGAATTTTCGATTCGGAGGAGTCGGCGAGTACAAGAAGCTATCGGAAAGTGGCACGCGGCGGCGTCAACGTGGAACTCGGCGGGATCCCGATCGGACTTGGGCGATGTGTACGTGCGTGAGCAGAGTTCTCGGCGAGATCGGGTCGAGCGCATACCGCGTGAGCGCAGCGATGTAGTGCAGAGACCCAAGTGCGGGGCTGCAGCCCGTGCAGCCGGGCAGGCCGCCAGGCGCGGTGGATCGAGCAGACCAACAGGCCAGTGCAGAACCATGGGACAGCCTGCGGGATGGAAAGCTGCGAGCCGGACGTGCCGAGCACGAGATTTGTTTGGACAAAAAATAATGGCTCAAGGACCAAGGACCAGGCGTGATGCTATCTAAAAGGAGGAAAGAAATACAAGTCCAGAAGCTATGTGTGACGGATTGGAGTTTGACTAGCTAGCTTGTCAATGATCTCTTTTGGTACGTGCATAGAGGAAGGCTACAAGGGATTTTATTTTGGTATTTTTTTCTGTTTGGTACACAATTTGTGTATGGATGGCAGTCAGGGTTGACGATTTGGGAGCCTGGAGCACGTCATACATGATCATGGTTACAGTCGGATAATTTCGCCTAGGTCAGACATGACAGTATTAAGGATGGACGTAAGTCGATTGGAACAGAAGACGGTGGTGAGATCGGCGACGACATAGGAGCGTGAGGCTGATGGTGACCGACTTCTGGGCGTGGAAACACGTGGCACATGCCCGAGGCTTGTGCGGCTTCGACAAGACTATGGCGCGGGATTGATTCAAGGTGGTGTATACACGGAGCTTGAAGTCAATGAGGCGCAGGGGTGGACTGATCATCTACCATGGGGTCATGTTGAAGGTGGAGCTGGATTGAGGGGCTACGACGTAAGTGCACAGAGAGTCAAAGCCTATTCGGCAGGAAAAAGCGAGGAACACGTAGTTCGGACTGGAGCCCAGTGGTCTGATGGAAGCGTGAAACTCGTCATCGGTCGGTGATGATCGGTGATACTCTGCAGTGGGGGTTGAGTGGTGTGGGTTCGCGGCCCTTTGAGACTCGACCAGGACAGCGGAGGCTCGACGCGGTAATAGCGGCGAGTAGTGCGACACGCACGGGGCATGGAGACGGACCAGGGCTCTTGTGGTCATACATGTGGTGAGACAACTGCGAATTTGACTCGGGATGATTACAAGCAATGGTGAAATTCCTTCAAGTTTCAGACAGGCGGTCAAGAAAGGAGCGGTGATGTTGAGTTCAGGTAACTCTTATGTGTGACATCCAATATGTGAGTTGTTCACTTTCACGCAGGTCAGTGATCAATGTGTGATGGCGTTGGACGGATACTCTGGAAGTTGGGAGCGCAAACTAGAGTAATGTGGAACTTAATTTCGTTCGAGTGTTGACTCTGGACAAGACAAGAAGGGACTACAAGTTGCAGGTGGAGTCACATGGAGTCTTTGGAGTAGCAGCGGTACTCATGGGATAAGCTCAAGTCCAATGTACATGGAAGTTTGACGCATTAACAAATTCAAGGTGGTGAAGAATATTCTCCAAGGTGGAGTTTGTTAGAGTTGTGTCGAATATTGTGTACAAGGTAGGTTACAGTTAAACTAGGAGTTGTATTGTGTTTACATAGGATGTGGATTTGTGTCCTAATAGGACACTTGTATCCTAGGCCTCTCTTAGATAGCGGGGGTAGACACGCGATGTAACCTATGCCAGCATAATAGCACCGGAACGCAGGGGAAGCCGGCGGCATGTGCCGGTGTCTAGGGCGACCGGGTGCGGTATTGTGACGGTGTCACGGGGAGGAGCGCCCGTAGTCAGGCCCCGGGGATGTAGCCATATCGGTGAACCTCGTTAACAAATCTCGGTGTCATGCTCGTGATTGCTTGATCCTCGGTAGATCGACGGAGTGCCTCGGATTTATTCTAAAAAGTGGTATCAGAGCAAGGTTCGATTTGAGGCGATGATGTTGATTTGGAGGAGGAGGAAAGCTCGACGTGGATTGATGTTGTCCGCACAGGACGTCGTCTGAGACAGAAACGTGCTGGCTGGAATTTTCGATCCGGAGGAGTCGGGGAGTACAAGAAGCTATCGGAAAGTGGCATGCGGCGGCGTCAACGTGGAACTCGGCGGGATCCCGATCGGACTTGGGCGACGTGTACGTGCGTGAGCAGAGTTCTCGGCGAGATCGGGACGAGCGCATACCGCGTGAGCGCAGCGATGCAATGCAGAGACCCAAGTGCGGGGCTGCAGCCCGTGCAGCCGGGCAGGCCGCCAGGCGCGGTGGATCGAGCAGACCAACAGGCCAGTGCAGAACCATGGGACAGCCTGCGGGATGGAAAGCTGCGAGCCGGACGTGCCGAGCACGAGATTTGTTTGGACAAAAAATAATGGCGCAAGGACCAAGGACCAGGCGTGATGCTATCTAAAAGAAGGAAAGAAATACAAGTCCAGAAGCTATGTGTGACGGATTGGAGTTTGACTAGCTAGCTTGTCAATGATCTCTTTTGGTACGTGCACAGAGGAAGGCTACAAGGGATTTTATTTTGGTTTTTTTTCTGTTTGGTACACAATTTGTGTATGGATGGTAGTCAGGGTTGACGATTTGGGAGCCTGGAGCGCGTCATACATGATCATGGTTGCAGTCGGATAATTTCGGCTAGGTCGGACATGACAGTATGAAGGATGGACGTAAGTCGATTGGAACAGAAGACGGTGGTGAGATCGGCGACGACATAGGAGCGTGAAGCTGATGGTGACCGACTTCTGGGCGTGGAAACACATGGCACATGCCCGAGGCTTGTGCGGCTTCGACAAGACTATGGCGCGGGATTGATTCAAGGTGGTGTATACACGGAGCTTGAAGTCAATGAGGCGCAGGGGTGGACTGATCATCTACCATGGGGTCATGTTGAAGGTGGAGCTGGATTGAGGGGCTACGACGTAAGTGCAAAGAGAGTCGAAGCCTATTCGGTGGGAAAAAGCGAGGAACACGTAGTTCGTACTGGAGCCCAGTGGTCTGATGGAAGCGTGAAACTCATCATCGGTCGGTGATGATCGGTGATACTCTGTAGTGGGGGTTGAGTGGTGTGGGTTCGCGACCCTTTGAGACTCGACCAGGACAGCGGAGGCTCGATGCGGTAATAGCGGCGAGACGTACGGCGCGCACGGGGCATGCCGACGGGCCAGGGCTCTTGTGGTCATACATGTGGTGAGACAACTGCGAATTTAACTCGGGATGATTACAAGCAATAGTGAAATTCCTTCAAGTTTCAGACAGGCGGTCAAGAAAGGAGCGGTGATGTTGAGTTCAAGTAACTCTTATGTGTGACATCCAATATGTGAGTTGTTCACTTTCACGCAGGTCAGTGATCGATGCGTGATGGCGTTGGATGGATACTCTGGAAGTTGGGAGCGCAAACTAGAGTAATGTGGAACTTAATTTTGTTCGAGTGTTGACTCTGGTCAAGAAAAGAAGGGACTACAAGTTGCAGGTGGAGTCATATGGAGTCTTTGGAGTAGCAGCGGTACTCATGGGATAAGCTCAGGTCCAATGTACATGGAAGTTTGACGCATTGACAAATTCAAGGTGGTGGAGAATATTCTCCAAGGTGGAGTTTGTTAGAGTTGTGTCGAATATTGTGTACAAGGTAGGTTACAGTTGGACTAGGAGTTGTGTTGTGTTTACATAGGATGTGGAGTTGTGTCCTAATAGGACACTTGTATCCTAGGCCTCTCTTATATAGCGGGGGTAGACACACGATGTAACCTATGCCAGCATAATAGCACCAGAACGCAGGGGAAGCCGGCGGCATGTGCCGGTGTCCAGGGCGACCGGGTGCGGTATTGTGACGGTTTCACGGGGAGGAGCGCCCGTAGTCAGGCCCCGAGGATGTAGCCATATCGGTGAACCTCGTTAACAAATCTCGGTGTCATGCTCGTGATTGCTTGATCCTCGGTAAATCGACGGAGTGCCTCGGATTTATTCTAACAAGTGGTATCAGAGCAAGGTTCGATTTGAGGCAGTGATGTTGATTTGCAGGAGGAGGAAAGCTCGACGTGGATTGATGTTGTCCGCACAGGAGGTCGTCTGAGACAGAAATGTGTTGGCTGGAATTTTCGATCCGGAGGAGTCGGCGAGTACAAGAAGCTATCGGAAAGTGGCACGCGGCGGCGTCAATGTGGAACTCGGCGGGATCCCGATCGGACTTGGGCGACGTGTACATGCGTGAGCAGAGTTCTCGGCGAGATCGGGTCGAGCGCATACCGCGTGAGCGCAGCGATGCAGTGCAGAGACCCAAGTGCGGGGCTGCAGCCCGTGCAGCCGGGCAGGCCGCCAGGCGTGGTGGATCGAGCAGACCAACAGGCCAGTGCAGAACCATGGGACAGCCTGCGGGACGGAAAGCTGCGAGCCGGACGTGCCGAGCACGCGATTTGTTTGGACAAAAAATAATGGCGCAAGGACCAAGGACCAGGCGTGATGCTATCTAAAAGGAGGAAAGAAATACAAGTCCAGAAGCTATGTATGACGGATTGGAGTTTGACTAGCTAGCTTGTCAATGATCTCTTTTGGTACGTGCACAGAGGAAGGCTACAAGGGATTTTATTTTGGTATTTTTTTTCTGTTTGGTGCACAATTTGTGTATGGATGGCAGTCAGGGTTGACGATTTGGGAGCCTGGAGCGCGTCATACATGATCATGGTTGCAGTCGGATAATTTCGGCTAGGTCGGACATGACAGTATG
Organism: Triticum dicoccoides; assembly: GCF_002162155.2. NCBI lineage: Eukaryota > Viridiplantae > Streptophyta > Magnoliopsida > Poales > Poaceae > Triticum > Triticum dicoccoides. The sequence continues at coordinate 477,621,096 of NC_041390.1, read as the reverse complement.
ACGGATGGAGGTAAGTCGATTGGAACAGAAGACGGTGGTGAGATCAGCGACGACATAGGAGCGTGAAGCTGATGGTGACCGACTTCTGGGCGTGGAAACACGTGGCACATGCCCGAGGCTTGTGCGGCTTCGACAAGACTATGGCGCGGGATTGATTCAAGGTGGTGTATACACGGAGCTTGAAGTCAATGAGGCGCAGGGGTGGACTGATCATCTACCATGGGGTCATGTTGAAGGTGGAGCTGGATTGATGGGCTACGACGTAAGTGCACAGAGAGTCGAAGCCTATTCGACGGGAGAAAGCGAGGAACACGTAGTTCAGACTGGAGCCCAGTGGTCTGATGGAAGCGTGAAACTCGTCATCGGTCGGTGATGATCGGTGATACTCTGCAGTGGGGGTTGAGTGGTGTGGGTTCGCGACCCTTTGAGACTCGACCAGGACAGCGGAGGCTCGACGCGCTAATAGCGGCGAGACGTGCGGCGCGCAAGGGGCATGGAGATGGGCCAGGGCTCTGGTCGTCATACATGTGGTGAGACAACTGCGAAATTGACTCGGGATGATTACAAGCAATGGTGAAATTCCTTCAAGTTTCAGACAGGCGGTCAAGAAAGGAGCGGTGATGTTGAGTTCAGGTAACTCTTATGTGTGACATCCAATATGTGAGTTGTTCACTTTCATGCAGGTCAGTGATCAATGTGTGATGGCGTTGGACGGATACTCTGGAAGTTGGGAGCGCAAACTAGAGTAATGTGGAATTTAATTTCGTTCGGGTGTTGACTCTGGTCAAGAAAAGAAGGGACTACAAGTTGCAGGTGGAGTCATATGGAGTCTTCGGAGTAGCAGCGGTACTCATGGGATAAGCTCAAGTCCAATGTACATGGAAGTTTGACGCATTGACAAATTCAAGGTGGTGGAGAATATTCTCCAAGGTGGAGTTTCTTAGAGTTGTGTCGAATATTGTGTACAAGGTAGGTTACAGTTGGACTAGGAGTTGTATTGTGTTTACATAGGATGTGGAGTTGTGTCCTAATAGGACACTTGTATCCTAGGCCTCTCTTATATAGAGGGGGTAGACACACGATGTAACCTATGCCAGCATAATAGCACCGGAACGCAGGGGAAGCCGGTGGCATGTGCCGGTGAACAGGGCGACCGGGTGCGGTATTGTGACAGTGTCACGGGGAGGAGCGCCCGTAGTCAGGCCCCGCGGATGTAGCCATATCGGTGAACCTCGTTAACAAATCTCGGTGTCATGCTCGTGATTGCTTGATCCTCGGTAGATCGACGGAGTGCCTCGGATTTATTCTAACAAGTGGTATCAGAGCAAGGTTCGATTTGAGGCGGTGATGTTGATTTGGAGAAGGAGGAAAGCTCGACGTGGACTGATGTTGTCCGCACAGGACGTCGTCTGACACAGAAACATGCTGGCTGGAATTTTCGATCCGAAGGAGTCGGGGAGTACAAGAAGCTATCGGAAAGTGGCATGCGGCGGCGTCAACGTCGAACTCGGCGGGATCCCGATCGGACTTGGGCGACGTGTACGTGCGTGAGCAGAGTTCTCGGTGAGATCGGGTCGAGCGCATACCGCGTGAGCGTAGCGATGCAGTGCAGAGACCCAAGTGCGGGGCTGCAGCCCGTGCAGCCGGGCAGGCCGCCAGGCGCGGTGGATCGAGCAGACCAACAGGCCAGTGCAGAACCATGGGACAGCCTGCGGGATGGAAAGCTGCGAGCCGGACGTGCCGAGCACGAGATTTGTTTGGACAAAAAATAATGGCGCAAGGACCAAGGACCAGGCGTGATGCTATCTAAAAGGAGGAAAGAAATACAAGTCCAGAAGCTATGTGTGACGGATTGGAGTTTGACTAGCTAGCTTGTCAATGATCTCTTTTGGTACGTGCACAGAGGAAGGCTACAAGGGATTTTATTTTGGTTTTTTTTTCTGTTTGGTACACAATTTGTGTATGGATGGCAGTCAGGGTTGACGATTTGGGAGCCTGGAGCGCGTCATACATGATCATGGTTGCAGTCGGATAATTTCGGTTAGGTTGGACATCACAGTATGACGGATGGATGTAAGTCGATTGGAACAGAAGACGGTGGTGAGATCGACGACGACATAGGAGCGTGAAGCTGATGGTGACCGACTTCTGGGCGTGGAAACACGTGGCACATGCCCGAGGCTTGTGCGGCTTCGACAAGACTATGGCGCGGGATTGATTCAAGGTGGTGTATACATGGAGCTTGAAGTCAATGAGGCGCAAGGGTGGACTGATCATCTACCATGGGGTCATGTTGAAGGTGGAGCTGGATTGAGGGGCTACGATGTAAGTGCACAGAGAGTCGAAGCCTATTCGACGGGAAAAAGCGAGGAACACGTAGTTCGGACTGGAGCCCAGTGGTCTGATGGAAGCGTGAAACTCGTCATCGGTCGGTGATGATCGGTGATACTCTGAAGTGGGGGTTGAGTGGTGTGGGTTCGCGACCCTTTGAGACTCGACCAGGACAGCGGAGGCTCGACGCGGTAATAGCGGCGAGACGTGTGGCGCGCAAGGGGCATGGAGACGGGCCAGGGCTCTGGTGGTCATACATGTGGTGAGACAACTGCGAATTTGACTCGGGATGATTACAAGCAATGGTGAAATTCCTTCAAGTTTCAGACAGGCGGTCAAGAAAGGAGCGGTGATGTTGAGTTCAGGTAACTCATATGTGTGACATCCAATATGTGAGTTGTTCACTTTCATGCAGGTCAGTGATTAATGTGTGATGGCGTTGGACGGATACTCTGGAAGTTGGGAGCGCAAACTAGAGTAATGTGGAACTTAATTTCGTTCGAGTGTTGACTCTGGTCAAGAAAAGAAGGGACTACAAGTTGCAGGTGGAGTCATATGGAGTCTTTGGAGTAGCAGCGGTACTCATGGGATAAGCTCCAGTCCAATGTACATGGAAGTTTGACGCATTGACAAATTCAAGGTGGTGGAGAATATTCTCCAAGGTGGATTTTGTTAGAGTTGTGTCGAATATTGTGTACAAGGTAGGTTACAGTTGGACTAGGAGTTGTATTGTGTTTACATAGGATGTGGAGTTGTGTCCTAATAGGACACTTGTATTCTAGGCCTCTCTTATATAGCGGGGGTAGACACACGATGTAACCTATGCCAGCATAATAGCACCGGAACGCAGGGGAAGCCGGCGGCATGTGCCGGTGTCCAGGGCGACCGGGTGCGGTATTGTGACGGTGTCACGGGAGGAGCGCCCGTAGTCAGGCCCCGCGGATGTAGCCATATCGGTGAATCTCGTTAACAAATCTCTGTGTCATGCTCGTGATTGCTTGATCCTCGGTAGATCGACGGAGTGCCTCGGATTTATTCTAACAAGTGGTATCAGAGCAAGGTTCGATTTGAGGCGGTTATGTTGATTTGGAGGAGGAGCAAAGCTCGACGTGGATTGATGTTGTCCGCACAGGACGTCGGCTGAGACAAAAATGTGCTGGCTGGAATTTTCGATCCGAAGGAGTCGGGGAGTACAAGAAGCTATCGGAAAGTGGCATGCGGCGGCGTCAACGTGGAACTCGGCGGGATCCCGATCGGACTTGGGCGACGTGTACGTGCGTGAGCAGAGTTCTCGGCAAGATCGGGTCGAGCGCATACCGCGTGAGCGCAGCGATGCAGTGCAGAGACCCAAGTGCGGGGTTGTAGCCCGTGCAGCCGGGCAGGCCGCCAGGCGCGGTGGATCGAGCAGACCAATAGGCCAGTGCAGAACCATCGGACAGCCTGCGGGATGGAAAGCTGCGAGCCGGACGTGCCGAGCACGAGATTTGTTTGGACAAAAAATAATGGCGCAAGGACCAAGGACCAGGCGTGATGCTATCTAAAAGGAGGAAAGAAATACAAGTCCAGAAGCTATGTGTGACGGATTGGAGTTTGACTAGCTAGCTTGTCAATGATCTCTTTTGGTACGTGCACAGAGGAAGGCTACAAGGGATTTTATTTTGGTAATTTTTTTCTGTTTGGTACACAATTTGTGTATGGATGGCTGTCAGGGTTGATGATTTGGGAGCCTGGAGCGCGTCATACATGATCATGGTTGCAGTCGGATAAATTCGGCTAGGTCGGACATGACAGTGTGACGGATGGACGTAAGTCGATTGGAACAGAAGACGGTGGTGAGATCGGCGACGACATAGGAGCGTGAAGCTGATGGTGACCGACTTCTGGGCGTGGAAACACGTGGCACATGCCCGAGGCTTGTGCGGCTTCGACAAGACTATGGCGCGGGATTGATTCAAGGTGGTGTATACACGGAGCTTGAAGTCAATGAGGCGCAGGGGTGGACTGATCATCTACCATGGGGTCATGTTGAAGGTGGAGCTGGATTGGGGGGCTACGATGTAAGTGCACAGAGAGTCGAAGCCTATTCGGTGGGAAAAAGCGAGGAACACGTAGTTCAGACTAGAGCCCAGTGGTCTGATGGAAGCGTAAAACTCGTCATCGGTCGGTGATGATCGGTGACACTCTGCAGTGGGGATTGAGTGGTGTGGGTTCGCGACCCTTTGAGACTCGACCAGGACAGCGGAGGCTCGACGCGGTAATAGCGGTGAGACGTGCGGCGCGCACGGGGCATGGAGACGGGCCAGGGCTCTGCGGGTCATACATGTGGTGAGACAACTGCGAATTTGACTCGGGATGATTAGAAGCAATGGTGAAATTCGTTCAAGTTTCAGACAGGCGGTCAAGAAAAGAGCGGTGATGTTGAGTTCAGGTAACTCTTATGTGTGACATCCAATATGTGAGTTGTTCACTTTCACGCAGGTCAGTGATTAATGTGTGATGGCGTTGGACGGATACTCTGGAAGTTGGGAGTGCAAACTAGAGTAATGTGGAACTTAATTTCGTTCGAGTGTTGACTCTGGTCAAGAAAAGAAGGGACTACAAGTTGCAGGTGGAGTCATATGGAGTGTTTGGAGTAGCAGCGGTACTCATGGGATAAGCTCAAGTCAAATGTACATGGAAGTTTGACGCATTGACAAATTCAAGGTGGTGGAGAATATTCTCCAAGGTGAAGTTTGACGCATTGACAAATTCAAGGTGGTGGAGAATATTCTCCAAGGTGGAGTTTGTTATAGTTGTGTCGAATATTGTGTACAAGGTAGGTTATAGTTGGACTAGGAGTTGTATTGTGTTTACATAGGATGTGGAGTTGTGTCCTAATAGGACACTTGTATCCTAGGCCTCTCTTATATAGCGGGGGTAGACACACGATGCAACCTATGCCAGCATAATAGCACCGGAACACAGGGGAAGCCGGCGGCATGTGCCGGTGTCCAGGGCGACTGGGTGCGGTATTGTGACGGTTTCACGGGGAGGAGCGCCCGTAGTCAGGCCCCGGGGATGTAGCCATATCGGTGAACCTCGTTAACAAATCTCGGTGTCATGCTCGTGATTGCTTGATCCTCGGTAGATCGAGGAGTGCCTCGGATTTATTCTAACAAGTGGTATCAGAGCAAGGTTCGATTTGAGGCTGTGATGTTGATTTGGAGGAGGAGGAAAGCTCGACGTGGATTGATGTTGTCCGCACAGGAGGTCGTCTGAGACAGAAACGTGCTGGCTGGAATTTTGGATCTGGAGGAGTCGGCGAGTACAAGAAGCTATCGCAAAGTGGCACACGGCGGCGTAAACGTGGAACTCGGCGGGATCCCGATCAGACTTGGGCGACGTGTACGTGCATGAGCAGAGTTCTCGGCGAGATCGGGTCGAGCGCATACCACGTGAGCGCAGCGATGCGGTGCAGAGACCCAAGTGCGGGGCTGCAGCCCGTGCAGCCGGGCAGGCCGCCAGGCGCGGTGGATCGAGCAGACCAACAGGCCAGTGCAGAACCATGGGACAGCCTGTGGGATGGAAAGCTGCGAGCCGGACGTGCCGAGCACGAGATTTGTTTGGACAAAAAATAATGGCGCAAGGACCAAGGACCAGGCGTGATGCTATCTAAAAGGAGGAAAGAAATACAAGTCCAGAAGCTATGTGTGACGGATTGGAGTTTGACTAGCTAGCTTGTCAATGATCTCTTTTGGTACGTGCACAGAGGAAGGCTACAAGGGATTTTATTTTGGTATTTTTTTCTGTTTGGTACACAATTTGTGTATGGATGGCAGTCAGGGTTGATGATTTGGGAGCCTGGAGCGCGTCATACATGATCCTGGTTGCAGTCGGATAATTTCGGCTAGGTCGGACATGACAGTATGATGGATGGACGTAAGTCGATTGGAACAGAAGACGGTGGTGAGATTGGCGACGACATAGGAGCGTGAAGCTGATGGTGACCGACTTCTGGGCGTGGAAACACGTGGCACATGCCCGAGGCTTGTGCGGCTTCGACAAGACTATGGCGCGGGATTGATTCAAGGTGGTGTATACACAGAGCTTGAAGTCAATGAGGCGCAGGGGTGGACTGATCATCTACCATGGGGTCATGTTAAAGGTGGAGCTGGATTGAGGGGCTACGACGTAAGTGCACAGAGAGTCGAAGCCTATTCGGCGGGAAAAAGCGAGGAACACGTAGTTCGGACTGGAGCCCAGTGGCCTGATGGAAGCGTGAAACTCGTCATCGGTTGGTGATGATCGGTGATTCTGCAGTGGGGTTTGAGTGGTGTGGGTTCGCGACCCTTTGAGACTCGACCAGGACAGCGGAGGCTCGACGTGGTAATAGCAGCGAGACGTGCGGCGCGCACGGGGCATGGAGACGGGCCAGGGCTCTTGTGGTCATACATGTGGTGAGACAACTGCGAATTTGACTCGGGATGATTACAAGCAATGGTGAAATTCCTTCAAGTTTCAGACAGGTGGTCAAGAAAGGAGCGGTGATGTTGAGTTTAGGTAACTCTTATGTGTGACATCCAATATGTGAGTTGTTCACTTTCACGCAGGTCAGTGATCAATGTGTGATGGCGTTGGACGGATACTCTGGAAGTTGGGAGCGCAAACTAGAGTAATGTGGAACTTAATTTCGTTCGAGTGTTGACTCTGGTCAAGAAAAGAAGGGACTACAAGTTGCAGGTGGAGTTATATGGAGTCTTTGGAGTAGCAGCGGTACTCATGGGATAAGCTCAAGTCCAATGTACATGGAAGTTTGACGCATTGACAAATTCAAGGTGGTGGAGAATATTCTCCAAGGTGGAGTTTGTTATAGTTGTGTCGAATATTGTGTACAAGGTAGGTTACAGTTGGACTAGGAGTTGTATTGTGTTTACATAGGATGTGGAGTTGTGTCCTAATAGGACACTTGTATCCTAGGCCTCTCTTATATAGCGGGGGTAGACACACGATGTAACCTATGCCAGTATAATAGCACCGGAACGCAGGGGAAGCCGGCGGCATGTGCCGGTGTCCAGGGCGACCGGGTGCGGTATTGTGACGGTGTCACGGGGAGGAGCGCCCGTTAACAAATCTCGGTGGCATGCTCGCGATTGCTTGATCCTCGGTAGATCGACGGAGTGCCTCGGATTTATTCTAACAAACAACGTGTGCCCGGCTTTGCTATTGGGAGTTGGGACACAAGGTATTTGTCAAATCTTCCACCAATCTTGCAAACTTTTCATTTGTTTTCGACCTCTCTTTCATAACGTCCATCGCCATCTCTTTCTTCCACCTTGTGCAATATGTTGCCCAAATTTCTCTCATCTTACACGACCCCCATCCCTCGATTTAGAATTGGCTTCATTTTCTCCGCTGACAACGCCACGGACGCCCCTCAGCCCCCACGTCCCAGCCCATCAATTTGGAGTCAGGTCGCGCGAGTTTAGCGATTGTTGCACCTCATGCGGCTCTGATGGATGACCACCATCACCTAGACAACACCTCAGTCCACCTTGTAGGCAATGAGTCAGGTGCTGAGGTGCAAACCTTATGTCGTCACGTGCTAGAGTCGGCCACCCCCTAACGGTGCTGCAATGATCCTCGGCAAAGAAACCAAAGAAAAGGTAACCCTGCCCCCATTGCCCCTCCTACCTTCATCCTGGAAATGGGCAAAACTGGGGCGCCTTCCCAGTCCTATGTTGGACCAGAAATGGCGATCGGGTAAAGAAAGCCATCATTTGCCTTGTATGCGGTTTTTGTTCGATTGAATGTGAGGTGATCATGGAAAATGTGGGCAAATGTGCAATGTTTGTCATTTAGCGATGATTAACTAGTTTGGGGATATCACGGTCAACGAAGAATCATTTCTCAAGAGCATGATGGGTGATACCCGCGGGGAAAATGATTTTGATCTCGAAGGCGCATCATTGTCACATTTTGATCAATTGGATGCGTTCGGCCGAGATATAGAATTTGATCAATTCCACTCCCTGGCTTATTGAGGAAGAAAGCAATTAGGGGAGAAAACTTTACCCCAGATGAGGATGTTGCGCTTGTCATGGGATGGCAAGGTTTCTCTCTCGATGCGGTCACTGGGAAAATCAATCGAGGGAAAATTACTAGGAGTGCATCAAAGAGCGTTAGAAACATCATCTTGGGCATGGAACAATCGTACCCTCAAATCTCTCACAAACCGATAGGTTACGATTCAAGATATGTGCAACCATTGGAGAGGTTGTGTCACCATTGACCAATGTGTAAGGAATCTTGTTGTTTTTGTATTGCCACATTTGAATTACTTTGAGCATTCTCATCCATTTCAACATTTGCTTGTTTTAGGATAACTGAAGGAAATATGCCCTAGAGGCAATAATAAAGTTATTATTTATTTCCTTATACCATGATAAATGTTTATTATTCATGTTAGAATTGTATTAACCGTAAACATGATACATGTGTGAATACATAGACAAACAGAGTGTCACTAGTATGCCTCTACTTAACTAGCTCGTTGATCAAATATGGTTATGTTTCCTAGCCATAGACAAAGAGTTGCCATTTGATTAACGGGATCACATCATTAGGAGAATGATGTGATTGACTTGACCCATTCCGTTAGCTTAGCACTTGATCGTTTAGTATGTTGCTATTGCTTTCTTCATGACTTATACATGTTTCTATGACTATGAGATTATGCAACTCCCGTTTACCCGAGGAACACTTTGTGTGCTACCAAACTTCACAACGTAACTGGGTGATTATAAAGGTGCTCTACAGGTGTCTCCAAAGGTACTTGTTGGGTTGGCGTATTTCGAGATTAGGATTTGTCACTCCGATTGCCGGAGAGGTATCTCTGGGCCCACTCGGTAATACACATCACTTAAGCCTTGCAAGCATTGCAACTAATGATTTAGTTGCGGGATGGTGTGTTACTAAACAAGTAAACAGACTTGCCGGTAACGAGATTGAACTAGGTATTGAGATACCGACGATCGAATCTCGGGCAAGTAACATACCGATGACAAAGGGAACAACGTATGTTGTTATGCGGTTTGACCGATAAAGATCTTTGTAGAATATGTAGGAGCCAATATGAGCATCCAGGTTCCGCTATTGGTTATTGACCGGAGATGTGTCTCAGTCATGTCTACATAGTTCTCGAACCTGTAGGGTCCGCACGCTTAAAGTTCGCTGACGGTTATATTATGAGTTTATGTGTTTTGATGTACCGAAGGTAGTTCGGAGTCCCGGATGTGATCAGGACATGACGAGGAGTCTCGAAATGGTCGAGACGTAAAGATCGATATATTGGACGACTATATTTGGATACCGGAATGGTTTCGGGTGAGATCGGGATAATACCGGAGCACCGGGAGGTTATCGGAACCCCCCGGGAGGTATATGGGCCTTAATGGGCTTTAGTGGAAAGGAGAAAGGGAGAGGGGGGCCGGGGCCCCCTTTCCTTCCTCCCTCCTTCCTCTTCCTTCCCTCTCCCTCTCCAAATAGGAAAAGGAGGAGTCCTACTCCCGGTGGGAGTAGGACTCCCCCCTTGGGCGCGCCTCCTCCCCTTGGCCGGCCCTCTCCTCCCCCCTTTATATACGGAGGAGAGGGGCACCCCATAGACACAGAAATTGATCTCTTAGATCTTTTAGCCGTGTGCGGTGCCCCTCTCCACCATAGTCCACCTCGATAATATCGTAGCGGTGCTTAGGCGAAGCCCTGCGACGGTAGAACATCAACATCGTCACCACGCCGTCGTGCTAACGGAACTCTCTGATACGTCTCCAACGTATCTATAATTTTTGATTGCTCCATGCTATATTATCTACTGTTTTGGACTATATTGGGCTTTATTTTCCACTTTTATATTATTTTTGGGACTAACCTATTAACCGGAGGCCCAACCCAGAATTGTTGTTTTTTGCCTATTTCAGTGTTTCAAAGAAATGGAATATCAAACGGAGTCCAAACGGAATAAAACCTTCGGGAACGTGATTTTCTCGCCGAACATGATCCAGGAGACTTGGACCCTACTCCAAGGAGTCAAAGAGGCGGTCACGAGGGTGGGGGGCGCCCCCTGCCTCGTGGGCCCCTCGATGCTCCACCGCCGTACTCCTTCCTCCTATATATACCTATGTACCCCCAAACGAACAAATACGGAGCCAAAAACCTAATTCCACTGCCGCAACTTTCTATATCCACGAGATCCCATCTTGGGACCTGTTTCGGAGCTCTGCCGGAGAGGGCCGTCATCGCGGAGGGCTTCTACATCATCATAGCCCCTCCGATGAAGTGTGAGTAGTTTACCATAGACCTTCGGGTCCATAGTTAGTAGCTAGATGGCTTCTTCTCTCTTTTTGGATCTCAATACAAAGTTCTCCCCCTCTCTCGTGGAGATCTATTCAATGTAATCTTCTTTTTGCGGTGTGTTTGTTGAGATCGATGAATTGTGGGTTTATGATCAAGTCTATCTACGAATAATATTTGAATCTTCTCTGAATTCTTTTATGTATGATTGGTTATCTTTGGAAGTCTCTTTGAATTATCCGTTTGGTTTGGCCAACTAGATTGGTAGTTCTTGCCATGGGAGAAGTGCTTAGCTTTGGGTTCGATCTTGCGGTGTCCTTTCCCAGTGACAGAAGGGGCAGCAAGGCACATATTGTGTCGTTGCCATCAAGGATAACAAGATGGGGTTTATTTCATATTGCATGAATTTATCTCTCTACATCATGTCATCTTGCTTAAGGCGTTACTCTATTTTTAACGTAATACTCTAGATGCATGCTGGATAGCGGTCGATGAGTGGAGTAATAGTAGTAGATGCAGAATCGTTTCGGTCTACTTGTCACAGACGTGATGCCTATATACATGATCATGCCTAGATATTCTCATAACTATGCTCAATTCTGTCAATTGCTCAACAGTAATTTGTTCACCCACCGTAGAATACTTATGCTCTTGAGAGAAGCCACTAGTGAAACCTATGGCCCCCGGGTCTATTCTCATCATATCAATCTCCATCACTTTAATCTTGCTTTGCTTTTTTACTTTGCCTTTACTTTTTACTTTGCATCTTCATACCAAAAATACCAAAAATATTATATCTATCAGATCTCACTCTCATAAGTGACCGTGAAGGGATTGACAACCCCTAATCACGTTGGTTGCAAGTAGCTATCGTTTTGTGCAGGTACGAGGGACTTGAGCGTGGCCTCCTACTGGATTGATACCTTGGTTCTCAAAAACTGAGGGAAATACTTACGCTACTCTGCTGCATCATCTCTTCCTCTTCGGGGAAAACCAACGCAAGCTCAAGAGGTAGCAAGAAGGATTTCTGGCGCCGTTGCCGGGGAGTCTACACAAAAAGTCAACATACCAAGTACCCATCACAATCCCTATCTCTCGCATTACATTATTTGCCATTTGCCTCTCGTTTTCCTCTCCCCCACTTCACCCTTGCCGTTTTTATTCGCCCTCTCTCTCTCTCTATCCTCCCTCTCCTTTCCACTTGCCTTTTCATTTGCTTGTCGTCATGACTAGTCTCATATCTTCTCCGTTGTCTCCCGAGAGTGAAGTTCTAAATTTTAAACAAATGGAGGGAGAAAATCTAAAAGATGCTTGGTATAGAATTTGCAATGCTCAAAATAGATCTACCAGGAAGCAATCTACCTTAGTTCTTCTCTGCAATTTTTATGTAGGTGTTAATCCTTGGTATAAATATATTCTCGATACCATTACCGGAGGGAACTTCTTGGGTAGCCATACTTTTGATTCTTATAGTGCTATGTTAGATTTATTTGGCTCACCACCTCTTTTGGTTAATGGAACCATGTTAACTTTGGAGCATGTTATGCAAAGACTTGAAATTATTGAAAATAAAGTTGCTACTATTGAATTAATTGAAAATCTAGATAAAAAATCCACAATCAAATTACTCAATATGGATCTAAGGTAGGAATGACTTTGAAAAATATTAAGGAAAAGGAACCCATAGTTAATGAGAAGATGAACTTAGATTCTACTAGAATTGATAAACTTGAGGGTATCATTACAAACTTGGGAACCACTTTTTCTTCCGTAAAGAATACTCCAAGTCCTCCTACTAAAATTGCCAAGCTTATGTATGTTCCTAAAAATAAGGGTGAATCATCTAAAGAAACTGCGGATCTTAAATCTATAAGTATTCATCCCAATCTTTTTGATATCATTAAGGAACCAATTGCTACAAATAAATTTTTCGATCTTGTGCCTAAAAGTTCAATAATCACTAGAAAGAAATAAATTCCTAAGGGAAATAGATGCCTCATCGAAGAATTGCCTACCAAAGATGGCAATACCTAGATTTATCCTCGCTTTTATGCCTAGCTAGGGGCGTTAAACGATAGCGCTTGTTGGGAGGCAACCCAATTTTATTTTTATTCCTTACTTTTTGCTCCTGCTTAGTAATAAATAAATTATCTAGCCTCTGTTTTGGTTGTGTTTTTTGTGTTTAATTAGTGTTTGTGCCAAGTAGAACCATTGGGAAGACTTGGGGAAAGTCTTGTTGAACTTGCTGTAAAAAACAGAAACTTTAGCGCTCACGAGAACTGCTGTCATTTTTATTTGAAGAGTGCTATTTAGTTAATTCTTTTTGCAGATGATTAATAGATAAATTACTCACGTCCAGAAACTTATTTTAGAATTTGTGGGGTTCCAGATCTTGCGCTATCTACAGATTACTACAGACTGTTCTGTTTTTGACAGATTATGTTTTTCGTGTGTTGTTTGCTTATTTTGATGAATCTATGGTTAGTAAAATAGTTTATAATACATAGAGAAGTTGGAATACATTAGGTTTAACACCAATATAAATAAATAATGAGTTCATTACAGTACCTTGAAGTGGTCTTTTGTTTTCTTTCGCTAACGGAGCTCACGTGTTTTCTACTTTAAGTTTTGTGTTGTGAAGTTTTCAAGTTTTGGGTGAATTCTTTTGATGGATTATGGAACAAGGATTGGCAAGAGCCTAAGCTTGGGGATGCCCATGGAACCCCCAATATAATACAAGGACACCAAAAAGTCAAAGCTTGGGGATGCCCCGGAAGGCATCCCCTCTTTCGTCCACTTCCATCGGTAATTTACTTGGAGCTATATTTTTATTCACCAACATGATATGTGTTTTGCTTGGAGCGTATTGTATTATTTTTGTCTTTGTGTTTTAGTATGCCACAATCATCCTTACTGTACACACCTTTTTAGAGAGCCATACATGAATTAAAATTTGATAGAGTACTCTATGTGCTTCACTTACATCTTTTGAGCTAAGTAATTTTGCTCTATGTGCTTCACTTAGATCTTTTAGAGCACGGTGGTGGATTTGTTTTAAAGAAACTATTGATCTCTCATTATTCACTTAAATTATTTTGAGAGTCTTAATAGCATGGTAATTTTCTTAATAATAACATGATTGGTATTCAAGATTTGTGAAACTTTCTTTTGAGTGTGTTGAATACTAAGAAAAGTTGGATGCTTGATAATTGTTTTGAGATATCGAGGTAGTAATATCAAAGTCATGCTAGTAGAGTAATTGTGAATTTGAGAAGTGCTTGAGTTAAAGTTTGCAAGTCCCGTAGCATGCACATATGGTAAACGTTATGCAACAAATTTGAAACATGAGGTGTTATTTGATTGTCCTCCTTATGAGTGGCGGTCGGGGACGAGCGATGGTCTTTTGCTACCAATCTATCCCCCTAGGAGCATGCGCGTAATACTTTGGTTTTTGATGTCTTGTAGATTTTTGCAATAAGTATATGAGTTCTTTATGACTAATGTTGAGTCCATGGATTATACGCACTCTCACCCTTCCATCATTGCTAGCCTCTTCGGTACCGTGCATTGCCCTTTCTCACCTTGAGAGTTGGTGCAAACTTCGCCGGTGCATCCAAACCCCATGATATGATACGCTCTGTCACACATAAACCTCCTTATATCTTCCTCAAAACAGCCACCATACCTACTGTTGGAAATATGCCCTAGAGGCAATAATAAATTAGTTATTATTATATTTCCTTGTTCATGATAATCGTTTATTATCCATGCTATAATTGTATTGATAGGAAACTCAGATACATGTGTGGATACATAGATAACACCATGTCCCTAGTAAGCCTCTAGTTGACTAGCTCGTTGATCAATAGATGGTTACGGTTTCCTGACCATGGACATTGGATGTCATTGATAACGGGATCACATCATTAGGAGAATGATGTGATGGACAAGACCCAATCCTAAGCATAGCACTAGATCGTGTAGTTCGTATGCTAAAGCTTTTCTAATGTCAAGTATCATTTCCTTAGACCATGAGATTGTGCAACTCCCGGATACCGTAGGAGTGCTTTGGGTGTGCCAAACGTCACAACGTAACTGGGTGGCTATAAAGGTACACTACAGGTATCTCCGAAAGTGTCTGTTGGGTTGGCACGAATCGAGACTGGGATTTGTCACTCCGTGTGATGGACAGGTATCTCTGGGCCCACTCGGTAGGACATCATTATAATGTGCACAATGTGATCAAGGAGTTGATCACGGGATGATGTGTTACGGAACGAGTAAAGAGACTTGCCGGTAACGAGATTGAACAAGGTATCGGGATACCGACGATCGAATCTCGGGCAAGTATCGTACCGCTAGACAAAGGGAATTGTATACGGGATTGATTAAGTCCTTGACATCATGGTTCATCCGATGAGATCATCGTAGAACATGTGGGAGCCAACATGGGTATCCAGATCCCGCTGTTGGTTATTGACCGGAGAGTCATCTCGGTCATGTCTGCATGTCTCCCGAACCCGTAGGGTCTACACACTTAAGGTTCGGTGACGCTAGGGTTATAGAGATATTAGTATGCGGTAACCTGAAAGTTGTTAGGAGTCCCGGATGAGATCTCGGACGTCACGAGGAGTTCCGGAATGGTCCGGAGGTAAAGAATTATATATATGAAGTGCTATTTCGGCCATCGGGACAAGTTTCGGGGTCACCGGTATTGTACCGGGACCACCAGAAGGGTCCCGAGGGTCCACCGGGTGGGGCCACCTACCTCGGGGTGCCACATGGGCTGTAGGGGGTGCGCCTTGGCCTATATGGTCCAAGGGCACCAGCCCCAAGAGGCCCATGCGCCAAGAGAAGAGGGGAAAGGAAGAGTCCTAAAGGGGGAAGGCACCTCCGAGGTGCCTTGGGGAGGAAGGACTCCTCCCTAGCCGCACCCTTCCTTGGAGGAAGGGCCAAGGCTGCGCCTCCCCCCTCTCCCTTGGCCCTATATATAGTGGGGGGAAGGGAGGGCAACGATACCTAAGCCCTGGCGCCTCCCTCTCCCTCCCATGACACATCTCCCTCCTCCCGCAGCGCTTGGCGAAGCCCTGTTGGAATCCCGCTACTTCCACCATGCCGTCGTGCTGCTGGATCTCCATCAACCTCTCCTCCCCCCTTGTTGTATCAAGAAGGAGGAGACGTCGCTGCTCCGTACGTGTGTTGAACGCGGAGGTGCCGTCCGTTCGGCGCTAGGATCATCGGTGATTTGGATCACGACGAGTACCCGTTCTCTTGAATGCTTCCGCGCGCGATCTACAAGGGTATGTAGATCCACTCCTCCCTCGTTGCTAGATGACTCCATAGATAGATCTTGGTGGCACGTAGGAAAATTTTGAATTTGTGCTACGTTCCCCAACAGTGGCATCATGAGCTAGGTTTATGCGTAGTTTCTATGCACGAGTAGAACACAAAGTAGTTGTGGGCGTTGATTTTGTTCAATATGCTTGCCGTTACTAGTCTTATCTTGATTCAGCGGCATCGTGGGATGAAGCGGCCCGGACCGACCTTACACGTACTCTTACGTGAGACAGGTTCCACCAACTGACATGCACTAGTTGCATAAGGTGGCTAGCGGGTGTCTGTCTCTCCCACTTTAGTCGGATCGGATTCGATGAAAAGGGTCCTTATGAAGGGTAAATAGCAATTGGCATATCACGTTGTGGTATTTGCGTAGGTAAGAAACGTTCTTGCTAGAAACCCATAGCAGCCACGTAAAACATGCAAACAACAATTAGAGGACGTCTAACTTGTTTTTGCAGGGTATGCTATGTGATGTGATATGGCCAAAGGATGTGATGAATGATATATGTGATGTATGAGATTGATCATGTTCTTGTAATAGGAATCACGACTTGCATGTCGATGAGTATGACAACCGGCAGGAGCCATAGGAGTTGTCTTTATTTATTTATGACCTGCGTGTCAACTTAAACGTCATGTAATTACTTTACTTTATTGCTAAAGCGTTAGCCATAGTAGTAGAAGTAATAGATGACGAGACAACTTCAAGAAGACACGATGATGGAGATCATGATGATGGAGATCATGGTGTCATGCCGGTGACAAGATGATCATGGAGCCCCAAGATGGAGATCAAAGGAGCTATATGATATTGGCCATATCATGTCACTATTATTTGATTGCATGTGATGTTTATCATGTTTATACATCTTATTTGCTTAGAACGACGGTAGTAAATAAGATGATCCCTCATTACAATTTCAAGAATGTGTTCTCCCCTAACTGTGCACGGTTGCTAAAGTTCGTCGTTTCGAAGCACCACATGATGATCGGGTGTGATAGATCCTTACGTTCACATACAACGGGTGTAAGACAGTTTTACACATGCAGAACACTTAGGGTTAACTTGACGAGCCTAGCATGTGCATAGACATGGCCTCGGAACACAGAAGACCGAAAGGTCGAGCATGAGTCGTATAGAAGATACGATCAACATGAAGATGTTCACCGATGTTGACTAGTCCGTCTCACGTGATGGTCGGACACGGCTTAGTTGACTCGGATCATGTAATCACTTAGATGACTAGAGGGATGTCTATCTAAGTGGGAGTTCATAAGATGAACTTAATTATCCTGAACATAGTCAAAAGGTCTTCGCAAATTATGTTGTAGCTCGCGCGTCAGTTCTACTGTTTAGATATGTTCCTAGAGAAAATTTAGTTGAAAGTTGATAGTAGCTATTATGCGGACTAGGTCCGTAAACTGAGGATTGTCCTCATTGCTTCATAGAAGGCTTATGTCCTTAATGCACCGCTCAGTGTGCTGAACCTCGAACGTTGTCTATGGATGTCGCGAACATATGACATACACATTTTGATAACTACGTGATAGTTCAGTTAAACGGTTTAGAGTTGAGGCACCGAAGACGGTTTTGAAACGTCACGAAACATATGAGATGTTTCGAGGGCTGAAATTGGAATTTCAGGCTCGTGCCCACGTCAAGAGGTATAAGACCTCCGACGATTCTCTTAGCCCACAAACTAAGGGAGAAAAGCTCAATCGTTGAGCTTGTGCTCAGATTGTCTGAGTACAACAATCATTTGAATCGAGTGGGAGTTGATCTTCCAGATGAGATAATGATGTTTCTCTGAAGTCATTACCACCAAGATGCTAGAGCTTCGTGATGAACTATAATATATCAGGGACATATATGATGATCCTTGAGATATTCGCAATGTTTGACACCACAGAAGTAGAAATCAAGAAGGAGCGTCAATTGCTGATGGTTGGTGAAACCAAAGTTTCAAGAAGGGCAAGGGCAAGAAGGGATACTTCATGAAACGGCAATTCAGCTGCTGCTCTAGTGAAGAAACCCAAGGTTGAACCCAAACCCGAGACTAAGTGCTTCTGTAATAAGGGGAACAGCCACTGGAGCAGAATTACCCTAGATACTTGGTAGATGAGAAGGCTATCGATAGAAGTATATTGGATATACATTATGCTAATGTGTACTTTACTAGTACTCCTAGTAGCACCAGGGTATTAGATACCGGTTCGGTTGCTAAGTGTTAGTAACTCGAAACAAAAAGCTATGGAATAAACGGAGACTAGCTAAAGGTGAGCTGACGATATGTGTTGGAAGTGTTTCCAATATTGATATGATCAAATATCGTACGCTCCCTCTACCATCGAGATTGGTGTTTGCGTTGAGCATAGACATGATTGGATTATGTCTATCGCAATACGGTTATTCATTTAAGGAGAATAATGGTTACTCTGTTTATTTGAATAATACCTTCAATGGTCTTGCACCTAAAATGAATGGTTCATTGAATCTCGATCGTAGTGATACACATGTTCATGCCAAAAGATAGTAATGATAGTACCACCTACTTGTGGCACTTCCACGTAAGTCATATCGGTATAAAGCGCATGAAGAAGCTCCATGTTGATGGATCTTTGGGCTCACTCGTTTTTGAAAAGTTTGAGACGTGCGAACCATGTCTATTGGTGTATATGCATGAAGAAACTCCATGCAAATGGACCGTTTTGACTCACTTGATTTTGAATCACTTGGGACATGCAAATCATACCACATGGGCAAGATGACTGAAAGCCTTGGTTTCAGTAAAATGGAACTGGAAAGCAACTTGTTGGAAGTAATACATTTTGATGTGTGCAGTCCAATGAGTGCTGAGGCATGTAGTGGATATCGTTATGTTCTTACTTCACAGATGATTTGAGTAGATGTTGAGTATATTTACTTGATGAATCATGAGTCTGAATTATTGAAAGGTTCAAGTAATTTCAGGGTGAAGTCGAAAGATCATCGTGACAAGAGGATGAAGTATCTATGATATGATCATAGAGATGAATATCTGAATTACGAATTTGGCACAGAATTAAGACATTGTGGAAATTGTTTCACAACTAATACAGCCTAGAACACCATAGTGTGATGGTGTGTCCGAACATCATAACTGCACCCTATTGGATATGATGCATACCATGATGTCTCTCATTGAATTACCATAATAGTTTTATGGGTTAGGCATTAGAGACAACCACATTCACTATAAATAGGGCACCACGTAATTCCGATGAGATGACACCGTATGAACTATGGTTTAGAGAAACCTAAGCTGTCATTTCTTAAAAGTTTGGGGCTGCGACGCTTATGTGAAAAAGTTTCAGGCTGATAAGCTCGAACCCAAAGCGGATAAATGCATCTTCATAGGACAACCAAAAACAGTTGGGTATACCTCCTGTCTCAGATCCGAAAGCAATAAGGGAGTGTTTCAAGAATCGGGTCCTTTCTCGAGGAAAAGTTTCTCTCAAAAGAATTGAGTGGGGGATGGTGGAGACTTGATGAGGTTATTGAACCGTTACTTCAACTAGTGTATAGCAGGGCACAAAGAGTTGTTCCTGTGGCAACTACACCAATTGAAGTGGAAGCTTATGATATTGATCATGAGACTTCGGATCAAGTCACTCCCAAACCTCGTAGGATGACAAGGATGCGTACTACTTCTGAGTGGTACGTAATCCTGTCTTGGAAGTCATGTTGCTAGACAACAATGAGCCTACAAGCTGTGGAGAAGCGATGGTGGGCCCGGATTCCGATAAATGGCTCGAGGCCATAAAATCCGAGAGAGGATCCATGTATGGAAACAAAGTGTAGACTACGACAGAACAGCTCGATGGTCGTGAGGCTGTTGAGTACAGATGGATTTTAAAAGGAAGACGGACAATGATGGTAAATGTCACCATTAAGAAAGCTCGACTTGTCGTTAAGATGTTTTCTGACAAGTTCAAGGAGTTGACTACGGTGAGACTTTCTCACTCGTAGCGATGCTAAGAGTCTGTTGGAATTATATTAGCGATTACTGCATTATTTATGAAATCTTGCAGATAGGATGTCAAAACATTGTTTCCTCGATGATTTTCTTGAGGAATGGTTGTATGTGATACAACCGGAAGGTTTTGTCAATCCTGAAAGATGCTAATAAGTATGCAAAGCTCCAGTAATCCTTCTAGGGACTGGAGTAAGCATCTCGGAGTTGGAATGTATGCTTTGATGATGATCAAAGATTTTGGTGTATACAAAGTTTATGAGAAACTTGTATTTCCAAAGAAGTGAGTGGGAGCACTATAGAATTTCTGATGAGTATATGTTGTTGACATATTATGGATCAGAAATGACGTAGAATTTCTGGAAAGCATATAGGGTTATTTGGAAAGTGTTTTTCAATGGAAAACCTGGATTAAGCTACTTGAGCATTGAGCATCAAGATCTATAAGGATAGATCAAAACGCTTAATGGTACTTTCAAATGAGCACATTCCTTGACATGATCTTGAAGGTGTTCAAGATGGATCAGTCAAAGAAGGAGTTCTTGCCTGAGTTGTAAGGTATGAAGTTAAGACTTAAAGCTCGACCACGACAGAATAGAGAGAAAGGACGAAGGTCGTCCCCTATGCTTAAGACATAGACTCTACAGTATGCTATGCTGTGTACCGCACCTGAAGTGTGCCTTGCCATGAGTCAGTCAAGGGGTACAAGAGTAATCCAAGAATGGATCACAGTACATCGGTCAAAGTTATCCTTAGTAACTAGTGGACTAAGGAATTTTCTCGGTTATGGAGGTGAAAAAGAGTTTGACGTAAAGAGTTACGTCGATGCAAGCTTAACACCTATCCGGATAGCTTTGAGTAAAGATACCGGATACGTATAATGGAGCAACAATTTAGTATAGCTCCGAGTAGAACAGTTGTTTGGAATAGCTCCAAATAGAGTGTGGTAGCTGCATCTAGGAGATGACATAGAGATTTGTAAAGCACACACGGATCTGGAAGGTTCAGACCCGTTGACTATAACCTCTCTCACAAGCATAACATGATCAAACTCAGAACTCTTTGGGTGTTAGTCACATGGGGATGTGACCTTGAGTGTTAATCACATATCGATGTGAACTGGATTATTGACTCTAGTGCAAGTGGGAGACTGTTGGAAATATGCCCTAGAGGCAATAATAAATTAGTTATTATTATATTTCCTTGTTCATGATAATCATTTATTATCCATGCTATAATTGTATTGATAGGAAACTCAGATACATGTGTGGATACATAGACAACACCATGTCCCTAGTAAGCCTCTAGTTGACTAGCTCGTTGATCAATAGATGGTTACGGTTTCCTGACCATGGACACTGGATGTCATTGATAACGGGATCACATCATTAGGAGAATGATGTGATGGACAAGACCCAATCCTAAGCATAGCACTAGATCGTGTAGTTCGTATGCTAAAGCTTTTCTAATGTCAAGTATCATTTCCTTAGACCATGAGATTGTGCAACTCCCAGATACCGTAGGAGTGCTTTGGGTGTGCCAAACGTCACAATGTAACTGGGTGGCTATAAAGGTACACTACAGGTATCTCCTAAAGTGTCTGTTGGGTTGGCACGAATCGAGACTGGGATTTGTCACTCCGTGTGACGGAAAGGTATCTCTGGGCCCACTCGGTAGGACATCATTATAATGTGCACAATGTGATCAAGGAGTTGATCACGGGATGATGTGTTACGGAACGAGTAAAGAGACTTGCCGGTAACGAGATTGAACAAGGTATCGGGATACCGACGATCGAATCTCGGGCAAGTATCGTACCGCTAGACAAAGGGAATTGTATACGGGATTGATTAAGTCCTTGACATCGTGGTTCATCCGATGAGATCATCATGGAACATGTGGGAGCCAACATGGGTATCTAGATCCCGCTGTTGGTTATTGACCGGAGAGTCATCTCGGTCATGTCTGCATGTCTCCCGAACCCGTAGGGTCTACACACTTAAGGTTCGGTGACGCTAGGGTTATAGAGATATTAGTATGCGGTAACCCGAAAGTTGTTCGGAGTCCCGGATGAGATCCCGGACGTCACGAGGAGTTCCGGAATGGTCCGGAGGTAAAGAATTATATATAGGAAGTGCTATTTCGTCCATCGGGACAAGTTTCGGGGTCACCGGTATTGTACCGGGACCACCGGAAGGGTCCCGGGGGTCCACCGGGTGGGGCCACCTACCCTGGGGGGCCACATGGGCTGTAGGGGGTGCGCCTTGGCCTATATGGGCCAAGGGCACCAGCCCCAAGAGGCCCATGCGCCAAGAGAAGAGGGGAAAGGAAGAGTCCTAAAGGGGGAAGGCACCTCCGAGGTGCCTTGGGGAGGAAGGACTCCTCCCTAGCTGCACCCTTCCTTGGAGGAAGGGCCAAGGCTGTGCCTCCCCCCTCTCCCTTGGCCCTATATATAGTGGGGGGAAGGGAGGACAACCATACCTAAGCCCTGGCGCCTCCCTCTCCCTCCCATGACACATCTCCCTCCTCCCGCAGCGCTTGGCGAAGCCCTGTTGGAATCCCGCTACTTCCACCACGCCGTCGTGCTGCTGGATCTCCATCAACCTCTCCTCCCCCCTTGATGGATCAAGAAGGAGGAGACGTCGCTTCTCCATACGTGTGTTGAACGCGGAGATGCTGTCCGTTCGGCGCTAGGATCATCGGTGATTTGGATCACGACGAGTACGACTCCATCAACCCCGTTCTCTTGAACGCTTCCGCGCACGATCTACAAGGGTATGTAGATCCACTCCTCCCACGTTGCTAGATGACTCCATAGATAGATCTTGGTGACACGTAGGAAAATTTTGAATTTATGCTACGTTCCCCAACACCTACCTATTATGGCATTTCCATAGCCATTCCAAGATATATTGCCATGCAACTTTCCACCATCCAGTTTATCATGACACATCCATCATTGTCATATTTCTTAGCATGATCATGTAGTTGACATAGTATTTGTGGCAAAGCCACCGTTCATAATTTTTTCATACTTGTCACTCTTGATTCATTGCCTATCCCGGTACACCGCCGGAGGCATCCATATAGAGTCATACTTTGTTTTAGAATCAAGTTGTAATCATTGAGTTGTAAATAAATAAAAGTGTGATGATCATCATTTAATAGAGCATTGTCCCAAAAAAAGAGAAAGGCCAAAGAAAAAAAGAAGGCCCAAAAAAAATAAAATAAAAATAAAAATGGGCAATGCTACTATTCCTTTTTCCACACGTGTGCTTCAAAGTAGCACCATGTTCTTCATATAAAGAGTCTCTTGAGTTATCACTTTCATATACTAGTGGGAATTTTCATTATAGAACTTGGCTTGTATATTCCAACAATGGGCCTCCTCAAGTGCCCTAGGTCTTCGTGAGCAAGCAAGTTGGATGCACACCCACTTAGTTTATTTTGTTGAGCTTTCATACATTTATAGCTCTAGTGCATCTGTTGCATGGCAATTCCTACTCCTTGCATTAACATCAATTGATGGGCATCTCCATAGCCCATTGATTAGCCTCGTTGATGTGAGACTTTCTCCTTTTTTGTCTTCTCCACATAACCCCCACCATCATTCTATTCCACCCATAGTGCTATATCCATGGCTCACGCTCATGTATTGCGTGAAAGTTTATGAGTTTGAAATTATTAAGGTATGAAACAATTGCTTGGCTTGTCATCAGGGTTGTGCATGATGAGAGCATTCTTGTGTGACGAAAATGGAGCATGACTAAACTATATGATTTTGTAGGGATGAACTTTCTTTGGCCATGTCACTTTAAGAAAACATAATTGCTTTGTTGGTTTGCTTGAAGTATTATTATTCTTTATGTCAATATGAACTTTTGTCTTGAATCTTCCTAATCTGAATATTCATACCACAACTAAGAAGATTTGCATTTAAATTATGCCAAGTAGCACTCCGCATCAAAAATTCTCTTTTTATCTTTTACCTACTCGAGGACGAGCAGGAATTAAGCTTGGGGATGCCTGATACGTCTCCAACGTATCTATAATTTTTGATTGCCCCATGCTATATTATCTACTGTTTTGGACTATATTGGGCTTTATTTTACACGTTTATATTATTTTTGGGACTAACCTATTAACCGGAGGCCCAACCCAGAATTGCTATTTTTTTTTGCCTATTTTAGTGTTTCGAAGAAACGGAATATCAAACGGAGTCCAAACGGAATAAAACCTTCGGGGACGTGATTTTCTCGCTGAACGTGATCCAGGAGACTTGGACCCTACTCCAAGGAGTCAAAGAGACGGTCATGAGGGTGGGGGGCGCCCCCCCTAGGGCGCGCCCCCTGCCTTGTGGGCCCCTCGGTGCTCCACCGACGTACTCCTTCCTCCTATATATACCTACGTACCGCCAAACGAACAGATACGGAGCCAAAATCCTAATTGCACCGCCGCAACTTTCTGTATCCATGAGATCCCATCTAGGGGCCTGTTTCGGAGCTCCGCCGGAGAGGGCCGTCATCACGGAGGGCTTCTACATCATCATAGCCCCTCCGATGAAGTGTGTGTAGTTTACCTTAGACCTTCGGGTCCATAGTTAGTAGCTAGATGGCTTCTTCTCTCTTTTTGGATCTCAATACAAAGTTCTCCCCCTCTCTCGTGGAGATCTATTCGATGTAATCTTCTTTTTGTGGTGTGTTTGTTGAGACCGATGAATTGTGGGTTTATGATCAAGTCTATCTATGAATAATATTTGAATCTTCTCTGAATTCTTTTATGTATGATTGGTTATCTTTGCAAGTCTCTTCGAATTATTCGTTTGATTTGGCCAACTAGATTGGTAGTTCTTTCCATGGGAGAAGTGCTTAGCTTTGGGTTCGATCTTGCGGTGTCCTTTCCCAGTGACAGAAGGGGTGGCAAGGCACGTATTGTATCGTTGCCATCGAGGATAACAAGATGGGGTTTATTTCATATTGCATGAATTTATCTCTCTACATCAAGTCATCTTGCTTAAGGCGTTACTCTGTTTTTAACTTAATACTCTAGATGCATGTTGGATAGCGGTCGATGAGTGGAGTAATAGTAGTAGATGCAGAATCGTTTCGGTCTACTTGTCACGGACGTGATGCCTATATACATGATCATGCCTAGATATTCTCATAACTATGCTCAATTCTGTCAATTGCTCAACAGTAATTTGTTCACCCATCGTAGAATACTTATGCTCTTGAGAGAAGCCACTGGTGAAACCTATGGCCCCCGGGTCTATTCTCATCATATCAATCTCCATCACTTTAATCTTGCTTTGCTTTTTTACTTTGCCTTTACTTTTTACTTTGCATCTTTATACCAAAAATACCAAAAATATTATATCTATCAGATCTCACTCTCGTAAGTGACCGTGAAGGGATTGACAACCCCTAATCGCGTTGGTTGCGAGTAGCTATCGTTTTGTGCAGGTACGAGGGACTTGAGCGTGGCCTCCTACTGGATTGATACCTTGGTTCTCAAAAACTAAGGGAAATACTTACGCTACTCTGTTGCATCATCCCTTCCTCTTCTGGGAAAACCAACGCAATCTCAAGAGGTAGAACTCTCCCTCAAAGCTCGGCTGGATTGGAGTTCGAGGGACGACATCGAGTTGAACGTGTGCAGAACTCGGAGGTGCCGTGCGTTCGGTACTTGGTCGGTCGGATCGTGAAGACGTATGACTACATCAACCGCGTTGTGCTAACGCTTCCGCTTTCGGTCTACGAGGGTACGTGGACACACTCTCCCCTGTCATTGTTATGCATCACCATGATATTGCATGTGCGTAGGATTTTTTTTTGAAATTACTACATTCCCCAACAGTGGCATCCGAGCTTGATTTTATGTGTTGATGTTATATGCACAAGTAGAACACAAGTGAGTTGTGGGCGATACAAGTCATAGTTCTTACCAGCATGTCATACTTTGGTTCGGCGATATTGTTGGATGAAGCTGAAGGAAATATGCCCTAGAGGCAATAATAAAGTTATTATTTATTTCCTTGTATCATGATAAATGTTTATTATACATGCTAGAATTGTATTAACCGGAAACATAATACATGTGTGAATACATAGACAAACATAGTGTCACTAGCATGCCTCTGCTTGACTAGCTCGTTGATCAAAGATGGTTATGTTTCCTAACCATAGACATGAGTTGTCATTTGATTAACGGGATCACATCATTAGGAGAATGATGTGATTGACTTGACCCATTTCGTTAGCTAAGCACTTGATCGTTTAGTTTGTTGCTATTGCTTTCTTCATGACTTATACATGTTCCTATGACTATGAGATTATGCAACTCCCGTTTACCGGAGGAACACTTTGTGTGCTACCAAACGTCACAACGTAACTGGGTGATTATAAAGGTGCTCTACAGGTGTCTCCGGAGGTACTTGTTGGGTTGGCGTATTTCGAGATTAGGATTTGTCACTCCGATTGTCGGAGAGGTATCTCTGGGCCCCCTCGGTAATGCACATCACATAAGCATTGCAAGCATTGCAACTAATAAGTTAGTTGCGGGATGATGTATTACGGAACGAGTAAAGAGACTTGCCGGTAACGAGATTGAACTAGGTATTGAGATACTGACGATCAAATCTCGGGCAAGTAACATACCGATGACAAAGGGAACAACGTATGTTGTTATGCGGTCTGACCGATAAAAGTTCTTCGTAGAATATGTAGGAGCCAATATGAGCATCCATGTTCCGCTATTGGTTATTGACCGGAGACGTGTCTCGGTCATGTCTACATTGTTCTCGAACCCGTAGGGTCCGCACGCTTAACATTACGATGACAGTTTCATTATGAGTTTATATATTTTGATGTACCGAAGGTTGTTCGGAGTCCCGGATGTGATCACGGACACAACGAGGAGTCTCAAAATAGTCGAGACATAAAGATTGATATATTGGACGACTATATTCGGACACAGGAATGGTTCCAGGAGTTATCGGATATAAAACGGAGTACCGGGGGTCACCGGAACCCCCCCCCCCCAGGGGGGTTAATGGGCCTCATGGGCCCAAAGTGGAGCAGAGGAGGGGCGGCCAGGGTAGGCTGCACGCCCCCTCCCCCTCTAGTCTGAATTGGACAAGGAGGGAGGGGCGGCGCCCCCCTTTCCTTTCTCTCCTCTCTCCCTTCCTTCCCCCTCTCCTAGTTGGACAAGGAAAGGAGGGAGTCCTACTC
Organism: Triticum dicoccoides; assembly: GCF_002162155.2. Classification (NCBI taxonomy): domain Eukaryota; kingdom Viridiplantae; phylum Streptophyta; class Magnoliopsida; order Poales; family Poaceae; genus Triticum; species Triticum dicoccoides. Next base: position 477,593,858 of record NC_041390.1, on the reverse strand, counting down.
CCGGTAGGAGTAGGACTCCTCCCTGGCGCGCCTCCTCCTGGCCGGCCGCCCTCCCCCTTGCTCCTTTATATACGGGGGCAGGGGGCACCTCTAGACACACAATTGATCCTTGAGATCTATTAGGCGTGTGCGGTGCCCTCCTCCACCATAATCCTCGATAATATTGTAGCGGTGCTTAGGCGAAGCCCTACAACGGTAGAACATCAAGATCATCACCACGCCGTCGTGCTGACGGAACTCTTCCCCGACAATCTGCTGGATCGGAGTCCGGGGATCGTCATTGAGTTGAACGTGTGCTAGAACTCGGAGGTGCCGTAGTTTCGGTGCTTGATCGGTCGGGCCGTGAAGACGTACGACTACATCAACCGCGTTGTGCTAACTCTTCCGCTTCCGGTCTACGAGGGTACATAGACAACACTCTCCCCTCTCATTGCTATGCATCACCATGATCTTGCGTGTGCGTAGGAAATTTTTTGAAATTACTACGTTCCCCTACAGTGGCATCATAGCCTAGGTTTTATGCGTTGATGTTGTGCATGAGTAGAACACAAGTGAGTTGTGGGTGATATAAGTTATACTGCTTACCAGCATGTCATTCTTTTGGTTCGGCGGTATGGATGAAGCGGCCCGGACCGACATTACGCGTACGCTTACGCGAGACTGTTCTACCGACGTGCTTTGCACACAGGTGGCTGGCGGGTGTCAGTTTCTCCAACTTTAGTTGAACCAAGTGTGGCTACGCCCGGTCCTTGCGAAGGTTAAAACAGCACCAACTTGACAAACTATCGTTGTGGTTTTGATGCGTAGGTAAGAACAGTTCTTGCTAAGCCCGTAGCAGCCACGTAAAACTTGCAACAACAAAGTAGAGGACGTCTAACTTGTTTTTGCAGGGATGTTGTGATGTGATATGGTCAAGACATGATGCTAAATTTTATTGTATGAGACGATCATGTTTTGTAACCGAGTTATCAGCAACTGGCAGGAGCCATATGGTTGTCGCTTTATTGTATGCAATGCAATTGCGCTGTAATGCTTTAATTTATCACTAAGCAGTAGCGATAGTCGTGGAAGCATAAGATTGGCGAGACGACAACGATGCTACGATGGAGATCAAGGTGTCGCGCCGGTGACGATGGTGATCATGACGGTGCTTCGAAGATGGAGATCACAAGCACAAGATGATGATGGCCATATCATATCACTTATATTGATTGCATGTGATGTTTATCTTTTATGCATCTTATCTTGCTTTGATTGACGGTAGCATTATAAGATGATCCCTCACTAAATTATCAAAGTATAAGTGTTCCCCCTGAGTATGCATCGTTGCGAAAGTTCTTCATTCTGAGACACCACGTGATGATCGGGTGTGATAGGCTCTACGTTGAAATACAGCGGGTGCAAAACAGTTGCACACGCGGAATACTCAGGTTTAACTTGACGAGCCTAGCATATAACAGATATGGCCTCGGAACACGGAGACCGAAAGGTCGAGCGTGAATCATATAGTAGATATGATCAACATATTGATGTTCACCATTGATACTACTCCATCTCACATGATGATCGGACATGGTTTAGTTGATTTGGATCACGTGATCACTTAGAGGATTAGAGGGATATCTTTCTAAGTGGGAGTTCTTAAGTAATATGATTAATTGAACTTAAATTTATCATGAACTTAGTACCTGATAGTATCTTGCTTGTCTATGTTTGATTGTAGATAGATGGCTTGTGCTGTTGTTCCGTTGAATTTTAATGTGTTCCTTGAGAAAGCAAAGTTGAAAGATTATGGTAGCAATTACACGGACTAGGTTCGTAACTTGAGGATTATCCTCATTGCTGCACAGAAGAATTACTTCCTGGAAGCACCGCTAAGTGCCAAGCCTGCTGCAGGAGCAACACCAGATGTTATGAACGTCTGGCAGAGCAAAGCTAATGACTACTCGATAGTTCAGTGTGCCATGCTTTACGGCTTAGAACCGGGTCTTCAACGATGTTTTGAACGTCATAGAGCATATGAGATGTTCCAGGAGTAGAAGTTAATATTTCAAGCAAATGCCCGGACTGAGAGATATGAAGTCTCCAATAAGTTCTATAGCTACAAGATGGAGGAGAATAGTTCTGTTAGTGAACATATACTCAAAATGTCTGGGTATCATAATCACTTGACTCAACTGGGGGTTAATCTTCCTGTTGATAGTGTCATTGACAGAGTTCTTCAATCACTGCCACCAAGCTACGAAAGCTTCGTGATGAACTATAATATGCAAGGGATGAATAAGACTATTCCTGAGCTCTTCGCAATGCTAAAAGCCGCGGAGGTAGAAATCAAGAAGGAGCATCAAGTGTTGATGGTCAATAAGACCACCAGTTTCAAGAAAAATGGCAAAGGGAAGAAGAAAGGGAACTTCAAGAAGAACAGCAAACAAGTTGCTGCTCAGGAGAAGAAACCCAAGTCTGGACCTAAGCCTGAGACTGAGTGCTTCTACTGCAAGCAGACTAGTCACTGGAAGCAGAACTGCCCCAAGTATTTGGTGGATAAGAAGGATGGCAAAGTGAACAAAGGTATATGTGATAAACATGTTATTGATGTGTACCTTACTAATGCTCGCAGTAGCACCTGGGTATTTGATACCGGTTCTGTTGCTAACATTTGCAACTCGAAACAGGGGCTACGGATTAAGCGAAGATTGGCTAAGGACGAGGTGATGATGCGTGTGGGAAATGGTTCCAAAGTCGATGTGATCGCGGTCGGCACGCTACCTCTACATCTACCTTCGGGATTAGTATTAGACCTAAATAATTGTTATTTGGTGCCAGCATTGAGCATGAACATTATATCTAGATCTTGTTTGATGCGAGACGATTATTCATTTAAATCAGAGAATAATGGTTGTTCTATTTATATGAGTAATATCTTTTATGGTCATGCACCCTTGAAGAGTGGTCTATTTTTGATGAATCTCGACAGTAGTGATACACATATTCATAATGTTGAAATCAAAAGATGTAGAGTTGATAATGATAGTGCAACTTATTTGTGGCACTGCCGTTTAGGTCATGTCGGTGTAAAGCGCATGAAGAAACTCCATACTGATGGACTTTTGGAACCACTTGATTATGAATCACTTGGTACTTGCGAACCATGCCTCATGGGTAAGATGACTAAAATGCCGTTCTCTGGTACTATGGAGGGAGCAACGGATTTGTTGGAAATCATACATACAGATGTATGTGGTCCAATGAATGTTGAGGCTCGTGGCGGATATCATTATTTTCTCACCTTCACAAATGATTTAAGCAGATATGGGTATATCTACTTAATGAAACGTAAGGCTGAAACATTTGAAAAGTTCAAAGAATTTCAGAGTGAAGTTGAAAATCATCGTAACAAGAAAATAAAGTTTCTACGATCTGATCGTAGAGGAGAATATTTTAGTTACGAGTTTGGTCTACATTTGAAACAATGCGGAATAGTTTCGCAACTCACGCCACCCAGAACACCACAGCGTAATTGTGTGTCCGAACGTCGTAATCGTACTTTATTAGATATGGTGCGATCTATGATGTCCTTACTGACTTACCGTTATCATTTTGGGGTTATGCTTTAGAGACGGCTGCATTCACGTTAAATAGGACACCATCGAAATCCGTTGAGACGACGCCTTATGAACTGTGGTTTGGCAAGAAACCAAAGTTGTCATTTCTGAAAGTTTGGGGCTGCGATGCTTATGTGAAAAAGCTTCAACCTGATAAGCTTGAACCCAAATCGGAGAAATGTGTCTTCATAGGATACCCAAAGGAGACTGTTGGGTACACCTTCTATCACAGATCCGAAGGCAAGACTTTTGTTGCTAAATTCGGAGTTTTTCTAGAGAAGGAGTTTCTCTCGAAAGAAGTGAGTGGGAGAAAAGTAGAACTTGATGAGGTAACTGTACCTACTCCCTTATTGGAAAGTAGTGCATCACAGAAACCGGTTTCTGTGACACCTACACCAATTAGTGAGGAAGCTAATGATAATGATCATGAAACTTCAGATCAAGTTACTATCGAACCTCCTAGATCAACCTGAGTAAGATCCGCACCAGAGTGGTACGGTAACCTGTTCTAGAAGTCATGCTACTTGATCATGATGAACCTACGAACTATGAAGAAGCGATGGTGAGCCCAGATTCCGCAAAATGGCTAGAAGCCATGAAATCTGAGATGGGATCCATGTATGAGAACAAAGTGTGGACTTTGGTTGACTTGCCCGTTGATCGGTAGGCAATTGAGAATAAATGGATCTTCAAGAAGAAGACTGACGCTGACGGTAATGTTACTGTCTATAAAGCTCGACTTGTTGCAAAAAGTTTTCGACAAGTTCAAGGGATTGACTACGATGAGACTTTCTCACCCGTAGCGATGCTTAAGTCTATCCGAATCATGTTAGCAATTGCCGCATTTTATGATTATGAAATTTGGCAAATGGATGTCAAAACTGCATTCCTGAATCGATTTCTGGAAGAAGAGTTGTATATGATGCAACCAGAAGGTTTTGTCGATCCAAAGGGAGCTAACAAAGTGTGCAAGCTCCAACGATCCATTTATGGACTGGTGCAAGCCTCTCGGAGTTGGAATAAACACTTTGATAGTGTGATCAAAGCATTTGGTTTTGTACAGAGTTTTGGAGAAGCCTGTATTTACAAGAAAGTGAGTGGGAGCTCTATGGCATTACTGATATTATATGTGGATGACATATTATTGATTGGAAATGATATAGAATTTCTGGAAAGCATAAAGGGATACTTGAATAAGAGTTTTTCAATGAAAGACCTCGGTGAAGCTGCTTACATATTGGGCATTAAGATCTATAGAGATATATCAAGATGCTTAATTGGACTTTCACAAAGCACATACCTTGACAAGGTTTTGAAGAATTTCAAAATGGATCAAGCAAAGAAAGGGTTCTTGCCTGTGTTACAAGGTGTGAAGTTGAGTAAGACTCAATGTCCGACCACCGCAGAAGATAGAGAGAAAATGAAAGATGTTCCCTATGCTTCAGCCATAGGCTCTATCATGTATGCAATGTTGTGTACCAGACCTGATGTGTGCCTTGCTATAAGTCTAGCAGGGAGGTAACAAAGTAATCCAGGAGTGAATCACTGGACAGCGATCAAGAACATCCTGAAATACCTGAAAAGGACTAAGGATATGTTTCTCGTATATGGAGGTGACAAAAAGCTCATTGTAAATGGTTACGTTGATGCAAGCTTTGACACTGATCCGGACGATTCTAAACCGCAAGCCGGATACGTATTTTTACTGAACGGTGGAGCTGTCAGTTGGTTCAGTTCTAAACAAAGCGTCGTGGCGGGATCTACATGTGAAGCAGAGTACATAGCTGCTTCGGAAGCAGCAAATGAAGGAGTCTGGATGAAGGAGTTCATATCTGATCTAGGTGTCATACCTAGTGCGTCGGGTCCAATGAAACTATTTTCTGGCTATACTGGTGCAATTGCCTTGGCAAAGGAATCCAGATTTCACAAGAGAACCAAGCATATCAAGAGACGCTTCAATTCCATTCGGGATTTAGTCCAAGTGGGAGACAGAAATTTGCAAGATACATACGGATCTGAATGTTGCAGACCCGCTGACTAAGCCTCTTCCACGAGCAAAACATGATCAGCACCAAGGCTCCATGGGTGTTAGAATCATTAGGCTCTTTTCACTATTTTGATCCTTTTAGAAAACTTCCGCACAAAATGAACTCCACACAAAACTATTTCACAATCTGACTCTTTTGACAACGCTACAAGCCATGGCGTTTCTTCTCTATCTGAAAACGCCGAGCTAGCCAGCGTTGCTGGCCTGGTCAGGAAGCTACGTGGCAGGGCATAAACGCCAAAGTATCTCACGTTGCTGGAAACGCCAAGCATGGCTGGTGTTGGTGCCCATGCATGAAACGCCATGGGTGTTGGCATTGCAAGTAGCTTGCTCATATTTTCATTTACTTATGAAATGGAGCAACCCTAGCTAGTTCGGCGTTTCTAAATAGAGAAGAAACGCCGCGGTTTGTGGCGTTATCAAAAGGGTCAGATCATAAAATATTTTTGTGTGGAGTTCATTTTGTGTGAAAGTTTTCTAAAAGGGTCAAAGTAGTGAAAAAGGCCGAATCATTACTGTGTAATCTTGATTATTGACTCTAGTGCAAGTGGGAGACTGAAGGAAATATGCCCTAGAGGCAATAATAAAGTTAATATTTATTTCCTTATATCATGATAAATGTTTATTATTCATGCTAGAATTGTATTAACCGGAAACATAATACATGTGTGAATACATAGACAAACATAGTGTCACTAGTATGCCTCTACTTGACTAGCTCGTTGATCAAAGACGGTTATGTTTCCTAACCATAGACATGAGTTGTCATTTGATTAACGGGATCACATCATTAGGAGAATGATGAGATTGACTTGACCCATTTTGTTAGCTTAGCACTTGATCGTTTAGTTTGTTGCTATTGCTTTCTTCATGACTTATACATGTTCCTATGACTATGAGATTATGCAACTCCCGTTTACCGGAGGAACACTTTGTGTGCTACCAAACGTCACAACGTAACTGGGTGATTATAAAGGTGCTCTACAAGTGTCTCCGAAGGTACTTGTTGGGTTGGCGTATTTCGAGATTAGGATTTGTCACTCCGATTGTCGGAGAGGTATCTCTGGGCCCTCTCGGTAATGCACATCACATAAGCCTTGCAAGCATTGCAACTAATAAGTTAGTTGCGGGACGATGTATTACGGAATGAGTAAAGAGACTTGCCGGTAACGAGATTGAACTAGGTATTGAGATACCGACGATCAAATCTCGGGCAAGTAACATACCGATGACAAAGGGAACAACATATGTTGTTATGCGGTCTGGCCGATAAAAGATCTTCGTAGAATATGTAGGAGCCAATATGAGCATCCAGGTTCCGCTATTGGTTATTGACCGGAGACGTGTCTCGGTCATGTCTACATTGTTCTTGAACCCGTAGGGTCCGCACGCTTAACGTTACGATGACAGTTTCATTATGAGTTTATATATTTTGATGTACCGAAGGTTGTTCGGAGTCCGGATGTGATCACGGACATAACGAGGAGTCTCGAAATAGTCGAGACATAAAGATTGATATATTGGACGACTATATTCGGACACAGGAATGGTTCCGGGAGTTATCGGATATAAAACAGAG